>NC_069501.1:495393537-495757704 GCF_027579735.1 Bombina bombina | reverse complement strand
TAAAGAGTCCATAGTTGAGACTTGTGATGCTGCTTGTACTCCGTATCACTATTCTGACCTCTTACCCTGTTGTATCTCCTGCAACCATGGCATGGTACAGGTGTGTGAACATAGCTAGAGTTACATATAGAAATCAGTGTAATGTTATATCTTTAACGCTAAACTTCAGTTCTTATGCACCGTATGAGCCTAATGTCTGTTCTGCACTCTATGTGGGGCCAAAGGTAAGCTGGAGGCAAATTCCTAGTGGAGTGCTGATCAAAGTACTTTGTATAAAATGTTTGGCTCCTCTTAGTGATCACAAGTTTAACTATGTGGGTGCCTATGGTATCTCGCTTCATTAAAGTTCAGTACCCACAACCAATTTGTATTCCAATAGATTGCCTGTATTTTATCGCTTAGCAGATTTATGGGGCTATACCTGAATTGTCTACACACAATCTGCCAGGCGACGGGATAAGTTTAGCCCACACCAGTTCTGCGCTGCTGACAACGGCTCCTGTAAAGAGGATGCAACACCTCTCCGGGCGATTCTGTCTCCCCTGATGAGGGCCCACAGGTCACGGCTGAATCCTCTGGCGGAGTGGTGTAAAGCTGGAGAATTGCACCCGCAGGTCTCAAATCACGCTCGCTATAGACAGGTGCCTCTTTAACGGAAGTCTGCCGAATCATCCGTGGGTCTAGGCCATTGGTTACATTCTGCTTCTGTGCATGCAATCCCAGCTCCCCTTGCAGTATGCTCCCCCTTATGTTCGGAGTCATCTACCAATATGGTTCTCCCCTCCAGGCTGGCCAGATGCTCCTGCAGATCGCCTAGCGGTTTAACCAGAGTGTTTGGGTCACTATTTGAGTAGTCTTCACTATGGAGCAAAGGTTGTATGTATGCGGTAGGTGAAGTTGTAAAGGGTGTCCGGAGCAGGCACATAATAGAGTCGTCTTGTGGTTTCTGAGAAGCTTGCGATTCTCCCTTAGCCTTTGTACAAATTTCTTTTGTGCACACAGCGTCAAATCTGCACACAGCTCATTGTATTGACAATTGAGCATGGCTGCTACTTCCCGGACGATCCATTTAGAGTCCAACGCCATAGATAGTGCGTTAATAGTATGTAGAAACGTTATGTCCCTTATCTCTGAAGGAAAATGAAATTCTGCTGTCTGTAGTTATTTCACAAGCTATTCTCCCTTTTTTCAAAAAGAACTATAGTTGACAGTGTCTTTGCACTGCATACCCGGCTTGCAAGATACCGGGGGGGGTGTTGAGAGCCTCTCACTCCAGTGACTGCCTTAGGCCTCAACGTTCTGGATCGGTTGCTCAGTGTGGTAGTCCCAATATTTTGATATCAATCGAATCAGCTTGCTGAGTAGGTTTTAGATATAAGGGTGAGGTAGTTGGATGGTCCTCAAAAACAACAATAGAAGGCAAACTGTTGATGCTTCAAACCGATATTGCTTCCATTCAAGGTGCTGCCCAGAGACACGCCCCCGGTATATATTTTATAGACAATTAATGGGGACAGCCATGGGGGCATGTTGTGCCCCCAAATATGCCTGTTTGTATTTAGGCATGTGGGAAGCTAATACTATTTTGGATATTTCTGCACAATATGACACCATGATTGACATGTGGACACGTTATATAGACGACGTCCTCCTTTTATGGACAGGAACTGTTGATGATTTACATACATTTATGAAAATGTTAAATAAAAATTCATTCAATTTAAAATTTACGTATGAATACAGTGACAGTGAATTAACATTTCTTGATCTAAGGATTAAGAAGAATGGAAATGTTCTTATTACCGAATCCTATAGAAAACCTATATCAGCAAATACATTACTGTTAGCTAGCAGCCATCACCCAAAAAGTCAGATTGAATCCATTCCCGTTGGACAGTTTCTCAGACATAGAAGAAATTGCTCAACAGATGATGGATTCAAGATGCATACAGCAGACCAAACCAAAAGGTTTATAGCAAGAGGCTATTCAACCAAATGTTTAAAATAAGGCTTCAAAAGAGCTAAGGCTTCAGACAGAGAAACTTTATTATATAAAGATAAAGAATGTAAACAACCCATAGTACGATACACATCAACATTTAATGATAGATGGCAGGATGTGAGGGCCATTTTAAAAAAACATTGGAGTCTACTAACTTTGGATCTAGAGGTCAAAAAAATTGTAGGGGAATATCCCTCTTTGACTGCTAAGAGAGCACCTTCATTAAAAGATAAGCTGGTAGCAAGTCATTTTGTGAATAAAGATTCAAGAGAGAGCTGGCTAGCAAAAAAGGCAAAAGAAAATGGGTCCTTTATGTGCAGAAGATGCATTATCTGTAAGTTTATGATTAAAAGTAATAAAATTGTAAACTTGGAAGGTACAGTTTCAGAATAAGGGGACACATAACTTGCAAAAGTGTTGGAGTAATCTATATGGTGACCTGTTCTTGTCCCAAATTATATATAGGAAAAACCTATAGGGAATTACATGAGAGGATAAAGGAACATAGGAGGGATATCCTAAATGAAAATATTAAGAATAGTGGAATTGCTCGATATTTTCAGGATCATCATAGGAGTATGGACACTGATTTCAAATGGATAGGACTAGAACTGATATATTTCAAGGACAGAGGAGGGGATATTGATCAGGCCTTATTGAAGGCAGAATGTAAATGGATATATAATATGAATTCTTTAACTCCCAATGGTTTAAATGAAAAAATCAATTATGCCCCTTTCCTTGGTTAAAAGTGTTTCTATTAAATAAATTAATCTAAGTAATAAGATGAGAAAAACTCAATGTCCCCTCTCTATTTTAGTACTCCATAAATCTATAATTCTTTCTACTATGATAGAATTATTACACATAGCGAGTTGTATGCTCCTGTCTCTTTAAATGATCTAAAGTGAAATGTTTGACCTGATTAATTATATATATACTTTTTCCTTCTATGGGTTATATAAATAAAAAAATTGACTTACGAGTGATAAATATGTCCCTTGATTCTAACTCCCACTCTCAAAAAAACTTTACTCAATATGTATGTATATACACATACTCAATATATTTTCAATTAATTTTTGGACAAACTGTTATTTCAAATATATATGCAATACAATAAGGAATCCTGTGCAAATATTTCACCAAATTACAATTAAGGATTAGCCTATATAAGTTGCCATTAAGCAACCAATAGTATGCCGCTTGAAAAAGCTCAATTTGAATTGTCAGAGGGTGAAACGCGCTTTGCGTGAAGGTGACGCCTCTAAGAAGGTAGAGGCGTTGAACGTGAACCTGGGAAAAGTTTGTCCGGTTCAATGGTACAGATGGAGTATACTTGCAAAGTGGTTTGAATGGAGACGGAAGGACAGTTCTCATTATTGTGGCCAT
This sequence comes from Bombina bombina, assembly GCF_027579735.1. NCBI lineage: Eukaryota > Metazoa > Chordata > Amphibia > Anura > Bombinatoridae > Bombina > Bombina bombina. The sequence continues at coordinate 495,754,310 of NC_069501.1, read as the reverse complement.
AATACCGCGGAGCAAAAAAAGGGGGTTAAATAAACTAGCGCTTAAGAGTTAATATCCCTTGCCCTATTCTCCTACTATCTACTTCCCAGATAGAAAGGTGTATAAAGTGAAAAAGTTATGGAGATTAGGCGCTTAATCTGCAAAAGGGATAAAGGTGTGTATGGAGGTCGTTAGCTAAATATGTAGAAAAAACTGGACCTTGGACAGAATAAGTGAAAAATTCTTCTACAATTTATTTTCAAAATAAAAACATGATAATACCAAGATAAAATAAATCACAATCCCTAAGTGTTGCAACACTATATCGATCAATTCATAAAATTTCTAAAATTCAGATATACATTTGTTTCATACACAAATAAAAGGATTTATCTGCTCTTTTGCATCCTTTGTTCAAAGATTTTAGATAGAATGTATTCTTTTATTTCAACACAATTAATAATATTTGTCTCTATTTGATATTTTATATCTATATTTCATCAACTTTAAAATTACAAATATGTAGCAAAAACTAACAATTAGTTAAAACAATTTAAATGCAAGATTATAAATGGTGTCCCCACAATGGCTGTTTACTTATATTGGTTGTAATTTTGTGTATCTAAAAAGTTCATCAAAGCATTTGTAAGTAATTGGAGATAAATTACTGAGGGCTGTGTTCTTTATCCTTATATTTATGTTGTGATATATTACAGTTTCACAGTTACCTCTTTGTATCCTCAGTGAGCTTAATTTGTAGAAAAGGAATGTTCCAAACAGTGTTTAGGGGTGATTTTCTTACCCTCTCTTGTGAGCTGTTACTACTCACGGCTTCCCAGCGGTTCCTATGTGTCCTCAGTTTGACTCTCAGACAAGGGGTTCCGGTAGGTAATTTTCTTTGTGTTACCTTGTCACTGGTCTTTGTAAAAGTGCTCTGATTACAGCACCAAACTGTAGACAATCCTTTTGTTTCTGTAACTTGCGCAAGTTAGCTTTTGTGTTTGTAGTTCCTCAATCTCCTGCACTTAAGTACTTCTGTACGCAGGAAAAAAACAGGCTTTTTCTTTCTTGGTGTTCACACAGATATCAACATGTTTCGCCAGCAACCCTGGCTTTATCAAGATAAAGTGTGATCACACCTTACACCTTTATATAGCACTGACTTGATTTCCATTGGTCCATTCACTGTTTCTGTTTCTCTTTTCCACTGGGTCCTAGAGTCCTTTTGTTCAAATATCCTATTTTGTTTTCTAACTTTTTATTTTTTATTCAGGTCATATCAGAGTGGTTAACCGATTTCTTTTTTCATTATTCCTAACAGCCTTTCTCCATTACTTCACATATGCCAAGGGGTTCAACCATTTATATTTTAACAGTTTATTTAATTTTCACATTCATTTTCTATTACTCCTATTAACATTTTAAACTTTTGACAAATCTTTAGAATAAATTAGTTTAGAAATCCATTTATTTTAAAATAATAATCCCAATTAATTTTTTATATAAATATATTATTTTTCCAAGTGTCTTAGGTGAAGAATTTTCAAGTGGCTCCATGATATAGGTACTATTACAAAAGTGAAAGGGGAGAAAAACAAATAATGTGGTGATATGTTTGTGCAAGAGAAAAAATTATCCCTTTATTTTAGTGGCTCCATTATATAGATACTATTACAAAGGGGAGAGGGGGGGAAAACAAATAAGGTGGTGATATGTTTGTGTAAAGGAATTAATTATCCCTTTTTTTTTTTTTTTGAAAAAATCTCTAGGATAATACATTTTTTAGTGACTAAAACTAGTTATACAAATTTATTAAAGATAGTGATTACTGTGTGCCTAGAAAAGGAGATATATCCAATTCTGAATTCAAACCGTGGGGGTGAATCGTGTTGAAGTTGTATATGAATTCTGCTTCTTTTTTTAGAATAGATGCTTCTAAATCTCCCCCTCTCCAATTGGGTTTCACTTTATATAATCCCCAATACTTCATATCTGAGACTCTATTTTTGTGTATTTCCCTAAAATGTTTATAAAGATAAGTGTCCAGGTTCCCTTTTTTGATGTTACAGATATGCTCCCTTATCCTGTCCCTTAGCATTCGCGTCGTTTCTCCTATGTAAAAAAGTTCACAAGAGCATTGCAGCATATAGATTACTCCTTTATTAGTGCACCTTATTGTGTTTTCTATTTTAAACTCCTTAGTGTTATTAGGAGTCCTAACAGTTTTCTTTTTAATGCCATACTGGCATGCTCTGCATACATGGCAGGGAAAAAAACCTTTCACATCCCCTCCTTTTAGATCTTTCTCAAAAGATTTCTTATTTTTATTCTGTTTTTTTGTACTCACTTGGTGCAAGAATCATTTTTAAATTTTGTGCTCTCCTATAAATTACCCTTGGGTATGGTGGTATTTTGTCTCCTAGAATTGGGTCATTTTTTAGGAGATGCCAGTGTTTTCTTAAAAATTTTTTCACTAGTAAATGGTCTTCGCTGAAGTCATTTATAAAAGGGACATTGAACTCATCTGACATATAATTATTAGATTTATGTTTATACTCTAATAGTTCTTTTCTCTCTGTGTTTCTTGCTCTCTCTGTTGCTCTATTTATTGTTTCTTTCTTATAACCTCTTTCCTTAAATTTTTCTTCCAAGATGTTAATCTGGAATTCAAAGTCATCAATCCTTGAGCAATTTTTCCGGACCCTTAAACTTTGGCTTATTGGTATACTTTCCTTCCATTTAGGGAGGTGACAGCTGGAGGCATGTATAAAATTGTTCGAATCGACTTTTTTAAAGTGTGTTTTAGTTTCAATGTTGTCTGATACTATCATTATATCCAGATCTAAGAATGTGATCTGTTCTTTATTAAATTCATATGTAAACGAGATACCTCTGTCATTACTATTCATGGCCTCAAAGAACTCCAGGAGATCTGTCTCTTCCCCTTTCCAAATTATAAAAATATCATCTATGAACCTCTTAAAGAGCACAAGGTTCGCACCGAGCTCCAGACTTCCCAGGAACCTTTGTTCCCAATCTCCCATAAAAAGATTGGCATAGCTCGGTGCGAACCTTGTGCCCATGGCGGTTCCCTCAATTTGAACATAATATGTGTTATTGAATGAGAAGTAGTTGTGTTCTAATATAAATCTTATGCTCTGCAATAAGAAATCTTTCTGTTCTTTTGGTAACTCATCATCTTTATTCAAAAAGGACTCCACTGCCTCTATTCCAAAATCATGTCTAATGGATGTATATAAAGAAGTCACATCGCAGGAGGCTAATATCATAGAGTCTTCCCATTTTATATTCTCCAATAATCTTAGGAGGCTGGTAGAGTCTTTTAAATATGTACTGAGATTTACCACATATTTCTGTAAAAAGGTATCAATATATCTTGATAAATTTGCTGTCATTGAACCTATACCGGAGATTATAGGTCTCCCTGGAGGGTCTATGAGGCTCTTGTGTATCTTGGGTAAGTGGTAGAAGACCGGCACTCTAGGGAACTTATTCAGAATATAATTATATTCACCTTCTTTTAAAATGCCGGTCTCTCTTCCACTACCCAAAATAGACATCAGCTTTTTATTGAATTTCTCAGTGGGATTCAGTTCCAATTTTCTGTATGTTTTCCTATCACCCAGAAGCCTTTCAGCTTCTTTACAATATTTCAATTTGTCCATCACCACCAAGCCACCCCCCTTATCCGCCGGCTTGATGGTGATGGAGTTATCCTCCTTTAAATTCTTGAGGACCTCCCTATCTTTTCTACTCAAATTGGAGTTTACTTTCAAGCTATGATTGTCCTTTCTTAAGTCTGCTAATACTAGCTTTTCAAAAGTCTCTATATTACTCCCTTTCTCATTGGAGGGGTAAAACTTTGATTTTGGCTTCAAATTGGTATGTACAAACCCGTCAGTCACTACTCTTGTGTAATTCTCTAGAGGTTGTTTCAAATAGTATCTTTTAAGTGTTAAATTTCTTATAAATTTCCTTACATTTATATGGGTTTCAAATTTATTCAAGGTTTTACTTGGAGCAAAGGTTAAACCTAAGCCTAAAATTTTTGTTTCTTTATCTGAAAGGGATCTATCGCTTAAATTGAAAATACTACTTTTTTTAGGGAGGTCAACAACCTCCTTTCCTATCTCTGTCTCTTTACCCCTATCTCGTCTTCCCTTTCCTCCTCTACTTCCTCTATATTTCTTTTTTTTGTGATGGCTTTTTGAGGTTTTCCTGTTTCTGTTACCTCTTTTATTTTTACTGTCTTGCCCTCCTTTTGAGGGCTTTTCCCTAAAAAATGTTCCTCCTCAATTGTAAGTTCAAAACTATCTAGTCTTCTTTTCTCTAGTGGTTCAAATCTATTATATGTGACTGGTTTCCATCCTTCATCCCTCCCTTTCCTTTCATGATTTCTATGTGTGGAAGTTTTCCAATTCTCCTCCAGTCTATTTCTGTTTTGTCTATGTGGTGTGTACTCTTCCTCCCTACCATGTCTGTAGTTTGCTGTATCCCATCCATCATAGAAATTACGATTATCATAGTGTCCATCATATGTATTAAAAACCTTATTTCTATAAGATCCGTTATATTCATTAGGTCTATATGACTGTCTGTTCCTATAAGGTCTAAAATCCCTGTTGTAATAATGAGGGTAATTATTCCTTCTGTATGTTGAATTATAATGTGAATAGTCTCTTCTTTCATTAAATCTTTTATCTCTCATATTCCTTTGATCCTCATAAATGCCCCCTCCTTGGTATTCAGCTCCCTTGTCCTTATGATATTTAACTCCCCCATTAAGGGTTTGTTTATCATTCCTATCCTCTATATCATAGTTTTCTGTTGTTATTTCCATATCCTGATTCTCCTGTATTTCTTTTTGTTTTTCTTTTTCATCTCTCTCTATTTTCTTCCATCTGTTATTAATAATCTCATTTTTTAACGTGTCTAATCTCTCCATGATCAACTTCTGTCTATTTTTTAGTAGGTGCTGTTCCTGACTATTATCCAATCTATTTTTTATAGATAAAATTTCCTCATTAATATTGCATAATGTCTCATTTCTAGATTTTTTTATAATCTCTATCAGCCCTTTAGAGGCATTAAATAGTACTCTTTCCCATTCTTCTTGATGTACATCACTTAATTGGAAGGTGCAGGATTTTTTAAATTTTAATCCTCTAGGTATAAGCTCTTTATCCAAATATCTATCTAAGAATATGAGTTCCATTTTTTGTCTCAACTCTTTATTCATATTTTTCTCAAGTTCATTTATAAGTTTATTGGCATCAATCCTTTCATGTTCCCCTGATGTACTAGGTTTATCTTTTAAATCTAATTCGGATAAAAGTTTATCTCTATAGGAAAATATTTCCATCACCCTCTAGCTGCTTATTTATTTATTGGAAGTGATAGATATGTAGCAAAAAAAGGGGGTTAAATAAACTAGCGCTTAAGAGTTAATATCCCTTGCCCTATTCTCCTACTATCTACTTCCCAGATAGAAAGGTGTATAAAGTGAAAAAGTTATGGAGATTAGGCGCTTAATCTGCAAAAGGGATAAAGGTGTGTATGGAGGTCGTTAGCTAAATATGTAGAAAAAACTGGACCTTGGACAGAATAAGTGAAAAATTCTTCTACAATTTATTTTCAAAATAAAAACATGATAATACCAAGATAAAATAAATCACAATCCCTAAGTGTTGCAACACTATATCGATCAATTCATAAAATTTCTAAAATTCAGATATACATTTGTTTCATACACAAATAAAAGGATTTATCTGCTCTTTTGTATCCTTTGTTCAAAGATTTTAGATAGAATGTATTCTTTTATTTCAACACAATTAATAATATTTGTCTCTATTTGATATTTTATATCTATATTTCATCAACTTTAAAATTACAAATATGTAGCAAAAACTAACAATTAGTTAAAACAATTTAAATGCAAGATTATAAATGGTGTCCCCACAATGGCTGTTTACTTATATTGGTTGTAATTTTGTGTATCTAAAAAGTTCATCAAAGCATTTGTAAGTAATTGGAGATAAATTACTGAGGGCTGTGTTCTTTATCCTTATATTTATGTTGTGATATATTACGGTTTCACAGTTACCTCTTTGTATCCTCAGTGAGCTTAATTTGTAGAAAAGGAATGTTCCAAACAGTGTTTAGGGGTGATTTTCTTACCCTCTCTTGTGAGCTGTTACTACTCACGGCTTCCCAGCGGTTCCTATGTGTCCTCAGTTTGACTCTCAGACAAGGGGTTCCGGTAGGTAATTTTCTTTGTGTTACCTTGTCACTGGTCTTTGTAAAAGTGCTCTGATTACAGCACCAAACTGTAGACAATCCTTTTGTTTCTGTAACTTGCGCAAGTTAGCTTTTGTGTTTGTAGTTCCTCAATCTCCTGCACTTAAGTACTTCTGTACGCAGGAAAAAAACAGGCTTTTTCTTTCTTGGTGTTCACACAGATATCAACATGTTTCGCCAGCAACCCTGGCTTTATCAAGATAAAGTGTGATCACACCTTACACCTTTATATAGCACTGACTTGATTTCCATTGGTCCATTCACTGTTTCTGTTTCTCTTTTCCACTGGGTCCTAGAGTCCTTTTGTTCAAATATCCTATTTTGTTTTCTAACTTTTTATTTTTTATTCAGGTCATATCAGAGTGGTTAACCGATTTCTTTTTTCATTATTCCTAACAGCCTTTCTCCATTACTTCACATATGCCAAGGGGTTCAACCATTTATATTTTAACAGTTTATTTAATTTTCACATTCATTTTCTATTACTCCTATTAACATTTTAAACTTTTGACAAATCTTTAGAATAAATTAGTTTAGAAATCCATTTATTTTAAAATAATAATCCCAATTAATTTTTTATATAAATATATTATTTTTCCAAGTGTCTTAGGTGAAGAATTTTCAAGTGGCTCCATGATATAGGTACTATTACAAAAGTGAAAGGGGAGAAAAACAAATAATGTGGTGATATGTTTGTGCAAGAGAAAAAATTATCCCTTTATTTTAGTGGCTCCATTATATAGATACTATTACAAAGGGGAGAGGGGGGGAAAACAAATAAGGTGGTGATATGTTTGTGTAAAGGAATTAATTATCCCTTTTTTTTTTTTTTTTTTTTTTTTTTTTTTGAAAAAATCTCTAGGATAATACATTTTTTAGTGACTAAAACTAGTTATACAAATTTATTAAAGATAGTGATTACTGTGTGCCTAGAAAAGGAGATATATCCAATTCTGAATTCAAACCGTGGGGGTGAATCGTGTTGAAGTTGTATATGAATTCTGCTTCTTTTTTTAGAATAGATGCTTCTAAATCTCCCCCTCTCCAATTGGGTTTCACTTTATATAATCCCCAATACTTCATATCTGAGACTCTATTTTTGTGTATTTCCCTAAAATGTTTATAAAGATAAGTGTCCAGGTTCCCTTTTTTGATGTTACAGATATGCTCCCTTATCCTGTCCCTTAGCATTCGCGTCGTTTCTCCTATGTAAAAAAGTTCACAAGAGCATTGCAGCATATAGATTACTCCTTTATTAGTGCACCTTATTGTGTTTTCTATTTTAAACTCCTTAGTGTTATTAGGAGTCCTAACAGTTTTCTTTTTAATGCCATACTGGCATGCTCTGCATACATGGCAGGGAAAAAAACCTTTCACATCCCCTCCTTTTAGATCTTTCTCAAAAGATTTCTTATTTTTATTCTGTTTTTTGTACTCACTCGGTGCAAGAATCATTTTTAAATTTTGTGCTCTCCTATAAATTACCCTTGGGTATGGTGGTATTTTGTCTCCTAGAATTGGGTCATTTTTTAGGAGATGCCAGTGTTTTCTTAAAATTTTTTTCACTAGTAAATGGTCTTCGCTGAAGTCATTTATAAAAGGGACATTGAACTCATCTGACATATAATTATTAGATTTATGTTTATACTCTAATAGTTCTTTTCTCTCTGTGTTTCTTGCTCTCTCTGTTGCTCTATTTATTGTTTCTTTCTTATAACCTCTTTCCTTAAATTTTTCTTCCAAGATGTTAATCTGGAATTCAAAGTCATCAATCCTTGAGCAATTTTTCCGGACCCTTAAACTTTGGCTTATTGGTATACTTTCCTTCCATTTAGGGAGGTGACAGCTGGAGGCATGTATAAAATTGTTCGAATCGACTTTTTTAAAGTGTGTTTTAGTTTCAATGTTGTCTGATACTATCATTATATCCAGATCTAAGAATGTGATCTGTTCTTTATTAAATTCATATGTAAACGAGATACCTCTGTCATTACTATTCATGGCCTCAAAGAACTCCAGGAGATCTGTCTCTTCCCCTTTCCAAATTATAAAAATATCATCTATGAACCTCCATACACACCTTTATCCCTTTTGCAGATTAAGCGCCTAATCTCCATAACTTTTTCACTTTATACACCTTTCTATCTGGGAAGTAGATAGTAGGAGAATAGGGCAAGGGATATTAACTCTTAAGCGCTAGTTTATTTAACCCCCTTTTTTTGCTACATATCTATCACTTCCAATAAATAAATAAGCAGCTAGAGGGTGATGGAAATATTTTCCTATAGAGATAAACTTTTATCCGAATTAGATTTAAAAGATAAACCTAGTACATCAGGGGAACATGAAAGGATTGATGCCAATAAACTTATAAATGAACTTGAGAAAAATATGAATAAAGAGTTGAGACAAAAAATGGAACTCATATTCTTAGATAGATATTTGGATAAAGAGCTTATACCTAGAGGATTAAAATTTAAAAAATCCTGCACCTTCCAATTAAGTGATGTACATCAAGAAGAATGGGAAAGAGTACTATTTAATGCCTCTAAAGGGCTGATAGAGATTATAAAAAAATCTAGAAATGAGACATTATGCAATATTAATGAGGAAATTTTATCTATAAAAAATAGATTGGATAATAGTCAGGAACAGCACCTACTAAAAAATAGACAGAAGTTGATCATGGAGAGATTAGACACGTTAAAAAATGAGATTATTAATAACAGATGGAAGAAAATAGAGAGAGATGAAAAAGAAAAACAAAAAGAAATACAGGAGAATCAGGATATGGAAATAACAACAGAAAACTATGATATAGAGGATAGGAATGATAAACAAACCCTTAATGGGGGAGTTAAATATCATAAGGACAAGGGAGCTGAATACCAAGGAGGGGGCATTTATGAGGATCAAAGGAATATGAGAGATAAAAGATTTAATGAAAGAAGAGACTATTCACATTATAATTCAACATACAGAAGGAATAATTACCCTCATTATTACAACAGGGATTTTAGACCTTATAGGAACAGACAGTCATATAGACCTAATGAATATAACGGATCTTATAGAAATAAGGTTTTTAATACATATGATGGACACTATGATAATCGTAATTTCTATGATGGATGGGATACAGCAAACTACAGACATGGTAGGGAGGAAGAGTACACACCACATAGACAAAACAGAAATAGACTGGAGGAGAATTGGAAAACTTCCACACATAGAAATCATGAAAGGAAAGGGAGGGATGAAGGATGGAAACCAGTCACATATAATAGATTTGAACCACTAGAGAAAAGAAGACTAGATAGTTTTGAACTTACAATTGAGGAGGAACATTTTTTAGGGAAAAGCCCTCAAAAGGAGGGCAAGACAGTAAAAATAAAAGAGGTAACAGAAACAGGAAAACCTCAAAAAGCCATCACAAAAAAAAGAAATATAGAGGAAGTAGAGGAGGAAAGGGAAGACGAGATAGGGGTAAAGAGACAGAGATAGGAAAGGAGGTTGTTGACCTCCCTAAAAAAAGTAGTATTTTCAATTTAAGCGATAGATCCCTTTCAGATGAAGAAACAAAAATTTTAGGCTTAGGTTTAACCTTTGCTCCAAGTAAAACCTTGAATAAATTTGAAACCCATATAAATGTAAGGAAATTTATAAGAAATTTAACACTTAAAAGATACTATTTGAAACAACCTCTAGAGAATTACACAAGAGTAGTGACTGACGGGTTTGTACATACCAATTTGAAGCCAAAATCAAAGTTTTACCCCTCCAATGAGAAAGGGAGTAATATAGAGACTTTTGAAAAGCTAGTATTAGCAGACTTAAGAAAGGACAATCATAGCTTGAAAGTAAACTCCAATTTGAGTAGAAAAGATAGGGAGGTCCTCAAGAATTTAAAGGAGGATAACTCCATCACCATCAAGCCGGCGGATAAGGGGGGTGGCTTGGTGGTGATGGACAAATTGAAATATTGTAAAGAAGCTGAAAGGCTTCTGGGTGATAGGAAAACATACAGAAAATTGGAACTGAATCCCACTGAGAAATTCAATAAAAAGCTGATGTCTATTTTGGGTAGTGGAAGAGAGACCGGCATTTTAAAAGAAGGTGAATATAATTATATTCTGAATAAGTTCCCTAGAGTGCCGGTCTTCTACCACTTACCCAAGATACACAAGAGCCTCATAGACCCTCCAGGGAGACCTATAATCTCCGGTATAGGTTCAATGACAGCAAATTTATCAAGATATATTGATACCTTTTTACAGAAATATGTGGTAAATCTCAGTACATATTTAAAAGACTCTACCAGCCTCCTAAGATTATTGGAGAATATAAAATGGGAAGACTCTATGATATTAGCCTCCTGCGATGTGACTTCTTTATATACATCCATTAGACATGATTTTGGAATAGAGGCAGTGGAGTCCTTTTTGAATAAAGATGATGAGTTACCAAAAGAACAGAAAGATTTCTTATTGCAGAGCATAAGATTTATATTAGAACACAACTACTTCTCATTCAATAACACATATTATGTTCAAATTGAGGGAACCGCCATGGGCACAAGGTTCGCACCGAGCTATGCCAATCTTTTTATGGGAGATTGGGAACAAAGGTTCCTGGGAAGTCTGGAGCTCGGGGCGAACCTTGTGCTCTTTAAGAGGTTCATAGATGATATTTTTATAATTTGGAAAGGGGAAGAGACAGATCTCCTGGAGTTCTTTGAGGCCATGAATAGTAATGACAGAGGTATCTCGTTTACATATGAATTTAATAAAGAACAGATCACATTCTTAGATCTGGATATAATGATAGTATCAGACAACATTGAAACTAAAACACACTTTAAAAAAGTCGATTCGAACAATTTTATACATGCCTCCAGCTGTCACCTCCCTAAATGGAAGGAAAGTATACCAATAAGCCAAAGTTTAAGGGTCCGGAAAAATTGCTCAAGGATTGATGACTTTGAATTCCAGATTAACATCTTGGAAGAAAAATTTAAGGAAAGAGGTTATAAGAAAGAAACAATAAATAGAGCAACAGAGAGAGCAAGAAACACAGAGAGAAAAGAACTATTAGAGTATAAACATAAATCTAATAATTATATGTCAGATGAGTTCAATGTCCCTTTTATAAATGACTTCAGCGAAGACCATTTACTAGTGAAAAAATTTTTAAGAAAACACTGGCATCTCCTAAAAAATGACCCAATTCTAGGAGACAAAATACCACCATACCCAAGGGTAATTTATAGGAGAGCACAAAATTTAAAAATGATTCTTGCACCGAGTGAGTACAAAAAACAGAATAAAAATAAGAAATCTTTTGAGAAAGATCTAAAAGGAGGGGATGTGAAAGGTTTTTTTTCCCTGCCATGTATGCAGAGCATGCCAGTATGGCATTAAAAAGAAAACTGTTAGGACTCCTAATAACACTAAGGAGTTTAAAATAGAAAACACAATAAGGTGCACTAATAAAGGAGTAATCTATATGCTGCAATGCTCTTGTGAACTTTTTTACATAGGAGAAACGACGCGAATGCTAAGGGACAGGATAAGGGAGCATATCTGTAACATCAAAAAAGGGAACCTGGACACTTATCTTTATAAACATTTTAGGGAAATACACAAAAATAGAGTCTCAGATATGAAGTATTGGGGATTATATAAAGTGAAACCCAATTGGAGAGGGGGAGATTTAGAAGCATCTATTCTAAAAAAAGAAGCAGAATTCATATACAACTTCAACACGATTCACCCCCACGGTTTGAATTCAGAATTGGATATATCTCCTTTTCTAGGCACACAGTAATCACTATCTTTAATAAATTTGTATAACTAGTTTTAGTCACTAAAAAATGTATTATCCTAGAGATTTTTTCAAAAAAAAAAAAAAAGGGATAATTAATTCCTTTACACAAACATATCACCACCTTATTTGTTTTCCCCCCCTCTCCCCTTTGTAATAGTATCTATATAATGGAGCCACTAAAATAAAGGGATAATTTTTTCTCTTGCACAAACATATCACCACATTATTTGTTTTTCTCCCCTTTCACTTTTGTAATAGTACCTATATCATGGAGCCACTTGAAAATTCTTCACCTAAGACACTTGGAAAAATAATATATTTATATAAAAAATTAATTGGGATTATTATTTTAAAATAAATGGATTTCTAAACTAATTTATTCTAAAGATTTGTCAAAAGTTTAAAATGTTAATAGGAGTAATAGAAAATGAATGTGAAAATTAAATAAACTGTTAAAATATAAATGGTTGAACCCCTTGGCATATGTGAAGTAATGGAGAAAGGCTGTTAGGAATAATGAAAAAAGAAATCGGTTAACCACTCTGATATGACCTGAATAAAAAATAAAAAGTTAGAAAACAAAATAGGATATTTGAACAAAAGGACTCTAGGACCCAGTGGAAAAGAGAAACAGAAACAGTGAATGGACCAATGGAAATCAAGTCAGTGCTATATAAAGGTGTAAGGTGTGATCACACTTTATCTTGATAAAGCCAGGGTTGCTGGCGAAACATGTTGATATCTGTGTGAACACCAAGAAAGAAAAAGCCTGTTTTTTTTTCCTGCGTACAGAAGTACTTAAGTGCAGGAGATTGAGGAACTACAAACACAAAAGCTAACTTGCGCAAGTTACAGAAACAAAAGGATTGTCTACAGTTTGGTGCTGTAATCAGAGCACTTTTACAAAGACCAGTGACAAGGTAACACAAAGAAAATTACCTACCGGAACCCCTTGTCTGAGAGTCAAACTGAGGACACATAGGAACCGCTGGGAAGCCGTGAGTAGTAACAGCTCACAAGAGAGGGTAAGAAAATCACCCCTAAACACTGTTTGGAACATTCCTTTTCTACAAATTAAGCTCACTGAGGATACAAAGAGGTAACTGTGAAACCGTAATATATCACAACATAAATATAAGGATAAAGAACACAGCCCTCAGTAATTTATCTCCAATTACTTACAAATGCTTTGATGAACTTTTTAGATACACAAAATTACAACCAATATAAGTAAACAGCCATTGTGGGGACACCATTTATAATCTTGCATTTAAATTGTTTTAACTAATTGTTAGTTTTTGCTACATATTTGTAATTTTAAAGTTGATGAAATATAGATATAAAATATCAAATAGAGACAAATATTATTAATTGTGTTGAAATAAAAGAATACATTCTATCTAAAATCTTTGAACAAAGGATACAAAAGAGCAGATAAATCCTTTTATTTGTGTATGAAACAAATGTATATCTGAATTTTAGAAATTTTATGAATTGATCGATATAGTGTTGCAACACTTAGGGATTGTGATTTATTTTATCTTGGTATTATCATGTTTTTATTTTGAAAATAAATTGTAGAAGAATTTTTCACTTATTCTGTCCAAGGTCCAGTTTTTTCTACATATTTAGCTAACGACCTCCATACACACCTTTATCCCTTTTGCAGATTAAGCGCCTAATCTCCATAACTTTTTCACATAATACCGCGGAGGACTGGTCTGGTGAGCGGGAGATGTCGAGCCTGGTTTGGTGAGCTGTGGGCTTTGATCCTGGTCTCTTCATTTTCGTCTATTTATTAAGGACGCTTTGCTGAATTGCTTGTTCCAACTGTGCTTACTTTATTGTGGGTCTATATGACCATATCACCGCTGTTGAGTTTGTGAGCTAATACCGCTATAACAAGCTGCTTTTAAGTGCTGCAAAATTTGTGTGCTAAAACATCTGCTTTTGCTTTAAATGACTATGCACCATTTGCTATCAATGTTATGACAAGCTGCCTTTGAAGTGACAAGTTTAACTTTGGATACAAACACACTGCTTTAACTAACCATTCAGCTACAGTGACTTTGTGCTTTAACATTTCATCTGTGTTTCGTCAAATCTGCATATATATGTTGCTGGGCTTTTGATCACAATTTATTGTTGCTGCAATATGTTGCATTTTGAGATCCTACTGACACTTTGTTACTGTGTTTTGATACCAATTTGTTCACTTGCTTAATGATTTATTCTTACCGCTTACTAGAGGTGAATTATGGTCTAGGCCTTTAATATAATGACTCTTTCTCCAACATAGGTGTGTCCGGTCCACGGCGTCATCCTTACTTGTGGGATATTCTCTTCCCCAACAGGAAATGGCAAAGAGCCCAGCAAAGCTGGTCACATGATCCCTCCTAGGCTCCGCCTACCCCAGTCATTCTCTTTGCCGTTGTACAGGCAACATCTCCACGGAGATGGCTTAGAGTTTTTTAGTGTTTAACTGTAGTTTTTATTATTCAATCAAGAGTTTGTTATTTTAAAATAGTGCTGGTATGTACTATTTACTCAGAAACAGAAAAGAGATGAAGATTTCTGTTTGTATGAGGAAAATGATTTTAGCACCGTAACTAAAATCCATGGCTGTTCCACACAGGACTGTTGAGAGCAATTAACTTCAGTTGGGGGAACAGTGTGCAGTCTCTTACTGCTTGAGGTATGACACATTCTAACAAGACGATGTAATGCTGGAAGCTGTCATTTTCCCTATGGGATCCGGTAAGCCATGTTTATTAAGATAGTAAATAAGGGCTTCACAAGGGCTTATTAAGACTGTAGACTTTTTCTGGGCTAAATCGATTCATTATTAACACATATTTAGCCTTGAGGAATCATTTATTCTGGGTATTTTGATATGATTATATCGGCAGGCACTGTTTTAGACACCTTATTCTTTAGGGGCTTTCCCTAATCATAGTCAGAGCCTCATTTTCGCGCCGGTATGGCGCACTTGTTTTTGAGGACAGCATGGCATGCAGCTGCATGTGTGTGGAGCTCTGATACATAGAAAACATAATTTATGCTTACCTGATAAATTCCTTTCTTCTGTTGTGTGATCAGTCCACGGGTCATCATTACTTCTGGGATATAACTCCTCCCCAACAGGAAATGCAAGAGGATTCACCCAGCAGAGCTGCATATAGCTCCTCCCCTCTACGTCAGTCCCAGTCATTCGACCAAGAATCAACGAGAAAGGAGTAACCAAGGGTGAAGTGGTGACTGGAGTATAATTTAAAAGATATTTACCTGCCTTAAAACAGGGCGGGCCGTGGACTGATCACACAACAGAAGAAAGGAATTTATCAGGTAAGCATAAATTATGTTTTCTTCTGTTATGTGTGATCAGTCCACGGGTCATCATTACTTCTGGGATACCAATACCAAAGCAAAAGTACACGGATGACGGGAGGGATAGGCAGGCTCATTATACAGAAGGAACCACTGCCTGAAGAACCTTTCTCCCAAAAATAGCCTCCGAAGAAGCAAAAGTGTCAAATTTGTAAAATTTGGAAAAAGTATGAAGCGAAGACCAAGTTGCAGCCTTGCAAATCTGTTCAACCGAGGCCTCATTCTTAAAGGCCCAAGTGGAAGCCACAGCTCTAGTGGAGTGAGCTGTAATTCTTTCAGGAGGCTGCTGTCCAGCAGTCTCATAGGCTAAACGTATTATGCTACGAAGCCAAAAAGAGAGAGAGGTAGCAGAAGCTTTTTGACCTCTCCTCTGTCCAGAATAAACGACAAACAGGGAAGAAGTTTGGCGAAAATCTTTAGTTGCCTGCAAGTAGAACTTGAGGGCACGAACTACATCCAAATTGTGTAGAAGACGTTCCTTCTTTGAAGAAGGATTTGGACACAAGGATGGAACAACAATCTCTTGATTGATATTCCTGTTAGTGACTACCTTAGGTAAGAACCCAGGTTTAGTACGCAGAACTACCTTGTCTGAGTGAAAAATCAGATAAGGAGAATCACAATGTAAGGCTGATAACTCAGAGACTCTTCGAGCCGAGGAAATAGCCATTAAAAACAGAACTTTCCAAGATAACAACTTTATATCAATGGAATGAAGGGGTTCAAACGGAACACCCTGTAAAACGTTAAGAACTAAGTTTAAACTCCATGGCGGAGCAACAGCTTTAAACACAGGCTTGATCCTAGCTAAAGCCTGACAAAAGGTCTGGACGTCTGGATTTTCTGACAGACGCCTGTGTAACAAGATGGACAGAGCTGAAATCTGTCCCTTTAATGAACTAGCTGATAAACCCTTTTCTAAACCTTCTTGTAGAAAGGACAATATCCTAGCGATCCTAACCTTACTCCAGGAGTAACCTTTGGATTCGCACCAGTATAGGTATTTACGCCATATTTTATGGTAAATCCTTCTGGTAACAGGCTTCCTAGCCTGTATCAGGGTATCAATAACCGACTCAGAAAAACCACGTTTTGATAAAATCAAGCGTTCAATTTCCAAGCAGTCAGCTTCAGAGAAGTTAGATTTTGATGTTTGAATGGACCCTGTATCAGAAGGTCCTGTCTTAGAGGTAGAGACCAAGGCGGACAGGATGACATGTCCACTAGATCTGCAAACCAAGTCCTGCGTGGCCATGCAGGCGCTATTAGAATCACTGATGCTCTCTCCTGTTTGATTTTGGCAATCAATCGAGGAAGCAGCGGGAAGGGTGGAAACACATAAGCCATCCCGAAGTTCCAAGGTGCTGTCAAAGCATCTATCAGAACCGCTCCCGGATCCCTGGATCTGGACCCGTAGTGAGGAAGTTTGGCGTTCTGGCGAGACGCCATGAGATCTATCTCTGGTTTGCCCCAACGTCGAAGTATTTGGGCAAAGACCTCCGGATGAAGTTCCCACTCCCCCGGATGAAAAGTCTGGCGACTCAAGAAATCCGCCTCCCAGTTCTCCACTCCCGGGATGTGGATTGCTGACAGGTGGCAAGAGTGAGACTCTGCCCAGCGAATTATCTTTGATACTTCCATCATTGCTAGGGAGCTTCTTGTCCCTCCCTGATGGTTGATGTAAGCTACAGTCGTGATGTTGTCCGACTGAAACCTGATGAACCCCCGAGTTGTTAATTGGGGCCAAGCCAGAAGGGCATTGAGAACTGCTCTCAATTCCAGAATGTTTATTGGAAGGAGACTCTCCTCCTGATTCCATAGTCCCTGAGCCTTCAGAGAATTCCAGACAGCGCCCCAACCTAGTAGGCTGGCGTCTGTTGTTACAATTGTCCAGTCTGGTCTGCTGAATGGCATCCCCCTGGACAGGTGTGGCCGATAAAGCCACCATAGAAGAGAATTTCTGGTCTCTTGATTCAGATTCAGAGTAGGGGACAAATTTGAGTAATCCCCATTCCACTGACTTAGCATGCACAATTGCAGCGGTCTGAGGTGTAGGCGTGCAAAAGGTACTATGTCCATTGCCGCTACCATTAAGCCGATCACCTCCATGCATTGAGCTACTGACGGGTGTTGAATGGAATGAAGGACACGGCATGCATTTTGAAGCTTTGTTAACCTGTCTTCTGTCAGGTAAATCTTCATTTCTACAGAATCTATAAGAGTCCCCAAGAATGGAACTCTTGTGAGAGGAAAAAGAGAACTCTTCTTTTCGTTCACTTTCCATCCATGCGACCTTAGAAATGCCAGAACTAACTCTGTATGAGACTTGGCAGTTTGAAAGCTTGAAGCTTGTATTAGAATGTCGTCTAGGTACGGAGCTACCGAAATCCCTCGCGGTCTTAGTACCGCCAGAAGGGCACCCAGAACCTTTGTGAAGATTCTTGGAGCCGTAGCCAATCCGAATGGAAGAGCTACAAACTGGTAGTGCCTGTCTAAGAAGGCAAACCTTAGATACCGGTGATGATCTTTGTGAATCGGTATGTGAAGGTAAGCATCTTTTAAATCCACTGTGGTCATGTACTGACCCTTTTGGATCATGGGTAAGATTGTCCGAATAGTTTCCATTTTGAACGATGGAACTCTTAGGAATTTGTTTAGAATCTTTAAATCTAAGATTGGCCTGAAAGTTCCCTCTTTTTTGGGAACCACAAACAGGTTTGAGTAGAACCCTTGTCCTTGTTCCGACCGCGGAACCGGATGGATCACTCCCATTAATAACAGATCTTGTACACAGCGTAGAAACGCTTCTTTCTTTATCTGGTTTGTTGACAACCTTGACAGATGAAATCTCCCTCTTGGGGGAGATAATTTGACGTCTAGAAGGTATCCCTGAGATATGATCTCTAGCGCCCAGGGATCCTGAACATCTCTTGCCCAGGCCTGGGCGAAGAGAGAAAGTCTGCCCCCCACTAGATCCGATCCCGGATCGGGGGCTCTCGGTTCATGCTGTCTTTGGGGCAGCAGCAGGTTTCCTGGCCTGCTTGCTCTTGTTCCAGGACTGGTTAGGCTTCCAGCCTTGCCTGTAACGAGCCACAGCTCCCTCCTGTTTTGGTGCAGTGGAGGTTGATGCTGCTCCTGTTTTGAAATTCCGAAAGGGACGAAAATTAGACTGTCTAGCCTTAGCTTTGGCTTTGTCTTGAGGTAGGGCGTGGCCCTTACCTCCTGTAATGTCAGCGATAATTTCTTTCAAACCGGGCCCAAATAAAGACTGCCCCTTGAAAGGTATATTAAGTAATTTGGACTTAGAAGTAACATCAGCTGACCAGGATTTTAGCCACAGCGCCCTACGTGCCTGTATGGCGAATCCTGAGTTCTTAGCCGTAAGTTTGGTTAAATGTACTACGGCCTCCGAAATGAATGAATTAGCTAGTTTAAGGACTCTAAGCCTGTCCGTAATGTCGTCTAGCGTAGATGAACTAAGGTTCTCTTCCAGAGACTCAATCCAAAATGCTGCCGCAGCCGTAATCGGCGCGATACATGCAAGGGGTTGCAATATAAAACCTTGTTGAACAAACATTTTCTTAAGGTAACCCTCTAATTTTTTATCCATTGGATCTGAAAAGGCACAGTTATCCTCCACCGGGATAGTGGTACGCTTAGCTAAAGTAGAAACTGCTCCCTCCACCTTAGGGACCGTTTGCCATAAGTCCCGAGTGGTGGCGTCTATTGGAAACATCTTTCTAAATATTGGAGGGGGTGAGAACGGCACACCGGGTCTATCCCACTCCTTAGTAACAATTTCAGTTAGTCTCTTAGGTATAGGAAAAACGTCAGTACTCGCCGGTACCGCAAAGTATTTATCCAACCTACACAGTTTCTCTGGTATTGCAACGGTGTTACAATCATTGAGAGCTGCTAAGACCTCCCCTAGTAATACACGGAGGTTCTCCAATTTAAATTTAAAATTTGAAATATCTGAATCCAATCTGTTTGGATCAGAACCGTCACCCACAGAATGAAGCTCTCCGTCCTCATGCTCTGCAAGCTGTGACGCAGTATCAGACATGGCCCTAGTATTGTCAGCGCACTCTGTTCTCACCCCAGAGTGATCACGCTTGCCTCTTAGTTCTGGTAATTTAGACAAAACTTCAGTCATAACAGTAGCCATATCTTGTAATGTTATCTGTAATGGCCGCCCAGATGTACTAGGCGCCATAATATCACGCACCTCCCGGGCGGGAGATGCAGGTACTGCCGCGTGAGGCGAGTTAGTCGGCATAACTCTCCCCTCGCTGTTTGGTGAAATTTGTTCACATTGTACAGATTGACTTTTATTTAAAGTAGCATCAATACAGTTAGTACATAAATTTCTATTGGGCTCCACCTTGGCATTGGAACAAATGACACAGATATCTTCCTCTGAGTCAGACATGTTTAACACACTAGCAATAAACTTGCAACTTGGTTATAATCTTTTTTAGCAAAAACGTACTGTGCCTCAAAGAGGTACTAAACGATTAAATGACAGTTGAAATAATGAACTGAAAAACAGTTATAGCATCAAACTTTAAAACAACACAACTTTTAGCAAAGGTTTGTTCCCATTAGTAAAATAACAATAATTAAATTTGACATAAAAATTACAGAGCAACGTTTTTATTCACAGTCAATATAAAATTCTCACAGCTCTGCTGAGAGAATCTACCTCCCTCCAAAGAAGTTTGAAGACCCCTGAGATCTGTCAGAGATGAACCGGATCATGCAGGAAATATAAGAGTAACTGACTTGAATTTTTTGATGCGTAGCAAAGAGCGCCAAAAACGGCCCCTCCCCCTCACACACAGCAGTGAAGAGAAACGAAACTGTCACAATTAAAACCAAACAACTGCCAAGTGGAAAATAATGCCCAAATATTTATTCACTCAGTACCTTAGAAATGTAAACGATTCTACATTCCAGCAAAAACGTTTAACATGATAAATACTTATTAAAAGGATTAGTGACTTTTAACAGAGTAGTTCCGGTGAAATACCATCCCCAGAATACTGAAGTGTATACATACATGTCATTATAACGGTATGGCAGGATTTTCTCATCAATTCCATTCAGAAAATAAAAACTGCAACATACCTCAATGCAGATTCATCTGCCCGCTGTCCCCTGATCTGAAGCTTTTACCTCCCTCAGATGGCCGAGAACAGCAATATGATCTTAACTACTCCGGTTAAAATCATAGTAAAAAACTCTGGTAGATTCTTCCTCAAACTCTGCCAGAGAAGTAATAACACGCTCCGGTGCTATTGTAAAATAACAAACTTTTGATTGAAGTCATAAAAACTAAGTATAATCACCATAGTCCTCTCACACATCCTATCTAGTCGTTGGGTGCAAGAGAATGACTGGGACTGACGTAGAGGGGAGGAGCTATATGCAGCTCTGCTGGGTGAATCCTCTTGCATTTCCTGTTGGGGAGGAGTTATATCCCAGAAGTAATGATGACCCGTGGACTGATCACACATAACAGAAGAAAAGTCTTTCTGAAGGCATCATTTGGTATCGTATTCCCCTTTGGGCTTGGTTGGGTCTCAGCAAAGCAGATTCCAGGGACTGTAAAGGGGTTAAATATAAAAACGGCTCCGGTTCCGTTATTTTAAGGGTTAAAGCTTCCAAATTTGGTGTGCAATACTTTTAAGGCTTTAAGACACTGTGGTGAAATTTTGGTGAATTTTGAACAATTCCTTCATACTTTTTCGCAATTGCAATAATAAAGTGTGTTTAGTTTAAAATTTAAAGTGACAGTAACGGTTTTATTTTAAAACGTTTTTTGTGCTTTGTTATCAAGTTTATGCCTGTTTAACATGTCTGAACTACCAGATAGATTGTGTTCTGACTGTGGGGAAACCAAGGTTCCTTCTCATTTAACTATATGTATTTTATGTCATAAAATTTTTTTTAGTAAAAATGATGCCCAAGATGATTCCTCAAGTGAGGGGAGTAAGCATGGTACTGCATCATCCCCTCCTTCGTCTACACCAGTCTTGCCCATACAGGAGGCCCCTAGTACATCTAGTGCGCCAATACTCCTTACTATGCAACATTTAACGGCTGTAATGGATAATTCTATCAAAAACATTTTAGCCAATATGCCCACTTATCAGCGAAAGCGCGACTGCTCTGTTTTAGAAAATTCTGTAGAGCATGAGAACGCTGATGATATGGTTTCTGAAGGGCCCCTACAC
This sequence comes from Bombina bombina, assembly GCF_027579735.1. NCBI lineage: Eukaryota > Metazoa > Chordata > Amphibia > Anura > Bombinatoridae > Bombina > Bombina bombina. The sequence continues at coordinate 495,732,561 of NC_069501.1, read as the reverse complement.
CAGTCTGAGGGGGCCAGGGAGGTTTTGTCTGAGGGAGAAATTTCAGATTCAGGAAACATTTCTCAACAAGCTGAACCTGATGTGATTACTTTTAAATTTAAGTTGGAACATCTCCGCGCTCTGCTTAAGGAGGTGTTATCCAATTTGGATGATTGTGATTATCTGGTCATTCCAGAACCACTATGTAAAATGGAAAAGTTCTTAGAGGCCCCGGGGCCCCCCGAAGCTTTTCTTATATCCAAGCGGGTGGCGTACATTGTTAGTAAAGAATGGGACAGGCCCGGTATACCTTTAGTACCTCCCCCCATATTTATAAAATTGTTTTCCTATAGTCGACCCCAGAAAGGACTGATGGCAGACAGTCCCCAAGGTCGAGGGGGCGGTTTCTACTCTACACAAGCGCGCCACTATACCCATAGAAGATAGTTGTGCTTTCCAAGATCCTATGGATAAAAAATTAGAAGGTCTGCTAAAGATGTTTGTTCAGCAAGGTTCCCTTCTACAACCAATTGCATGCATTGTCCCTGTCACTGCAGCCGCGTGTTTCTAGTTTGATGAGCTAGGAAAGGCGATTATTAGTAATTCTTCTTCTTATGAGGAGATTATGGACAGAATTCGTGCTCTTAAATTGGCTAATTCTTTCACCCTAGACGCCACCTTGCAATTGGCTAGGTTAGCGGCGAAAAAATTCTGGGTTTGCTATTGTGGCGCAGAGCGCTTTGGTTAAAATCTTGGGCAGCGGATGCGTCTTCCAAGAACAAATTGCTTGACATTCCTTTCAAGGGGAAAACACTCTTTGGCCCTGACTTGAAAGAGATTATCTCTGATATCACTGGGGGCAAGGGCCACGCCCTTCCTCAGGATAGGTCTTTTCAAGACCAAAAATAAACCTAAGTTTCGTCCCTTTCGCAGAAACGGATCAGCCCCAAGGGCTACGTCCTCTAAGCAGGAAGGTAATACTTCTCAAGCCAATCCAGCCTGGAGACCTATGCAAGGCTGGAGCAAAGGAAAGCAGGCCAGGAAACCTGCCACTGCTACCAAGACAGCATGAAATGCGGGCCCCCGATCCGGGACCGGATCTGGTGGGGGGCAGACTCTCTCTCTTCGCTCAGGCTTGGGAAAGAGATGTTCTGGATCCTTGGGCGCTAGAAATAGTCTCCCAAGGTTATTCTCTGGAGTTCAAGGGGCTTCCTCCAAGGGGGAGGTTCCACAGGTCTCAGTTGTCTTCAGACCACATAAGAAGACAGGCATTCTTACATTGGGTAGAAGACCTGCTAAAAATGGGAGTGATTCATCCTGTTCCATTAGGAGAACAAGGGATGGGGTTCTACTCCAATCTGTTCATAGTTCCCAAAAAAGAGGGAACGTTCAGACCAATCTTAGATCTCAAGATCTTGAACAAGTTTCTCAATGTTCCATCGTTCAAGATGGAAACCATTCGAACATTTCCAGTTCGTGGCATTTTCTTTCGGATTAGCCACTGCTCCTAGGATTTTCTCATAGGTACTAGGGTCCCTTCTGGCGGTGCTAAGACCAAGGGGCATTGCTGTAGTACCTTACTTGGACGACATTCTGATTCGAGCGTCGTCCCTTCCTCAAGTAAAGGCTCACACGGACATTGTCCTGGCCTTTCTCAGATCTCACGGATGGAAAGTGAACGTGGAAAAGAGTTTTCTATTTCCGTCAACGAGGGTTCCCTTCTTGGGAACTATAATAGACTCCTTAGAAATGAGGATTTTTCTGACAGAAGCCAGAAAAACAAAACTTCTAGACTCTTGTCGGATACTTCATTCCGTTCCTCTTCCTTCCATAGCGCAGTGCATGGAAGTGATAGGTTTGATGGTAGCGGCAATGGACATAGTTCCTTTTGTGCGCATTCATCTAAGACCATTACAACTGTTCATGCTCAGTCAGTGGAATGGGGACTATTCAGACTTGTCTCCGAAGATACAAGTAAATCAGAGGACCAGAGACTCATTCCGTTGGTGGCTGTCCCTGGACAACCTGTCACAAGGGATGACCTTCCGCAGACCAGAGTGGGTCATTGTCACGACCGACGCCAGTCTGATGGGCTGGGGCGCGGTCTGGGGATCCCTGAAAGCTCAGGGTCTTTGGTCTCGGGTAGAATCTCTTCTACCGATAAATATTCTGGAACTGAGAGCGATATTCAATGCTCTCAAAGCTTGGCCTCAGCTAGCGAGGGCCAAGTTCATACATCAACCATCAGGGGGGAACAAGGAGTTCCCTAGCGATGGAAGAAGTGACCAAAATCATTCTATGGGCGGAGTCTCACTCCTGCCACCTGTCTGCTATCCACATCCCAGGAGTGGAAAATTGGGAAGCGGATTTTCTGAGTCGTCAGACATTGCATCCGGGGGAGTGGGAACTCCATCCGGAAATCTTTGCCCAAGTCACTCAACCGTGGGGCATTCCAGACATGGATCTGATGGCCTCTCGTCAGAACTTCAGAGTTCCTTACTACGGGTACAGATCCAGGGATCCCAAGGCGGCTCTAGTGGATGCACTAGTAGCACCTTGGACCTTCAAACTAGCTTATGTGTTCCCGCCGTTTCCTCTCATCCCCAGGCTGGTAGCCAGGATCAATCAGGAGAGGGCGTCGGTGATTTTGATAGCTCCTGCGTGGCCACGCAGGACTTGGTATGCAGATCTGGTGAATATGTCATCGGCTCCACCATGGAAGCTACCTTTGAGAGACCTTCTTGTTCTAGGTCCGTTCGACCCACTCCAGCTGACTGCTTGGAGATTGAACGCTTGATCTTATCAAAGCGAGGGTTCTCAGATTCTGTTATTAATACTCTTGTTCAGGCCTGAAAGCCTGTAACCAGAAAAATTACCACATAATTTGGTATATCTGTTGGTGTGAATCTGCAGGATTCCCTTGGGACAAGGTTAAGATTCCTAAGAGTCTATCCTTCCTTCGAGAAGGATTGGAAAAAGGATTATCTGCAAGTTCCTTGATGGGACAGATTTCTGCCTTGTCTGTGTTACTTCACAAAAAGCTGGCAGCTGTGCCAGATGTTCTAGCCTTTGTTCAGGCTCTGGTTAGAATCAAGCCTGTTTACAAAATTTTGACTCCTCCTTGGAGTCTCAACCTAGTTCTTTCAGTTCTTCAGGGGGTTCCGTTTGAACCCTTACATTCCGTTGATATTAAGTTATTATCTTGGAAAGTTTTGTTTTTGGTTGCAATTTCTTCTGCTAGAAGAGTTTCAGAATTATCTGCTCTGCAGTGTTCTTCTCCTTATCTGGTGTTCCATGCAGATAAGGTGGTTTTGCGTACTAAACCTGGTTTTCTTCCAAAAGTTGTTTCTAACAAAAACATTAACCAGGAGATAGTTGTGCCTTCTTTGTGTCCTAATCCAGTTTCAAAGAAGGAACGTTTGTTGCACAACTTGGATGTAGTTCGTGCTCTCAAATTTTACTTAGCAGCTACTAAGGATTTCAGACAAACTTTGTCTTTGTTTGTTGTTTATTCTGGTAAACGGAGAGGTCAAAAAGCAACTTCTACCTCTCTCTCCTTCTGGATTAAAAGCATTATCCGATTGGCTTATGAGACTGCCGGACGGCAGCCTCCTGAAAGAATCACAGCTCACTCCACTAGGGCTGTGGCTTCCACATGGGCCTTCAAGAACGAGGCTTCTGTTGATCAGATATGTAAGGCAGCGACTTGGTCTTCACTGCACACTTTTTCTAAATTTTACAAATTTGATACTTTTGCTTCTTCTGAGGCTATTTTTGGGAGAAAGGTTTTGCAAGCCGTGGTGCCTTCCATTTAGGTGACCTGATTTGCTCCCTCCCTTCATCCGTGTCCTAAAGCTTTGGTATTGGTTCCCACAAGTAAGGATGACGCCGTGGACCGGACACACCTATGTTGGAGAAAACAGAATTTATGTTTACCTGATAAATTACTTTCTCCAACGGTGTGTCCGGTCCACGGCCCGCCCTGGTTTTTTTAATCAGGTCTGATAATTTATTTTCTTTAACTACAGTCACCACGGTAACATATGGTTTCTCCTATGCAAATATTCCTCCTTAACGTCGGTCGAATGACTGGGGTAGGCGGAGCCTAGGAGGGATCATGTGACCAGCTTTGCTGGGCTCTTTGCCATTTCCTGTTGGGGAAGAGAATATCCCACAAGTAAGGATGACGCCGTGGACCGGACACACCGTTGGAGAAAGTAATTTATCAGGTAAACATAAATTCTGTTTTTAGTATATATACCGGTATATTTGGGTTATATCAGGCCTGATTTTTCCTAGGGTTTTTGGATTTCTTAATACATTTTTTGTTCTATATACATTATAATTTGATTGATGTGATATACAGAGATAGTTATTATCCAATAAAAGCTCTCTCTGGTTCGGATTAGCAGCTTTCTGTGATTTTTCATAGACTTAATCTATCATTGGATTTGGTTTGCAATTTAGTTTGTGCTGGATTAACTCATCTGTTTATTTTCTTATTTTTTCCATATATTATTATAGGTTTACTTGTTCCCTCTAAAAGGTGCCTCCAGGTCTCAAAAGTCACCTTAATGGCTAGAAGTTCCTTTTCGATGACAGAGTAATTAAACTCAGCTGCGGTCAAAACATGTGAATGAAATGCTACTGGACATATGGTTTGAGAAAGTGAACGTTGTTGTGACAAGATAGCTCCTATAGCGTATTCGGATGCGTCCACTTCAAGGATATATTGTTGAGTGAAATCAGGTAACTGTAAAATTGGAGCAGAGGTAAATCTACTCTTTAATGTTTCAAAAGTATTCTGTGCGTCAGATGACCAAATGAACTTGGTAGAGGCTCCAGTGAGGCGTGCGTGAGGTTTAGCAATTGTAGAAAAATTCTTTATACATTTTCTGTAATAGTTGGCAACCCCAATACATTGTTATAATGCTTTCCTGGAAGTGGGCACAGGCCAATGTAAGACAGCTTCAATTTTTTTATCTTCCATTTGTATTTCTTTTGGCGAGATGTGGTAGCCAAGGAAAGAAATACTTTGTGTGTCAAAGAAGCACTTCTCTAATTTGGCATTGAGTTGATGAGTGCGTAAACATGCTTGTAGTGGTCTTCTGGAGTAGAAGAATTAATGAGTATATCATCCAGGTAAACAATGACGCAAACATTCAAAAGGTCTCTGAAAACATTGTTAATGAAATGCTGAAATGTTGCCGGAGCATTGCATAACCCAAATGGCATTACTGTGTACTCAAATAACCCATAACGTGTTTGGAATGCTGTCTTCCACTCATCACCTTTTTTTAATTCTTATTAGATTATAGGCACCTCTGAGGTCGAGTTTGGTGTAAATGTTTGCCTTACCTAATCTTTCAATAAACTCTGGTATTAAGGGAAGCGGGTACCTATTTTTTACAGTACGCTTGTTAAGTTCCTTATAATCTATGATGGGTCTCAGAGTAATATCCTTATTACGTACAAAAAACATACCTGCACCTGCAGGGGATTTGTGGAGTGTCTTATGAGACCTTTTCTTAAATTCTCTTCCAGATATTCCTTAAGATAATGAAGCTCTGGTTAAGAGAGGGGATATACTGTATATGCCCATAAGGAGCTGTAGAACCAGGTAATAAATCAATGGGGCAGTCATAGGTTCTGTGGGGTGGTAATGTTTCTGCCTTCTTTTTATCAAAGACATCAGCAAATGCAATGTATTTTTTTTGGCAGGGTGTTCTCTGTGACCTGTAATAGTGAAGTATATGAGTATCATGTTGCCTTGCAGTAAGAAGAATTTAGAGTAATAGTGTTTTTGTGCCACTGAATGTGAGGTTGATGTAATTTTTACCAGGTTATGCCTAAACTTACTGGAAACAAGGAAGATGGTATAATATCAAATGTAAGGTATTCAGTGTGACCAGATAAAGTCTTTACTGGAAGTGGTAATGTATGATGGGTGATGGGACCTGTAGAGACAGATGATCCATCAATAACTTTGAAACATATGGGGTTTATTTTTTTATGATGGGTATTTTATTTTTTTGTTTAAGGTTAACATCAATAAAAGAACTACATGCACCGGAGTCAATCATTGCATCAAGTGGTAAGTAATTTTGGTCCCACTGTATATATAAGGGGAGAGTACAGTAAGTTAAGAATTCATTTTTTATAGGTGAACAAATTGATGGGTTGAGAGTCTTACCAGGTTCCTTTTTCTTTAATGTAGGACTTTGATTAACATCATGTTCCTTGCTTGTCACAATATAAACACAAGTTTAATTTGATATGTTTATATTTTTCTTCAGAAGACAAAGGTCCTTTAAGAACTCCAATTTCCATTGGTTCAGTGTAAGACCTGACTGAATCACTGGGAGGTTTTATATATAAAACCACACTAATGAAATTATATCTGGCATAGAAAAATTCTCTATCGGGTGGTGGGGGGTGCTCAGTGCCTAATGTATCATAGTAACAAGCAAAGAGGGAAAAAGGGGCACATGCAGAACACTCTTAGTAGAACAAATTAGGAGGAAATGTCCTTTCCAGGATATATTAAAAACCTAACCTTTAATGGGTAATACAATATAAAAATGTAACAAACACGCACGATAAAACTTAGGTTAAAAAGCTAGTTAGCTAGAGAGTCCCAGAGTCTGGAAAAAACTATATATAAAGCGGGCAAATAAAGAAATAATATTTAATTGACCAAGCAAGTGCTTAAAGGGACACTGAACCCAAATTTTTTTCTTTCATGATTCTGATAGAGCATGCAATTTTAAGCAACTTTCTAATTTACTCCTAATATCAATTTTTCTTTGTTTTCTTGCTATCTTTATTTTAAAAAGAAGGCATCTAGGGACCGATCCGATATACAGCGTCGCCCGCAAAAGCTGGCGACGCCGAAATTTGCGCTGTTTTGGTATCCTATATACGGCGTAACCTAGAAGTTACGCTCGTATATTTCTGCATTCACCCGTAGTTTTTTGGGCCATAGGCAGGTATACCAAACCAGTGCAGTTTGGTATCCAATATACAGCGTAAGGACTTACGTGGCGAAAATGGAGAAATCTTACTCCATTTTCACCTCGCCACAAAATGCAGCCGTAGTAAGCCTTACGCTGTCTATTGGAGCCCCATAACTCCCTAAACTACCTGCCAAATAAAACCTAACACCTAACACATGCGCAATGTCTATATACCTGTCAACCGCGATCCCCCGCCGCAATCCCTAATAAAGTATTTAACCCCTAAACCACCGCACACGGATCCCGCCGCCAGCTACATTAAAAGTATAACCCACTAATGTGATCCCCCTACACCGTCGCAAGCTACATTACATACCCCCTAATGTGAGTCCCTTACACCGCCGCCATCTACCTTACCTACCCCCTAAAGTGAGCCCCTACCCCGCCGCCATCTATCTTACCTACCCCCTAAAGTGAGCCCCTTACACCGCCGCCATCTATTTTAAAAATATTAACCCCTAATTTAATCCCCCTACACCGCCGCCAGCTATATTAACTATATTAACCCTAATTATATTAGGGTTAAAATAGTTAATATCGTTATTATATTATATATTAAGTATAATAACCCTATCTATCTCTAACATCCCTAACTAAATTCTTATTAAAATAAATCTAATTAATATTATTAATTAAAATATTCCTATTTAAATCTAAATACTTACCTATAAAATAAACCCTAACGCTTAGATTTAGAGTTCTGCGGCCAAAAGGGGTCCGTTAGCTACGCATGCTTTTTTCTGGCCGCACCTTTTAAATACCGCTGGTATTGAGAGTTCACAGAATGGCTGCGTTAGGCTCCAGAAAAGGAGCGTAGAGCATATTTACCGCAACTTCAACTCTCGATACCAGCGGTGCTTACGGACGCGGCCAGCTTAAAAAACATGCTCGTGCACGATTCCCCCATAGAAAACAATGGGGCTGTTTGAGGTGAAAAAAAACCTAACACCTGCAAAAAAGCCGCATTCAGCTCCTAACGCAGCCCCATTGTTTGCTATGGGGAAACACTTCCTACGTCTGCACCTAACACTCTAACATGTACCCCGAGTCTAAACACCCCTAACCTTACACTTATTAACCCCTATTCTGCCGCCCCCGCTATCGCTGACCCATGCATATTTTTTTTAACCCCTAATCTGCCGCTCCGTAAACCGCCGCTACTTACATTATCCCTATGTACCCCTAATCTGCTGCCCCTAACACCGCCGACCCCTATATTATATTTATTAACCCCTAATCTGCCCCCCACAACGTCGCCTCCACCTGCCTACACTTATTAACCCCTAATCTGCCGAGCGGACCGCACCGCACCGCTATTATAATAAAGTTATTAACCCCTAATCCGCCTCACTCCCGCGTCAATAACCCTATAATAAATAGTATTAACCCCTAATCTGCCCTCCCTAACATCGCCGACACCTAACTTCAAACATTAACCCCTAATCTGCCGACTGGAGCTCACCGCTATTCTAATAAATGTATTAACCCCTAAAGCTAAGTCTAACCCTAACACCCCCCTAAATTAAATATAATTTAAATCTAACGAAATAAATTAACTCTTATTAAATAAATTATTCCTATTTAAAGGGACAGTATACACTCATTTTCATATAACTGCATGTAATAGACACTACTATAAAGAATAAGATACACAGATACCGATATAAAAATTAAGTATAAAACTGTTTAAAAACTTACTTAGAAGCTGTCAGTTTGGCTCTGTTGAAAAGGTAGCTGGAAAGCCCACTGCAAGTGGGAAATAAGATACTTTTCCCCCCTCCCCCTTCTTTTGCATATGAAAAGACCCTTTACACAAACAGGAGCAAGCTGGAGAAGGTATACATCAGTATTCACATAAAACTTTGGGGCTTGGTTAGGAGTCTGAAAATCTGAGCAATGTTATTTAAAAATAAGCAAAACTAAACATTTTAAAAAAAAAAAAACTTAATGGGCTATATAAATACATCATCTACAAAACATTTATGTAAAGAAAAAATGAGTGTATAATGTCCCTTTAAATCTAAATACTTACCTGTAAAATAAATCATAATATATCTACAATATATAATTATAATTATATTATAGCTATTTTAGGATTAATAATTATTTTACAGGTAACTTTGTATTTATTTTAACCAGGTACAATAGCTTTTAAATAGTTAAGAACTATTTAATAGCTAAAATAGTTAAAATAATTACAAATTTACCTGTAAAATAAATCCTAACCTAAGTTACAATTAAACCTAACACTACACTATCAATAAATGAATTAAATACAATACCTACAAATAACTACAATTAAATAAACTAACTAAAGTACAAAAAATAAAAAAGAACTAAGTTACAAAAAATAAAAAAATATTTACAAACATTAGAAAAATATTACAACAATTTTAAACTAATTACACCTACTCTAAGCCCCCTAATAAAATAACAAAGCCCCCCAAAATAAAAAAATGCCCTACCCTATTCTAAATTACAAAAGTTCAAAGCTCTTTTACCTTACCAGCCCTGAACAGGGCCCTTTGCGGGGCATGCCCCAAGAAATTAAGCTCTTTTGCCTGTAAAAAAAAACATACAATATCCCCCCCCAACATTACAACCCACCACCCACATACCCCTAATCTAACCCAAACCCCCCTTAAATAAACCAAACACTAAGCCCCTGAAGATCTTCCTACCTTATCTTCACCTCACCGGGTATCACCGATCGGTCCTGGCTCCAAAATCTTCATCCAACCCAAGCGGGGGCTGGCGATCCATAATCCTGCGGCTGAAGAGGTCCAGAAGAGGCTCCAAAGTCTTCATCCTATCCGGAAAGAAGAGGCGATCCAGACCGGCAACCATCTTGATCCAAGCGGCATCTTCTATCTTCATCCGATGAGGAACGGCTCCATCGTGAAGACCTCCAGCGCGGACCAATCTTCTCCCGACGACGTCCAACTGAAGAATGACGGTTCCTTTAAGGGACGTCATCCAAGATGGCGTCCCTCGAATTCCGATTGGCTGATAGGATTCTATCAGCCAATCGGAATTAAGGTAGGAAAATTCTGATTGGCTGATGGAATCAGCCAATCAGAATCAAGTTCAATCCGATTGGCTGATCCAATCAGCCAATCAGATTGAGCTCGCATTCTATTGGCTGTTCCGATCAGCCAATAGAATGCGAGCTCAATCTGATTGGCTGATCGGATCAGCCAATCGGATTGAACTTGATTCTGATTGGCTGATTCCATCAGCCAATCAGAATTTTCCTACCTTAATTCCGATTGGCTGATAGAATCCTATCAGCCAATCGGAATTCGAGGGACGCCATCTTGGATGACGTCCCTTAAAGGAACCGTCATTCTGCAGTTGGACGTCGTCGGAAAAAGATTGGTCCGCGCTGGAGGTCTTCACGATGGAGCCGTTCCTCATCGGATGAAGATAGAAGATGCCGCTTTGATCAAGATGGTTGCCGGTCTGGATCGCCTCTTCTTCCCGGATAGGATGAAGACTTTGGAGCCTCTTCTGGACCTCTTCAGCCGCAGGATTATGGATCGCCAGCCCCCGCTTGGGTTGGATGAAGATTTTGGAGCCAGGAACGATCGGTGATACCCGGTGAGGTGAAGATAAGGTAGGAAGATCTTCAGGGGCTTAGCGTTAGGTTTATTTAAGGGGGGTTTGGGTTAGATTAGGGGTATGTGGGTGGTGGGTTGTAATGTTGGGGGGGGTATTGTATGTTTTTTTTACAGGCAAAAGAGCTGAATTTCTTGGGGCATGCCCCGCAAAGGGCCCTGTTCAGGGCTGGTAAGGTAAAAGAGCTTTGAACTTTTGTAATTTAGAATAGGGTAGGGCATTTTTTTATTTTGGGGGGCTTTGTTATTTTATTAGGGGGCTTAGAGTAGGTGTAATTAGTTTAAAATTGTAATATTTTTCTAATGTTTGTAAATATTTTTTTTATTTTTTGTAACTTAGTTCTTTTTTATTTTTTGTACTTTAGTTAGTTTATTTAATTGTAGTTATTCGTAGGTATTGTATTTAATTCATTTATTGATAGTGTAGTGTTAGGTTTAATTGTAACTTAGGTTAGGATTTATTTTACAGGTAAATTTGTAATTATTTTAACTATTGTAGCTATTAAATAGTTCTTAACTATTTAATAGCTATTGTACCTGGTTAAAATAAATACAAAGTTACCTGTAAAATAAATATTAATCCTAAAATAGCTATAATATAATTATAATTTATATTGTAGATATATTATGATTTATTTTACAGGTAAGTATTTAGATTTAAATAGGAATAATTTATTTAATAAGAGTTAATTTATTTCGTTAGATTTAAATTATATTTAACTTAGGGGGGTGTTAGTGTTAGGGTTAGACTTAGCTTTAGGGGTTAATACATTTATTAGAATAGCGGTGAGCTCCAGTCGGCAGATTAGGGGTTAATGTTTGAAGTTAGGTGTCGGCAATGTTAGGGAGGGCAGATTAGGGGTTAATACTATTTATTATAGGGTTATTGAGGCGGATTAGGGTTTAATAACTTTATTATAATAGCGGTGCGGTCCGCTCGGCAGATTAGGGGTTAATAAGTGTAGGCAGGTGGAGGCGACGTTGAGGGGGCAGATTAGGGGTTAATAAATATAATATAGGGGTCGGCGGTGTTAGGGGCAGCAGATTAGGGGTACATAAGGATAACGTAGGTAGCGGCGCTTTGCAGTCGGCAGATTAGGGGTTAATTATTGTAGGTAGCTGGCGGCGACGTTGTGGGGGGCAGGTTAGGGGTTAATAAATATAATATAGGGGTCGGCGGTGTTAGGGTCAGCAGATTAGGGGTACATAAGTATAACGTAGGTGGCGGTCGGCAGATTAGGGGTTAAAAAAATTAATCGAGTGGCAGCGATGTGGGGGGACCTCGGTTTAGGGGTACATAGGTAGTTTATAGGTGTTAGTGTACTTTAGAGCACAGTAGTTAAGAGCTTTATAAACCGGCGTTAGCCCAGAAAGCTCTTAACTACTGACTTTTTTCTGCGGCTGGAGTTTTGTCGTTAGATTTCTAACGCTCACTTCAGCCACGACTCTAAATACCGGAGTTAGAAAGATCCCATTGAAAAGATAGGATACGCAATTGACGTAAGGGGATCTGCGGTATGGAAAAGTCGCGGCTGAAAAGTGAGCGTTAGACCCTTTAATGACTGACTCCAAATACCAGAGGGCGGTAAAAAGCAGCGTTAGGAGTCTCTAACGCTGGTTTTGACGGCTACCGCCAAACTCTAAATCTAGGCCTAAGATAGCTACAATGTAATTAATTATTACATTGTAGCTATTTTAGGGTTTATATTTATTTTACAGGTAACTTGGTATTTATTTTAACTAGGTACAATAGCTATTAAATAGTTAATAACTATTTAATAGCTACCTAGTTAAAATAATTACCAATTTACCTGTAAAATAAATCCTAACCTAAGTTACAAATACACCTACACTATCAATAAATTAAATCAACTACAAATATCTAAACTAAAATACAATAAAATAATCTAAACTAAATTAAAAAAAATATATATATATTACAAGATTTTTAAGCTAATTACACCTATTCTAAGCCCCCTAATAAAATAATAAAGCCCCCCCAAAATAATTTTTCCCTACCCTATTCTAAATTAAAAAAGTTCACAGTTCTTTTACCTTACCAGCCCTTAAAAGGGCCTTTTGCGGGGCATGCCACAAAGAAAACAGCTCTTTTGCCTGTAAAAGAAAAACACAATACCACCCCCCAAAATTACAACCCCCCAACATTGGCTGATTGGTTCAGCCAATCGGATTGAACTTGTGTAGGGAATTTTTTTTATTTTGGGGGGCTTTATTATTTTATTAGGGGGCTTAGAATAGGTGTAATAAGCTTAAAAATCTTGTAATCTTTTTTTTATTTTTTGTAATTTAGTGGTTTTTTTTTTGTAATTTAGTTTAGATTATTTTATTGTATTTTAGTTTAGATATTTGTAGTTTATTTAATTTATTGATAGTGTAGGTGTATTTGTAACTTAGGTTAGGATTTATTTTACAGGTAATTATTTTAACTAGGTAGCTATTAAATAGTTATTAACTATTTAATAGCTATTGTACCTAGTTAAAATAAATACCAAGTTACCTGTAAAATAAATATAAACCCTAAAATAGCTACAATGTAATTATTAATTACATTGTAGCTATCTTAGGGTTTATTTTATAGGTAAGTATTTAGATTTAAATAGGAATATTTTAATTAATAATATTAATATTAATTAGATTTATTTTAATAAGAATTTAGTTAGGGATGTTAGAGTTAGATAGGGTTATTATACTTAATATATATATAATATAATAATGATATTAACTATATTAACCCTAATATAATTAGGGTTAATATAGTTAATATATATAATATAATAACTATATTAACTATATTAACCCTAATATAATTAGGGTTAATATAGTTAATATAGCTGGTGGCGGTATAGGGGGATTAAATTAGGGGTTAATATTTTTAAAATAGATGGCGGCGGTGTAAGGGGCTCACTTTAGGGGGTAGGTAAAATAGATGGCGGCGGGGTAGGGGCTCACTTTAGGGGGTAGGTAAGATAGATGGCGGCGGGGTAGGGGCTCACTTTAGGGGGTAGGTAAGATAGATGGCGGCGGGGTAGGGGCTCACTTTAGGGGGTAGGTAAGATAGATGGTGGCGGGGTAGGGGCTCACTTTAGGGGGTAGATAAGGTAGATGGCGGCGGGGTAGGGGCTCACTTTAGGGGGTAGGTAAGATAGATGGCGGCGGGGTAGGGGCTCACTTTAGGGGGTAGGTAAGATAGATGGCGGCGGGGTAGGGCTCACATAAGGGGGTTATAGATTTAATATAGCTGGCGGCGGGGTCCCGGAGCGGCGGTTTAGGGGTTTATACATTTTTATTGTTAGAATAGAGAGGGGGGATAGCGGATAGAGGGTTAGACGTGTCAGGCTATGTTTGGGAGGCGTGTTAGACAGTACGGGTGATTTAATAACTTTAGTCAGGTTTTGTAGGCGCCGGCAGTTTCTAAAGTGCCGTAAGTCACTGGCGACTCCAGAAATTTGTGCTTACGCAGATTTCTGGACATCGCTGGTTTATCCGACTTACGGCACTTTAGCCTCTGACGGCGCCGTATATAGGATAGCTCGAGTTGCGAGCTGAAACTGCGGGTGGCGGGGGTTCCCTCGCTTGCGCCGCAAACTACGATCTTTATCGGATCGCGCCCCTGAGCTTTTTTTTTTTTGGTTTAGAACACTGGACAAAGCTTGTTTATTGGTGGTGAATATATCCACTAATCAGCAAGAACAACCAGGTTGTTCACCAAAAATGGGCCAGCATCTAACTTACATTCTTGCATTTCAAATAAAGATACCAAGAGAATGAAGAAAATGTGATAATAGGAGTAAATTAGAAAGTTGCTTAAAATTGCATGCTCTATCTGAATCGCAAAAGAAAAACATTGGGTTCAGTGTCCCTTTAAGGAGAATCCCACAAGTGAAAAAGCCACAGGCAAATTAACTATAAAGAGGACTTTATATATAGATAATAAATGTGAGAGTAGCACATGTGGAAGTCCTGGGTCACGTAGCTATAAGCCCAATATTTAGAAAAGACCAATATGCCAGACACAGGGACTCAAGTAACACGTCTGATGCGCATTTTGTCAAAAAGGTTTTGGTGAAATGTGCATTAGGCATGTTACTTGAGTCCCTGTACAGGAACAATGCAAGACAATAGAAACACTGAGTTACTACTGCAGCTTCTGAGATATTCAAGCACCAAATAGTAACAGGTGCACAGCTTTGTAGAAATCCAAGTAGAGGGGTGGAGATTCAAAGTACACCTCTTAAAGAGATATTACACTCCCACATCTTGACCTTCCTTCTGCAAAGCGCATCTGCAATGTTTTTCAAGTCTCCCTCTTAAAACCTTTGGTTTGCAATCGGTTTATCACTGTGTTGCCTCGACCCCTTCCTATTTTTCTTGACAACCATGAAGAATATGAGGGCAGCAGCATTATTGACTCCCGTATGTCCAGAGGTTGCGTACAGTATTTGGTTCACCTGAGGGGTTATGGTCCGGAGGAGCGTCCATGGGTTCCCTCCTCTGATGTTCATGCTCCTGCCCCCCTCTGTGCATTGTCTGCATCAGTAACTCTGCAAATCTATTTCTATTTTCTATTTTGAGCGCGATTGCGGCAGAGAGAAGCCCAGGACATAACGACCAGCGTCGTTAAGGGGTTAAATGTAGTGATGGCAAAAATGCTAACAATGCTCTGGTCTTTTGGTTAAGTTTTTGTCTGAAATGCCTGGTCCTTAAGGGGTTAATAAAATTAAAAGTTTAAATTCAACTAAAAGTATTTTTGATGCATAACCTTAATAAATTTAAACTAGATACACAGAAGAAAGCCCTTCATAACACAGATATTTCTGAATATCTACATTTAGCTATACTTACGCTGCAAAAAACATAGTAAACATTTGTGGCCACCCTAAAAGTAAAATACTAAATTAATGGGGCTTTATATTTAAATGGTTATAAAAGAAACAAAAGATACCATTTTCAATTACAGACTTAAAGGCAGAAGCCAACTTACTAAAGGAATACGTCTGCCTTGCAGAACTAGCGCCAACGAAGCAGAACAGCAGCATTAGAGGAACATCAGACATGGACAAAAGCCAAAAACCCATAGGCAAGAAATATTAGCAACTTACCTGAACAACTAAAATAAACAAAACTAAACTGAGCAATTCCGTAACACGTGCATTACTTTAAAGATATTTTAAAGCAATTGTTTGATAAATAATATGTAGACACATCATGGGAAAGCTAGAATTTCCTCATCTCTCTCATTTCTGAATCCTTAACAAAAAGAAAGAGTTGAGATCTACTTTAGATCCAGAGGTCTGATTTATTTTATCTACTACTGGAGGGCAGAAAGATTTTCATAGTTTTGCTTTGTATGCATTTAGACTCCATTTGTACTAAATTTATATGTACGTGGGTAAACTATATATTGTTTTTTCAGCACTAATTCAGCTTTCCTCTGATGCCTTTTTAACTGTATTTTTGTTTTTAGATTAAAATATTTAGGGCTAGATTAGGGGGGATATTTATCAAAGTGTCAACTATGTTGCATTCGCGGGTGTTAATACGCTCGCCAATCTAATTCAGCTTTCCTCTGATGCCTTTTTAACTGTATTTTTGTTTTTAGATTAAAATATTTAGGGCTAGATTAGGGGGGATATTTATCAAAGTGTCAACTATGTTGCATTCGCGGGTGTTAATACGCTCGACAATCATCGCCAAACATTGTCACTACTGATCTGAATACGATCTCCTTATTTATCAAAAGCCGTCAAAAACACGCGTGTCAAGTATGGTGCGAAGAGCATCGGACTGGTGTTAACTAACAGTCATCGATATTGCGGCTATTCCCCAACTTTATTTATACCATTTCATTACTGTCCACGAACAAGCACATTTCTCTTTAGCACATTATTGTATATAGTGTAAATTTATTCTTTTTCTGAGCAGGACTAATTGCGAATATAGCAAGTAGCGACATCCCGAGGTTCCTTTTTTGTTCTAAAACATAAATTATGCTTACCTGATAATTTTCTTTTCTTCTGATGGAAAGAGTCAACAGCTGCATTCATTACTTTTGGGAAATAGGAACCTGGCCACCAGGAGGAGGCAAAGACACCCCAACCAAAGGCTTAAATACTCCTCCCACTCCCCTCATCCCCCAGTCATTGTGCCGAGAAACAAGGAACAGTAGAAGAAATATCAGGGTGAAAGGTACCAGAAGAATAAAATAAGAACGCCCTACATAAAAATTACAGGTGGGGAGCTGTGGACTCTTTCCATCAGAAGAAAAGAAAATGATCAGGTAAGCATAATTTATGTTTTTCTTCTTAAATTGAAAGAGTCCACAGCTGCATTCATTACTTTTGGGAACACAATACCCAAGCTATAGAGGACACTGAATGCCAAGAAGGGAGTGTACAATAGGCGGCCCATTCTGAGGGCACCAAGCCTGAAACAACTGCCCACAAAAAAAAAACAACTTCGTCTGAAGCCGAGAAAACTTTGAAAGGAAAAGCCCCGAGGACACAGACCCGCAGGTAGTCCAGAGCCTAGCTAGAGACCATAAAATCGGACTCAACTGAGCCAACAGGCCTCCAGTAGACACCATCGCCCAACAGTCGGTCCCTCCCCACTCACCCCTCACTAAGAAGAGATAACCAGCCTAAACTCCCAAAGGGAGAGGGTCAGGAGGAACCGAAGGAAAAAAACAAAAGATCACAAGATCCATAAAAGGAAAAAACCCCAGAGCGAGCCCAGCTCACAAGGACCCAAATGGATCCCGACAGAAAGGGGAGAATACACCTAGAGCAGGGGAACCAGAGGTATAGGACCAAGTATAGAAACAGAGAAAGCTTTCTCTCAAACGTCGTGCAAAAGCACCAAAAGACAACAGAAGACAAAGTCCTCACATAGTCCTGAACTTGGAACACTGAAGTATTCCGAAAAACCTTGAGTCAAGAACATGCCCCATCATCAGGATGACACAGGGAATACTTGCTGAGAGCAAAAGCAGCCAGCAAAAGAACAGATTGCAAAAGACAACTCCCATACAGAGGGCACACTCTTGGCAATCCAAGCCTCCAGACCTACCAACAGGTCTTCCAAAAAAAGGGGGAATCACAACCTCCACGAGGTCCCCCAAGAAAGAGAAGTGACACCCAAACCCCGAGGTGGAGCAATCCCTCTGCTTGTAAGCTTAGGGAGCTAGCTATAGCTATTATGCCCACATAGATCCTGGAGATAACAAAGTCTCTTAGAACCCACTCCCAGCCGGGTCAGCCACAGCAACAGCAGGTCTGAAACAGGGGAACAGAAGAACCCCAAAACCAGCTCAAAGACGAGCAGAAGAATGGCCACAGCCAATCCAACAGAGCACGGGTGCAACCCGACTCCTTAGAACAGACAACAGGACCATAGACCTAAAGGATTTAGCAAAAAGTTCCAACTTAGTCGTGACAAAGAGCCAGAAAGACTCCAAATGGAATGAACAACCCAGAGAGAATGTCCCTCTCAGCTAGGGAAACTCACAGGTCCCATCTCCTGATCCAGGAGAAGCCCTAAGAAAAGGACCACATCTCCATAAAAAGGAGACTAAGCTCTCACCCAAGAAGGGGAAATGGCTAAAAGGCAGCACCTTCAACCAGTCACGAAGCCACAGGCTAAAGGAGAGATCAATCCCCAACTCAGAAGCCCTATTAAAAGTGATTCCCCTAAAAACTAGTCTGCTAACATGCAACCAATGTGCAATAGTAGCAGCAGAGACACTGCAAGTCTATTCACCTGCAGAGTAGTGAATTTAATGGATACTACAGCAAGCTGACCAAGAGAAACCGCCTAAGGTGCAAAACAAGCCCAATGAGCAACGGCCTCAGAAAACCTAGCCAACCAAGACCAGGTCGAGTAAAAGGACATAGACCAAGTTTCCAGGAACTGGGGAACCTCTAACTAACCCTGGAGCCTAAGGTCTGGTAACAACCCACAATGGGATCCACCACAAGGGAAAATGCTTAGTGAAACTCAGTAACCAGAAGCCCCAGGGAAAACAGGTCCAAACCCCCAATTGTTTAAATAAACAATACCCGCAAACTTAACACCCCGTCTGAAATAACAACCCAGACCAAAGGGGATACTAATGCAATATCCAGATTAACCCGGATAACGAGACAAACTCACAAGTCCCGACCTAAGGAAGAGACCACCCCTTGCTGAAGTCCCACACTTCAAAGAGCGAAGGTGGTAAAAGTCGTACAATGACACTGGAGCTTCTAGACTCACCAACAGCCTCAGGACAATAAGGCAAGGGGAAACCTCGAGGACAAATCACTCAAGCAAAGGCTGGTCTACATATCACCTCCGTATAAAGGGAATGATCATAGGGAGAAAGGGGCACGAACCATCCCCCGTTCCGGGAGGAACCCCAAGCAAGCCCAAGGAGACCACGCTCAGTGTCCCTACCAAGGAACAAACATTTCGAGGCCCCTAAAAGGAGACCTAAAATGGAGACCTCAGAGGAAGACCAAAAAGTCTCAGAAAAAACAGCTAGACAATACACTCAATGTGCAATAGCTGCAGCTGGTTACATTTTGCAAACCATCCGCTGCAAGGCAGCTGAACTACCCTTCAAACTACTAGCTGCTGAGGACCAAGTCCAAAAGGACAATCCCCGAGCCTCAAAAGAAAAAGGCCAAATCACTCACTCAGCGGTAAGAAGGCGCTAAGCCCTCCAACTCTCCACCACGTGGGGGAGGAACTCTAGGGTCTGGCAATACCAGACACAAGAGAGAGTGACGTAGTGGAAACTCCACTGACCTAGTCATCCAAAGTGAAGGCTATAAGGACTGAGACAACCCTTCCTGCCTTGCAGACCCACAGGTCCTCTAGAATGCTTAGTTGAATGTAAAAAAAATAATAACATGAGCACTCGGTGCCTCGATCGGACCAGCCAATCAGAACGGCGCCAGGTGTCTGAACAGCCACAAGACAGAACTGAACCCAACAGGACCAGCCTGCAGCCGGGTCCTAACCTTCAAGCTGCATAAATTCTCCCTCAGAGAGGAAGAAGCGAAAACAGACAAACATAGGACTAACATGTCCTCAAAAACAGAATTTATGTTTACCTGATAAATTACTTTCTCCAACGGTGTGTCCGGTCCACGGCGTCATCCTTACTTGTGGGATATTCTCTTCCCCAACAGGAAATGGCAAAGAGCCCAGCAAAGCTGGTCACATGATCCCTCCTAGGCTCCGCCTACCCCAGTCATTCGACCGACGTTAAGGAGGAATATTTGCATAGGAGAAACCATATGAAACCGTGGTGACTGTAGTTAAAGAAAATAAATTATCAGACCTGATTAAAAAAACAGGGCGGGCCGTGGACCGGACACACCGTTGGAGAAAGTAATTTATCAGGTAAACATAAATTCTGTTTTCTCCAACATAGGTGTGTCCGGTCCACGGCGTCATCCTTACTTGTGGGAACCAATACCAAAGCTTTAGGACACGGATGATGGGAGGGAGCAAATCAGGTCACCTAGATGGAAGGCACCACGGCTTGCAAAACCTTTCTCCCAAAAATAGCCTCAGAAGAAGCAAAAGTATCAAACTTGTAAAATTTGGTAAAAGTGTGCAGTGAAGACCAAGTCGCTGCCCTACATATCTGATCAACAGAAGCCTCGTTCTTGAAGGCCCATGTGGAAGCCACAGCCCTAGTGGAATGAGCTGTGATTCTTTCGGGAGGCTGCCGTCCGGCAGTCTCGTAAGCCAATCTGATGATGCTTTTAATCCAAAAAGAGAGAGAGGTAGAAGTTGCTTTTTGACCTCTCCTTTTACCGGAATAAACAACAAACAAGGAAGATGTTTGTCTAAAATCCTTTGTAGCATCTAAATAGAATTTTAGAGCGCGAACAACATCCAAATTGTGCAACAAACGTTCCTTCTTCGAAACTGGTTTCGGACACAGAGAAGGTACGATAATCTCCTGGTTAATGTTTTTGTTAGAAACAACTTTTGGAAGAAAACCAGGTTTAGTACGTAAAACCACCTTATCTGCATGGAACACCAGATAAGGAGGAGAACACTGCAGAGCAGATAATTCTGAAACTCTTCTAGCAGAAGAAATTGCAACCAAAAACAAAACTTTCCAAGATAATAACTTAATATCAACGGAATGTAAGGGTTCAAACGGAACCCCCTGAAGAACTGAAAGAACTAAGTTGAGACTCCAAGGAGGAGTCAAAGGTTTGTAAACAGGCTTGATTCTAACCAGAGCCTGAACAAAGGCTTGAACATCTGGCACAGCTGCCAGCTTTTTGTGAAGTAACACAGACAAGGCAGAAATCTGTCCCTTCAGGGAACTTGCAGATAATCCTTTTTCCAATCCTTCTTGAAGGAAGGATAGAATCTTAGGAATCTTAACCTTGTCCCAAGGGAATCCTTTAGATTCACACCAACAGATATATTTTTTCCAAATTTTGTGGTAAATCTTTCTAGTTACAGGCTTTCTGGCCTGAACAAGAGTATCGATAACAGAATCTGAGAACCCTCGCTTCGATAAGATCAAGCGTTCAATCTCCAAGCAGTCAGCTGGAGTGAGACCAGATTCGGATGTTCGAACGGACCTTGAACAAGAAGGTCTCGTCTCAAAGGTAGCTTCCATGGTGGAGCCGATGACATATTCACCAGATCTGCATACCAAGTCCTGCGTGGCCACGCAGGAGCTATCAAGATCACCGACGCCCTTTCCTGATTGATCCTGGCTACCAGCCTGGGGATGAGAGGAAACGGCGGGAATACATAAGCTAGTTTGAAGGTCCAAGGTGCTACTAGTGCATCCACTAGAGCCGCCTTGGGATCCCTGGATCTGGACCCGTAGCAAGGAACTTTGAAGTTCTGACGAGAGGCCATCAGATCCATGTCTGGAATGCCCCACAGTTGAGTGACTTGGGCAAAGATTTCCGGATGGAGTTCCCACTCCCCCGGATGCAATGTCTGACGACTCAGAAAATCCGCTTCCCAATTTTCCACTCCTGGGATGTGGATAGCAGACAGGTGGCAGGAGTGAGACTCCGCCCATAGAATGATTTTGGTCACTTCTTCCATCGCCAGGGAACTCCTTGTTCCCCCCTGATGGTTGATGTACGCAACAGTTGTCATGTTGTCTGATTGAAACCGTATGAACTTGGCCCTCGCTAGCTGAGGCCAAGCCTTGAGAGCATTGAATATCGCTCTCAGTTCCAGAATATTTATCGGTAGAAGAGATTCTTCCCGAGACCAAAGACCCTGAGCTTTCAGGGATCCCCAGACCGCGCCCCAGCCCATCAGACTGGCGTCGGTCGTGACAATGACCCACTCTGGTCTGCGGAAGGTCATCCCTTGTGACAGGTTGTCCAGGGACAGCCACCAACGGAGTGAGTCTCTGGTCCTCTGATTTACTTGTATCCTCGGAGACAAGTTTGTATAGTCCCCATTCCACTGACTGAGCATGCACAGTTGTAATGGTCTTAGATGAATGCGCGCAAAAGGAACTATGTCCATTGCCGCTACCATCAAACCTATCACTTCCATGCACTGCGCTATGGAAGGAAGAGGAACGGAATGAAGTATCCGACAAGAGTCTAGAAGTTTTGTTTTTCTGGCCTCTGTCAGAAAAATCCTCATTTCTAAGGAGTCTATTATTGTCCCCAAGAAGGGAACCCTTGTTGACGGAGATAGAGAACTCTTTTCCACGTTCACTTTCCATCCGTGAGATCTGAGAAAGGCCAGGACAATGTCCGTGTGAGCCTTTGCTTGAGGAAGGGACGACGCTTGAATCAGAATGTCGTCCAAGTAAGGTACTACAGCAATGCCCCTTGGTCTTAGCACAGCTAGAAGGGACCCTAGTACCTTTGTGAAAATCCTTGGAGCAGTGGCTAATCCGAAAGGAAGCACCACGAACTGGTAATGCTTGTCCAGGAATGCGAACCTTAGGAACCGATGATGTTCCTTGTGGATAGGAATATGTAGATACGCATCCTTTAAATCCACCGTGGTCATGAATTGACCTTCCTGGATGGAAGGAAGAATTGTTCGAATGGTTTCCATTTTGAACGATGGAACCTTGAGAAACTTGTTTAAGATCTTGAGATCTAAGATTGGTCTGAACGTTCCCTCTTTTTTGGGAACTATGAACAGATTGGAGTAGAACCCCATCCCTTGTTCTCCTAATGGAACAGGATGAATCACTCCCATTTTTAACAGGTCTTCTACACAACGTAAGAATGCCTGTCCTTTTATGTGGTCTGAAGACAACTGAGACCTGTGGAACCTCCCCCTTGGGGGAAGCCCCTTGAATTCCAGAAGATAACCTTGGGAGACTATTTCTAGCGCCCAAGGATCCAGAACATCTCTTGCCCAAGCCCGAGCGAAGAGAGAGAGTCTGCCCCCCACCAGATCCGGTCCCGGATCGGGGGCCAACATTTCATGCTGTCTTGGTAGCAGTGGCAGGTTTCTTGGCCTGCTTTCCCTTGTTCCAGCCTTGCATTGGTCTCCAAGCTGGCTTGGCTTGAGAAGTATTACCCTCTTGCTTAGAGGACGTAGCACTTTGGGCTGGTCCGTTTCTACGAAAGGGACGAAAATTAGGTTTATTTTTGGCCTTGAAAGGCCGATCCTGAGGAAGGGCATGGCCCTTACCCCCAGTGATATCAGAGATAATCTCTTTCAAGTCAGGGCCAAACAGCGTTTTCCCCTTGAAAGGAATGTTAAGTAGCTTGTTCTTGGAAGACGCATCAGCTGACCAAGATTTCAACCAAAGCGCTCTGCGCGCCACAATAGCAAACCCAGAATTCTTAGCCGCTAACCTAGCCAATTGCAAAGTGGCGTCTAGGGTGAAAGAATTAGCCAATTTGAGAGCATTGATTCTGTCCATAATCTCCTCATAAGGAGGAGAATCACTATCGACCCGCCTTTACCAGCTCATCGAACCAGAAACACGCGGCTGTAGTGACAGGGACAATGCATGAAATTGGTTGTAGAAGGTAACCCTGCTGAACAAACATCTTTTTAAGTAAACCTTCTAATTTTTTATCCATAGGATCTTTGAAAGCACAACTATCTTCTATGGGTATAGTGGTGCGTTTGTTTAAAGTGGAAACCGCTCCCTCGACCTTGGGGACTGTCTGCCATAAGTCCTTTCTGGGGTCGACCATAGGAAACAATTTTTTAAATATGGGGGGAGGGACGAAAGGAATACCGGGCCTTTCCCATTCTTTATTTACAATGTCCGCCACCCGCTTGGGTATAGGAAAAGCTTCTGGGAGCCCCGGGACCTCTAGGAACTTGTCCATTTTACATAGTTTCTCTGGGATGACCAACTTGTCACAATCATCCAGAGTGGATAATACCTCCTTAAGCAGAATGCGGAGATGTTCCAACTTAAATTTAAACGTAATCACATCAGGTTCAGCTTGTTGAGAAATGTTCCCTGAATCAGTAATTTCTCCCTCAGACAAAACCTCCCTGGCCCCATCAGACTGGTTTAGGGGCCCTTCAGAACCATTATTATCAGCGTCGTCATGCTCTTCAGTATCTAAAACAGAGCAG
Source organism: Bombina bombina (assembly GCF_027579735.1). Classification (NCBI taxonomy): domain Eukaryota; kingdom Metazoa; phylum Chordata; class Amphibia; order Anura; family Bombinatoridae; genus Bombina; species Bombina bombina. The sequence continues at coordinate 495,708,377 of NC_069501.1, read as the reverse complement.
TCGCGCTTACGCTGATAAGTGTGCATTTTGGCTAAAATGTTTTTGACAGAATTATCCATTACAGCCGTTAATTGTTGCATAGTAAGGAGTATTGGCGCGCTAGATGTACTAGGGGCCTCCTGAGTGGGCAAGACTCGTGTAGACGAAGGAGGGAATGATGCAGTACCATGCTTACTCCCCTCACTTGAGGAATCATCTTGGGCATCATTGTCATTGTCACATAAATCACATTTATTTAAATGAGAAGGAACTCTGGCTTCCCCACATTCAGAACACAGTCTATCTGGTAGTTCAGACATGTTAAACAGGCATAAACTTGATAACAAAGTACAAAAAACGTTTTAAAATAAAACCGTTACTGTCACTTTAAATTTTAAACTGAACACACTTTATTACTGCAATTGCGAAAAAATATGAAGGAATTGCTCAAAATTCACCAAAATTTCACCACAGTGTCTTAAAGCCTTAAAAGTATTGCACCCCAAATTTGGAAGCTTTAACCCTTAAAATAACGGAACCGGAGCCGTTTTTAACTTTAACCCCTCTACAGTCCCTGGTGTCTGCTTTGCTGAGACCCAACCAAGCCCAAAGGGGAATACGATACCAAATGACGCCTTCAGAAAGTCTTTTCTATGTATCAGAGCTCCTCACACATGCGACTGCATGTCATGCCTCTCAAAAACAAGTGCGCAACACCGGCGCGAAAATGAGGCTCTGCCTATGATTTGTGAAAGCCCCTAAAGAGAAAGGTGTCTAAAAAAGTGCCTGCCGATATAAACTTATCAAAATACCCAGATTAAATGATTCCTCAAGGCTAAATATGTGTTAATAATGAATCGATTTAGCCCAGAAAAAGTCTACAGTCTTAATAAGCCCTTGTGAAGCCCTTATTTACAATCTTAATAAACATGGCTTACCGGATCCCATAGGGAAAATGACAGCTTCCAGCATTACATCGTCTTGTTAGAATGTGTCATACCTCAAGCAGCAAGAGACTGCTCACTGTTCCCCCAACTGAAGTTAATTCCTCTCAACAGTCCTGTGTGGAACAGCCATGGATTTTAGTAACGGTTGCTAAAATCATTTTCCTCATACAAACAGAAATCTTCATCTCTTTTCTGTTTCTGAGTAAATAGTACATACCAGCACTATTTTAAAATAACAAACTCTTGATTGAATAATAAAAACTACAGTTAAACACTAAAAAACTCTAAGCCATCTCCGTGGAGATGTTGCCTGTACAACGGCAAAGAGAATGACTGGGGTAGGCGGAGCCTAGGAGGGATCATGTGACCAGCTTTGCTGGGCTCTTTGCCATTTCCTGTTGGGGAAGAGAATATCCCACAAGTAAGGATGACGCCGTGGACCGGACACACCTATGTTGGAGAAAACACTTCTGCAGAAGTAACAGAGAGTATTGATCCCAGTTTAAGATTCCTGAAGGAAAATAATAAACAAATTAAAAGACATCCTAATTGGATAAAAAGAAAATATAAGGCAACCCGTAGGTTAATGCCCAAGAAGAAAACAGGACCAGCCAACGGAGCCATAATCTTCCAAAAAACTGGGAAGGATCTCAAAAAGAACAGTCAGGAGATTACATCATCGGCTATGGGGCGTGATGTCACGACCAATCAAATAGCTGCAAAATCGTCTGGATAAAAATATACCCCGATCAAGCATTTATATATAAAGGTATACATAAAAAATGTACATACATGAAATATGGATCTGATTTGTGATAACGATCTTAACATTTGAAGTTATCAGGTTTGTTAGTACTAATAATATAACCATTTGAAGTTATCAGCTTTGTGAACCGGAAGTGACGTTACGCTCCTGGGTGCTGAGACACAAAGAGTCAAACGATTCAAAAACATTAGTTTTAGTGGTCTCCCTGAACTAAATGTACATCCTCTGTAAGCACTATATATGAAACTAATACACAGGGCAATACAGTATTGGTTCTATATATTTAAGATACGGTTTTATATCTTTTAAAAAACTGGAAGTTGTATTTACAGCTATATCCGGTCACTTAAGTGATACTGCTATTTAAGGCCACCATGCTTACCAACACACCAGTCTTGATAAAGGCCTATTGAGGGCCGAAACGCGTAGACCCATTGGTAAGCATTATTTTTAAGCCCACATTGTTTTTATAAATTTGGTACGCTATGTTGTGAACTTTGTTTGCAGGTACGCTACTAGGACACCATAGGAGCAGCTGACAGCCGTCAGGATTCACCTGGAAGTATCCCCTACCAGGGCCCAAGGTTTTCAGTGTGATTTGGATTTGTTTTTGGTGACTATCCTTTGGATTAACACACATTTTTTTCACGTACTTTCCTTTGCGTTGGTTTTCCACTAACATTTGTTGAACAGCATTATTATGGAGTGATTTTTTATTGACTCTTTCACTGATTTTGTATTGTATTTTATCCTCGTGATTTTTTGGTTTCTTCATTGTGATTTTTTCACCCCTTTCATATACAATATTTTTACACATTTTTTACACATCTCTTACACATTTTTTCACTTGTTTTGTGCCATTTTTTGCACTGCAGTGCACAGGTACACTATACTGTAAATGTTTATCATTTATTGCTCTGTTATTTTTTAGCTTATGTATATTAGTTTGCACTGTGCATTAATTAACCTTCTAAGTTTATTTTATTTTTTAGTTTATGTATATTAGTTTATACTGTGTATTTATCTACCGTCTAAGCTTATTAACACACTTTTATTGTCTTAGCTACACTTAGCTCTCAGGGACATCTGAATCTATTGTTAGCCACAATATTCTGGTTCTTTTTAAGTCCCCCCTGCAAGCTGTTTCTGTTAGTCTTTTAGTATCTAGATTTTCTTCTAGTTTTTATTGTCTAGCCTTTGATGCACTTGTTTTTAGGGATTTTACATCCCTTTTCCTATTAAAACCATTTTATACCACTACAGTGTTTATATTTATCCCTTAGCCTTTTTTGGCGCTGTACACACTATATTTATTCAGGAGATTACATCATCCCCAAATGAGGTGCACCATTCGAAGCAGACTGAAAATTCCCGTATCCGAGAAGGATAGGATCATTTAATAACTGAAAAACATGTCTGAGTAAGATGCGAAGGAGCGCAACTCTGTAACGAAAGGCACAACACTCAGGGACAGTTACATCCGCAGGGAACTGTACAGGCCCTCCCCAAGGCGGTAGACCCGGGACAATGGGGAACAAGCACAATCGCACATAAACGTCTGGACTCTGTAGACGAATAATCGCCAAGAATATGTGGAAGCGAAAACGTGCTGCAACCTCCGGGGGGAACAAGCCACCCTGCGAGGAGGAATAATCATAATCTGGGTTACCCACATGTGTAGAAGTATGGAGCTTTAGGGAACTCACCTCTTGGAGGACAGGACCCCCAGGGGCGGATGGCTCAGCTGACCCTTGATTCCCGGAGCCTGGGGAACCAGGCGCTCTAATACAGCCCACCGAACATAACTGATTGACATGTGTCAATGAGGCCAATCTGAATTCTTCCCCGGACCAAGAATCTAAATCTGAAATTAGAACAATTCCAGCATCAGAAGCCTCCAAAACTGAGTCTGAAATTTGAACAGTCTCAGCATCAGAATCCTCCATAACTGGATAGAGAATATGCCAATATGGACTATTTTAAGACAAAACAAAACAGCACCTGACACCCACAATGGCTGGGGCACTCACCACCTCCTATGAACCAGACCACTGCGAACTAGAATTTCTCCATCGTCACACGGTCAGGAATGCGGAAATGGAGGATGGAACGTAATCACGCCCGGCCAGAAGGTAAACCATATAGTCCAAAAAAAGCACACCCAACCAAAAGGGTGCGTCACTTCCAAGGCATTTATGTTCCAAGCCATGAGCCCATTTAACACTACATATGAGCAGATTGAATCACATAACAAACATGATTAAAAAAAACCCTGTTCAATAACCCCCCTCAGGAGATATTAACCCTTGATTCCAAGATACTAAAAGGAGACTCAACCTTATGTTAAGTTAGTCCCGCAAGGCGGTAGCCTCTCAGTAAAACATCTGTAGTACAGTACATGCACGAAGAAAGAAAATGAAACGATCTTACCGGAATCTACGCCGTGGAACAGGAAAACGGAAAGTAGCATCGCCTCCGCCATGGACTTAAGAGAAGAAAGCAGGCAGCGGAGCGAAGTTCGACAACGCTGATTGCTTGAGGAGCTGTTAACATGAGTCGGGATGGTTTTGCAGAAAGGTTCTTCCTGCATCTTCAGACTCTAATTTTCATCCAAGCCCTCACTGAGAGACTGACCGGATTACTTAAAACTCCGGTCCCATGTCGAAGAGTACTACCCTCCATAAGAGACAAATTAAATTCTGACACTTCTCTGCCAACCTCCTGGGACGAAAGGCAAGGAATGACTGGCGGATGAGGGTAGTGGGAGGAGTATTTAAGGCTTTGGCTGGGGTGTCTTTGCCTCATCCTGATTGCCAGGTTCTTTTTTCCCCAAAAGAAATTAATGCAGCTGTGGACTTTCCATTTAAGAAGAAAATAACAACACATGTATTAAGCACTATAGCTTCTATGCTTCTCAATATCATTGAATGTCAGTAAACAATCTGTTTGGCCTGTCATGGGATTTCTTAACCTACAAATTACGAAATTTGTACAGTACTGCAAGTAAAATTTTACTTTTAGTACTGTACACATTCCCAAATATGTAGGTTGAGAACACCCAGTCTCATACAGATGCACACACACACTCACTCTCATACAGATGCACACACACTCTCATACAGCTACACACACTCTCATACAGCTGCACACACTCTCATACAGCTGCACACACACTCTCATACAGATGCACACACACTCTCATACAGATGCACACACACTCTCAATCTCATACAGATGCACACACACTCTCAATCTCATACAGATGCGCACACTCTCATACAGATGCACACACACTCTCATACAGCTACACACACTCTCATACAGCTGCACACACTCTCATACAGCTGCACACACACTCTCATACAGTTGCACATACACTCTCATACAGTTGCACACACACTCTCAATCTCATACAGATGCACACACTCTCATACAGATGCACACACATTCTCACTCTCATACAGATGCACACACACTCTCATACAGATGCACATACATTCATTTCATACAGATGCACACACACACTCACTTTCATACAGATACACACACACACACACTCTCTCTCATACAGATACCGTCCAACTCTACACACCGTGGGGGAGGAACTCTAGGGTCTGACAATACCAGACACAAGAGAGAGTGACGCAGTGGAAACTCCACTGACCCAGTCATCCAAATTGAAGTCTATAAGGACTGAGACAACCTTTCCTGCCTTGCAGACCCACAGGTCCTCTAGAATGCTTAGTTGAATGTGAAACAAATAATAACATGACCACTCCGCACCTCGATCGGACCAGCCAATCAGAACAGCACCATGTGTCTGAACAACAACAAGACAGAACTGAACCCAACAGGACCAGCCTGCAGCCGGGTCCTAACCGTCAAGCTGCATAAATTCTCCCTCAGAGAGGAAGAAGCGAAAACAGACAAACATAGGACTAACGTCCTCAAAAACACTTCCGCAGAAGTAACAGAGAGTATCGATCCCAGTTTAAGATTCCTGAAGGAAAATAATAAACAAATTAAAAGACATCCTAATTGGATAAAAAGAAAATATAAGGCAACCCGTAGGTTAATGTCCAAGAAGAAAAGAGGCCTACCGCAGGACCAGCCAACGGAGCCCTAATCTTCCAAAAAACTGGGAAAGATTTTAAAAAAGAACAGTCAGGAGATTACATCATCCCCAAATGAGGTGCACCATTCGAAGCAGACGGAAAATTCCCGTATCCGAGAAGGATAGGATCATTTAATAACTGAAAAAACACGTCTGAGTAAGATGCGAAGGCGCGCAACTCTAACGAAAGGCACAACACTCAGGGACAGTTACACCTGTAGGGAACTGTACAGGCCCTCCTCAAGGTGGTAGACCCGGGACAATAGGGCACGAGCACAATCGCGCATAAACATCTGGACTCTGCAGAAGAATAATCGCCAAGAATATGTAGCAGCGAAAACATGCTGCAACCTCCGGGGGGAACAAGCCGCCCTGCAAGGAGGAATAATCATAATCTGGGTTACCCAAATGTGTAGAAGTATGGAGCTGTAGGGAACTCACCTCTTGGAGGACAGGACCCCCAGAGGCGGATGGCTCAACTGACCCTTGATTCCCCGAGCCAGAGGAACCAGGCGCTCTAATACGGCACACTGAACATTACTGATTGACATGTGTCAACGAGGCCAATCCGGATTCTTCCCCGGACCAAGACTCTGAATCTGAAATTAGAACAGTCTCAGCATCAGAATCCTCCATAACTGGATAGAAAATATGCCAATATGGACTATTTTAAGACAAAACAAAACAGCACCTGACACCCACAATGGCTGGGGCACTCACCACCTCCTATGAACCAGACCCCTGCAAACTAAAATTTCTCCATCACCACACGGTCAGGAATGCGGAAATGGAGGACGGAACGTAATCACGCCCAGCCAGAAGGTAAACCGTATAGTCCAAAAAAAGCACGCCCAACCATAAGGTCGCGTCACTTCCAAGGCCTTTATGTTCCAAGCCATGAGCCCATTTAACACTACACATGAGCAGATTGAATCACATAACAAACATGATTAAAAAAACCTGTTCAATAACCCCCCTCAGGAGATATTAACCCTTGATTCCAAGATACTAAAAGGATACTCAACCTTATGTTAAGTTAGTCCCGCAAGGCGGTAGCCTCTCAGGAAAACATCTGTAATACAGTACATGCACGAAGAAAGAAAATGAAACGATCTTACCGGAATCTACGACGTGGAACAGGAACACGGAAAGTAGCATCGCCTCCGCCATGGACTTAAGAGAAGAAAGCAGGCAGCGGAGCAAAGTTCGACAACGCTGATTGCTTGAGGAGCTGTTAACATGAGTCGGAATGATTTTGCAGAAAGGTTCTTCCTGCATCTCCGGACTCTAATTTACATCCAAGCCCTCACTGACAGACTGACAGGATTACTTAAAACTCCCGTCCCATGTCGAAGAGTACAACCCTCCATAAGAGACAAATGAAATTCTGACACTTCTCTGCCAACCTCCTGGGACAAAAGACAAGGAATGACTGGTGGATGAGGGTAGTGGGAGGAGTATTTAAGGCTTTGGCTGGGGTGTCTTTGCCTCCTCCTGGTGGCCAGGTTCTTTTTTCCCAAAAGTAATGAATGCAGCTGTGGACTTTCCATTTAAAGGGCCACTAAACCCAAAATCTTTCTTTCATGATTCAGATAGAGAATAGAAATTTAAACAACATTACAATTTACTTCAATTATTTATTTTGCTAAATTGTTTAGATATCCTTAGTTGAAGAAAAAGCAATGCACATGGTGTGCCAATCACACGAGGCTTCTATGTGCAGCAACCAATCAGCAGCTCCTGAGCATATCTAGATATGCTTTTCAGCAAAGAATATCAAGAGAATAAAACAAATTAGATAATATAAGTAAATTAGAAAGATGTTTAAAATTGCATTCTCTTTCTAAATCATGAAAGAAAAAGTGTGGGTGTCATGTCCCTTTAAGAAGAAAATAACAACACATGTATTAAGCACTATAACTTCTATTCTTCTCAGTATCATTGAATGTCAGTAAACAATCTGTTTGGCCCGTCATGGGATTTCTTAACCTACAAATTAGGAAATTTGTACAGTACTGCAAGTAAAATTTTACTTTTAGTACTGTACACATTCCAACATTTGTAGGTTGAGAACACCCAGTCTCATATAGATGCACACACACAATCACTCTCATACAGATGCACACACAATCTCATACAGCTACACACACTCTCATACAGCTGCATACACACTCTCATACAGTTGCACACACACTCTCATACAGATGCACACACACTCTCATACAGATGCACACACACTCTCAATCTCATACAGTTGCACACACACTCAATCTCATACAGATGCACACACACTCTCATACAGATGCACACACATTCTCACTCTCATACAGATGCACACACACTCTCATACAGCTACACACACACACTCTCATACAGCTACACACACACTCTCATACAGCTGCACACACACTCTCATACAGCTGCACACACACACAAGTGAAATTTTACTTTTAGTACTGTACACATTCCCAAGTTTGTAGGTTGAGAACACCCAGTCTCATACAGATGCGCACACACACACTCACTCTCATACAGATGCACACACAATCTCATACAGCTACACACACTTTCATACAGCTGCACACACACTCTCATACAGTTGCACACACACTCTCATACAGATGCACACACACTCTCAATCTCATACAGATGCACACACACTCTCATACAGATGAACACACATTCTCACTCTCATACAGATGCACACACACTCTCATACAGCTACACACTCTCATACAGCTGCACACACACTCTCAATCTCATACAGTTGCACACACACACTCAATCTCATACAGATGCACACACACTCTCATACAGATGCTAATGATGCACACACATTCTCACTCTCATACAGATGCACACACACTCTCATACAGATGCACACACACTCTCACTCTCATACAGATGCACACACACTCTCATACAGCTACACACACACACACTCATACAGCTGCGCACACACACACTCATACAGATGCACACACACTCTCATACAGATGCACACATATTCTCACTATCATACAGATGCTCATACACTCTCATACAGATGCACACACACTCTCATACAGATGCACACACAATCTCATACAGCTACACACACTCTCATACAGCTGCATACACACTCTCATACAGTTGCACACACACTCTCATACAGATGCACACACACTCTCATACAGATGCACACACACTCTCAATCTCATACAGTTGCACACACACTCAATCTCATACAGATGCACACACACTCTCATACAGATGCACACACATTCTCACTCTCATACAGATGCACACACACTCTCATACAGCTACACACACACACTCTCATACAGCTACACACACACTCTCATACAGCTGCACACACACACAAGTGAAATTTTACTTTTAGTACTGTACACATTCCCAAATTTGTAGGTTGAGAACACCCAGTCTCATACAGATGCGCACACACACACTCACTCTCATACAGATGCACACACAATCTCATACAGCTACACACACTTTCATACAGCTGCACACACACTCTCATACAGTTGCACACACACTCTCATACAGATGCACACACACTCTCAATCTCATACAGATGCACACACACTTTCATACAGATGAACACACATTCTCACTCTCATACAGATGCACACACACTCTCAATTTCATACAGTTGCACACACACACTCAATCTCATACAGATGCACACACACTCTCATACAGATGCTAACGATGCACACACATTCTCACTCTCATACAGATGCACACACACTCTCATACAGATGCACACACACTCTCACTCTCATACAGATGCACACACACTCTCATACAGCTACACACACACACACACTCATACAGCTGCACACACACACTCATACAGCTGCACACACACACTCATACAGATGCACACACACTCATACAGATGCACACATATTCTCACTATCATACAGATGCTCATACACTCTCATACAGATGCACACACACTCTCATACAGATGCACACACACTCTCATACAGATGCACACACACTCTCATACAGCTGCACACACACTCTCATACAGCTGCACACACACACTCATACAGCTGCACACACACACTCATACAGCTGCACACACACTCATACAGCTGCACACACACTCATACAGCTGCACACACACACTCATACAGATGCACACACACACTCATACAGATGCACACACACACTCATACAGATGCACACATATTCTCACTATCATACAGATGCTCACACACTCTCATACAGATGCACACACACTCTCATACAGATGCACACACACTCTCATACAGGAACACACACACTCTCATACAGGAACACACACACTCACTCACATTCAGATGCACACACATTCATTTCATACAGATGCACACACACTCTCTCATACAGATACAGTACACAAACATACAGTATGTGAAAACGTTCTCCTGTGCTACCACCCATAAAAGGAAATGTATGAATCAGATAATCAATTCCAAGGGGCTCACTGTAGTTGCCTTTTTACCAATATTAATTTTTGTAAGTACAATGGGATAGTGCCAGCTGTTTAACATAGTCTATGGGTTTAACCTTAACACATGACAGTTTTTAATAAATAAATAATTTCAAAATCATTCTATCCACTAAACTGTTTTTAGGCTTCGTAGTAAATTATATGAGCCTAAAATAGATCAAAAGGAATACGGCTCTTTTTCTGGGGCCCTCAAAGTTTCCTTCACAGTTACAAATGCATTCATTATTCTTTTACAAAATCAAGCAATCTCATTAAATACTACAAAACTGCAACCCAATATTGTACAACTGTATAAATTGGCTTTTTGCTCCCCTCATAATCAATGTCCACACATGGAGACCTTTTGAGACAATTTAATTGTTGAATGTAAATCTACACAAAATGGAACATTAGGGTAAAACAGAGTTCAGTTTAAGAAACACTGCTTAAAGTGACACTAAACCCCAATTTTGTCTTTCATGATTCAGATAGAGTATGCAATTTTAAGCAACTTTCTAATTTACTCCTATTATCAATTTTTCTTCGTTCTCTTGCTATCTTTATTTTAAAAGCAGGAATGTAAATCTTAGCAGCCAGCCCATTTTAGGTTCAGCACTATGGATAGCGCTTGCTTATTGGAGGCTTACATTTATCCACCAATAAGCAAGCATAACCCAGGTTCTCAACCAAAAATGGGCTGGCTCCTATGCATCACATTCCTGCTTATTTAATAAATAATGCAATTGTATTGTCTGAGTGCATACTGACTTTATTGATTATAGTGTAAAGGACATTGTGTGTAGTCTTTTTAGTGAGATCAATCACTAAACTATAGTCAGTCAACGACAAATAGATCTTGAAACACTTGTGCACTTCTTCCAAAAAGCACAGCCCCCCCTGCATGAAAGAGAGGAGGCAAGAAATCTCAAAGGGTCTTGTCAACATTCAAGATACTGCTCCAATTAGCCCTCACCCACCTTAATTACCCTGTGTCCAAAATTGTATTAGGGCAAATGTATTAATCATTGTAATTATATCTATTCTTGTAAAATGGCTGTGTCTAGGTTTAACGTGTATATACTTTTACTCTGGTATTTCTATTTTCGATGTGGCATTTTTTTAACAATGGTGACTCACTGACTGTATGTAATACAGTCAGTCACCATTGTAAAAAAATGCCACATGTTAAATAGAAATACCAGAGTAAAAGTATATACATAGTCAGTCAGTCACCATTGTAAAAAAATGCCACATGTTAAATAGAAATACCAGAGTAAAAGTATATACATAGTCAGTCAGTCACCATTGTAAAAAAAATGCCACATGTTAAATAGAAATACCAGAGTAAAAGTATATACATAGTCAGTCAGTCACCATTGTAAAAAAATGCCATATGGAAAATAGAAATACCAGAGTAAAAGTATACTCAGTCAGTTTCTCTCAGTATGCATTGAGTTACTTACCGTCCGCTCGATCGATATAACAGTAGACTCAGGCAGGGCATCAGCTGATGATCACAGCTTGAAAAGTGGCAGCAGTCAGTGTTGTCAAGTTATACGCACTTCTCGCCAGTACCTCAGTCGTTGTGTTCTATGTGGCTCCCTTGCAAATGCGCAGGGAGTTAATAAGAGCTGGTTACGTTCTCCTGGTGCTGTCAATCACCAGGAGAACATGTCCGTCTCTGATTGGCTCCCTCGCTAAGAGGCATTACCAGGGATGCCTCCTATTGGACCATTTTTTTTCACTGACGTTCAGTCAGCCTGTGTCAGCCAGTGGGTGGTGCTCTAATGCTCCGCTGTTGTATTTAAAAAATGCACCTATGTTGCGCAAAAAAAAAAAGTACACTGCCTCTCTGTAGTGTAACGGGGGGGGGGGGGGAAGTTAAATTATTATTTTTTTGGTCGCTCTAATGCTCCTCTGTAAAAAATATGCACCCATGTTGCGCAACGGATGTACAGTACACTGCATCTCCATAGCCATAGCGTAACATCGGAGACAAAAAAAAAAATTTTTTTTTTTTACAATTCCCCCCCCCCCCATTTATATTAAATTTAAATAAACTTTTGGCCCATATGGAAGGGGAGGCCCTGCCTCTTATGACTGCACGTCCCTGCTATACACATATGCCACTTATCATTGGCTCACCAGATGTGTCCAGCTAGGTCCTAGTAGTGCATTGCTTTTCTAGTATTGACTTTAACTATATGTTTAACCTCTATTTGGAGGTTAAAGAAAAAGTTATTCACAAGCAAGAGTGAACAAATAAAATTTAACACATTACAGCATTTTCTTTTTGCACTTTTATGTTCCTTTACCATAACACTTCCCAAAACACCCCACCTCTATTGTATTCTATTCTAATGCCTACAATAAACCTATTTTCTATGTCATCTAACTTAATTAACCTCTTCATTGTACCATTAAAGCTTCTATTTTAATGTAAGCCATAATAGCATTTTACCAGAAACATAGCTAATTGAATATGTACTGAAAAACTTTCCTTTAAACAGCAACAAACAAACAAAGCATATTCAATGTGCAAATGTGAGCCCATTCCATCAAACTGATGCATAAATTTCAAAGCAAATATAAACTGACAGGACAGCACTCCCGGATGACATCTGTAATAAGCAATAAGTCTTTCCCCCAGGCCTATCACCTCACGACTTTATTAAGTAGAATTGACTTAATCTAACCAGATTAACATGCATCATATCAGTGGGAGACTCACTTCCTTTTCCACCTTTCACAAAGATTAAGAGCTAGAAACAAGTAAAAAATTCAAATGCATGCAGATCACAGTCTATATTGGATATTTCAGCACCTTAACAGCAAAATTCACAGATTAGTTTAAAAAATGAATCTAACAATAAGGCAGTCTCAGAAAGCACTAATAGTAGCTGGATCAGAGCTCTTTCAATTACATACCCCCCAACTGTCCCGATTTTTGCGGGACAGTCCCGATTTTAGGGGTCTGTCCCCCTGTCCCGGGTTGCTAGCCATCTGTCCCGATTTGCCCCAGGCATTTAAAAAAATAATATATATATTTTTTTTTTATTCTATTGGGCCCATACTCAGAAGCAGCTGGCTTTGCTCTCACAGGGTTAGATACCTGTTAGTTTCCCTGTGGAAAAGTAATGGTGTGTGGGTTAAAGGACCAGTAAACACAGCAGATTTGCATAATCAACAAATGCAAGATAACAAGACAATACAAAAGCATTTACTCTGAATTTCAAATGAGTAGTAGATTATTTTCTAACACATTTTAAAGTTATGTATATTTCCACTCCCCCTGTACCATGTGATAGCAATCAGCCAATCACAAATGCATATACGTATAGTCTGAGTTCTTGCACATGCTCAGTAGGAGCTGGTGACTCAAAAAAAGTGTAAATATAAAAGACTGTGCACATTTTTTTTAATGGAAGTAAATTGGAAAGTTGTTTAAAATTACATGCTGTATCTGAATCATGAAAATTTAAAATAACCTGAGTGTCCCTTTAAGCAGGAGTAAGAAGGCTGTATACACTCTGACCACGGGTAATGGTGACCTCTCTAACCTACCTCTGGTAATGATGATATCTAACCCCTGGTGATAATACTAGCATGCCTTCAGTTTTATACAATGAGCAGTGCTAATACCAGGGTAACTAACAGTGGCAGCCGCAGACTGCCTGCTAATGTGCTTGCCAACCCCAGGACCCCATACAATGAATTACAGATACCTATATATGATGTAGTGTGTGTGTCTATCTGTATCTATAACTGTGTGTGTGTATCTGTATGTATAAGTTTATGCTATGTAGTGTGTGTGTCTGCATGTATAAGTGTATGCTGCATGTATAAGTGTATGCTATGTAATGTGTGTGTGTATCTGCCTGTATAAGTGTATGCTATGTAGTGTGTGTGTATCTTTGTGTGTAAGTGTATGCTATGTAGTGTGTGTGTATATCTTCATGTGTAAGTGTATGCTATGTAGTGTGTGTGCATCTGCATGTATAAGTGTATGCTATGTAGTGTGTGTGTATCTGCATGTGTAAGTGTATGCTATGTAGTGTGTGTGTATCTGCATGTATAAGTGTATGCTATGTAGTGTGTGTGTATCTGCATGTGTAAGTGTATGCTATGTAGTGTGTGTATCTGCATGTATAAGTGTATGCTATGTAGTGTGTGTATCTGCATGTATAAGTGTATGCTATGTAGTGTGTGTGTATCTGCATGTGTAAGTGTATGCTATGTAGTGTGCTACTGTGCATTTTTGCTGACTTTAAAGACCAGAATCTAGAATATTAATGGGGAATGCAAAGAGCAGTTTTAAAGAATTTATTATTAAATGTCCAATTAAGATAAAAATATTTAGCAATGTCTTTGCAAAGGCTTATTAAATACAACATAGCCATACCAGTGGTTTGAGCTTGTGTTTGATTTGCTGCCTGTTTATTAAAATATATGACTTTATTTAGAATTTTATTTATATTACTTTGGCCTTATGATTTTTAAGTCCCGACCACCACATTTCAATTTTTTGCGAGTGGGGGGGGGGTGTCCCTCTTTTAAATTTTGAAATGTTGGGAGGTATGCAATTATATAATAAAAAAAGTGCTGCTTGCAGATAATTTTAAATAGTAGAATGAATATTTATTTAAGTGTTGCAAGACCTAAAATACTTAACAAGTTGCAGACAGACAGATATGTTCAAATATTGTTGGTGCACAGCGGTGGTTTTAGGGAGTGAATGGGGGGTATTTATTTATCATCCCTATACCATCTACATGTCTAATTCTTTGTGAAAACTAGGGTGAAAGGTAACAGAGGAAAAAAATGGATTAAAGACAAATTTTATGCTTACCTGATAAATTATTTTCTTTCAGAATAAATTTAGCTTTCTTTCATAAAATAAAGATGGTCCACAGTCCTCCATAACATATTGATAGCCAAGCCGATGGTCTATGTTACAGAAAAGGTGGGAACATTTTACTGGCAGTTTTTATTTAGCCGACACTGCATCCTAAAGGACTTTCCTGCCAAAAGCCCCTTGCTAAAAAGCAAAACCTCAAGTGATAAACTCTGAAAAAAGTATGCATATAAGAAATGTTGGAGATTTTCAAATCTGCTCCAAAGATGTAAAATATTTCAAAAACCTACAATGTTGCAATTGGTCTTGAAGACCTTCAACCGTCAAGAAAGTCTTAAATCCCTTCTTATGGATAAAGAGGCAAACGCTACCTTATTAGTTTTTTGCCCCTTACTAGACTTAGTAGAGAAAAAACTAACTAGAAGTTTGACTGAAATCTATAGTTGCTTGGAAAAATAACTTCAAAGTGTTTACTATAATCAAATTATGTAATATCCACTACCTTAATTGGTATTTTCCTTTAGGAAGAAAAATATAATTTATGCTTACCAGATAAATTCCCTTCCTTCCGGATAGGGAGAGTCCACGGCTTCATTACTTACTGTTGGGAAATACAACACCTGGCCACCAGGAGGAGGCAAAGACACCCCAGCCAAAGGCTTAAATATCCCTCCCACTTCCTCATTACCCCAGTCATTCTGCCGAGGGAACAAGGAAAAGTAGGAGAAACATTAGGGTATAAATGGTGCCAGAAGAATAAAATAAATAACAGGGGACCGCCCATAGACAAGAACAAACAGATGGGGGCCGTGGACTCTCCCTATCCAAAAGGAAAGGAATTTATCTGGTAAGCATAAATTATGTTTTCCTTCCTAAGATAGGGAGAGTCCACGGCTTCATTCCTTACTGTTGGGAAAACTATTCCTAAGCTCCAGAGGATACTGAATGAATAACGAGAGGGAACAAAAAGGAAGAGGCGGACCCTATTCTAAAGGCACCGCAGTCTGCAAAACTTTTCTCCCAAAAGCTGCTTCAGCCGAAGCAAAAACATCAAACTTGTAAAATTTTGAAAAACTATGTAAGGAGGACCAGGTAGCCGCTTTACAAAGCTGGTCCATAGAGGCCTGATTCTTAAAGGCCCAAGAGGAAGCCACTGCTCTAGTGGAATGAGCCGTTATCCTCTCAAGAGGACGATATCCCGCTGTCTCGTAAGCTAAGCGGATGAGACTCTTTAACCAAAAAGATAGGGAAGTCGAAGTAGCCTTCTGCCTCTTACCCCCCTTACGCTTCCCCGAATAGACAACAAACAAAGAGGAAGATTGTCTAAACTCCTTAGTAGCCTGAAGATAGAACTTCAAGGCGCGAACCACATCCAAATTGCCACAATACAAAAAGAAAGCAGCTAGATCCTCCTTTTCCTACAGAGCACCACAATTATGGAACAACCTCCCGCACACTTTCAAACCTTCCCCAAGCCTAAAATCCTTTAAGAGATCCCTTTCTACATATCAAAACAGAATGCACCTGTCAAGGATGATTATATATTTCCTACCTGTTCTATGTTAAATATGGCATATATTATGTATTAATATTGTTTATGTATTTTATTTGTACCCTATTGTAACAATGCAATGTTTTGTGGGCCAAGGACATACTTGAAAACAAGAGAAATCTCAATGTATCCTTTCTGGTAAAATATTTTATAAATAAAATAAATAAAAATAAATTAAGCGTTCCTTCGATGGAGGAGGATTAGGACACAAGGAAGCAACCACAATTTCCTGATTGATGTTGCGATCTGACACAACCTTAGGAAGAAAACTTAAGTTAGTACGTAAAACTGCCTTATCTGCATGAAAAATCAGATAAGGGGGCTCACATGGCAAAGCAGAGATCTCAGAAACTCTGCACGCAGGGGCAATAGCCAATAAAAACAGAATTTATGTTTACCTGATAAATTACTTTCTCCAACGGTGTGTCCGGTCCACGGCGTCATCCTTACTTGTGGGATATTCTCTTCCCCAACAGGAAATGGCAAAGAGCCCAGCAAAGCTGGTCACATGATCCCTCCTAGGCTCCGCCTTCCCCAGTCATTCGACCGACGTAAAGGAGGAATATTTGCATAGGAGAAATCATATGATACCGTGGTGACTGTAGTTAGAGAAATTAAATCATCAGACCTGATTAAAAAACCAGGGCGGGCCGTGGACCAGACACACCGTTGGAGAAAGTAATTTATCAGGTAAACATAAATTCTGTTTTCTCCAACATAGGTGTGTCCGGTCCACGGCGTCATCCTTACTTGTGGGAACCAATACCAAAGCTTTAGGACACGGATGATGGGAGGGAGCAAATCAGGTCACCTAGATGGAAGGCACCACGGTTTGCAAAACCTTTCTCCCAAAAATAGCCTCAGAAGAAGCAAAAGTATCAAATTTGTAAAATTTGGTAAAAGTGTGCAGTGAAGACCAAGTCGCTGCTTTACATATCTGATCAACAGAAGCCTCGTTCTTGAAGGCCCATGTGGAAGCCACAGCCCTAGTGGAATGAGCTGTGATTCTTTCAGGAGGCTGCCGTCCGGCAGTCTCATAAGCCAATCTGATGATGCTTTTAAGCCAAAAAGAGAGAGAGGTAGCAGTTGCTTTTTGACCTCTCCTTTTACCAGAATAAACAACAAACAAGGAAGATGTTTGTCTGAAATCCTTTGTAGCCTCTAAATAGAATTTTAGAGCACGAACTACATCCAAATTGTGCAACAAACGTTCCTTCTTTGAAACTGGATTCGGACACAAAGAAGGCACAACTATCTCCTGGTTAATATTTTTGTTAGAAACAACTTTCGGAAGAAAACCAGGTTTAGTACGCAAAACCACCTTATCTGCATGGAACACCAGATAAGGAGGAGAACACTGCAGAGCAGATAACTCTGAAACTCTTCTAGCAGAAGAAATTGCAACCAAAAACAAAACTTTCCAAGATAATAACTTAATATCTACGGAATGTAAGGGTTCAAACGGAACCCCTTGAAGAACTGAAAGAACTAAATTGAGACTCCAAGGAGGAGTCAAAGGTTTGTAAACAGGCTTGATTCTAACCAGAGCCTGAACAAAAGCCTGAACATCTGGCACAGCCGCCAGCTTCTTGTGAAGTAAAACAGATAAAGCAGAAATCTGTCCCTTCAAAGAACTTGCAGATAATCCTTTCTCCAAACCCTCTTGTAGAAAGGATAGAATCTTAGGAATTTTTACCCTGTTCCATGGGAATCCTTTCGATTCGCACCAACAGATATATTTCTTCCATACTTTATGGTAAATTTTTCTAGTTACAGGCTTTCTAGCCTGAATAAGAGTATCAATGACAGAATCTGAGAACCCACGCTTTGATAAAATCAAGCGTTCAATCTCCAAGCAGTCAGTTGGAGTGATGCCAGATTCGGATGTTCGAACGGACCTTGAACAAGAAGGTCCCGTCTCAAAGGTAGCTTCCATGGTGGAGCCGATGACATATTCACCAGGTCTGCATACCAAGTTCTGCGTGGCCACGCAGGAGCTATCAAGATCACCGAAGCCCTCTCTTGATTGATCCTGGCTACCAGCCTGGGAATGAGAGGAAACGGTGGGAACACATAAGCTAGGTTGAAGGTCCAGGGCGCTACTAGTGCATCTACTAGAGTCGCCTTGGGATCCCTGGATCTGGACCCGTAGCAAGGAACCTTGAAGTTCTGACGAGACGCCATCAGATCCATGTCTGGAATGCCCCATAATTGAGTTATTTGGGCAAAGATTTCCGGATGGAGTTCCCACTCCCCCGGATGAAATGTCTGACGACTCAGAAAATCCGCTTCCCAATTTTCCACTCCTGGGATGTGGATTGCAGACAAGTGGCAGGAGTGAAGCTCCGCCCATTGAATTACTTTGGTCACTTCTTCCATCGCCAGGGAACTCCTTGTTCCCCCCTGATGGTTGATATATGCAACAGTCGTCATGTTGTCTGATTGAAACCTTATGAATTTGGCCTTTGCTAGTTGAGGCCAAGCCTTGAGAGCATTGAATATCGCTCTCAGTTCCAGAATGTTTATCGGGAGAAGAGATTCTTCCCGAGACCATAGACCCTGAGCCTTCAGGTGTTTCCAGACCGCGCCCCAGCCCACCAGGCTGGCGTCGGTCGTTACAATGACCCACTCTGGTCTTCTGAAGCTCATCCCTTGGGACAGGTTGTCCAGGGTCAGCCACCAACGGAGTGAATCTCTGGTCCTCTGATCTACTTGGATCGTCGGGGACAAATCTGTATAATCCCCATTCCACTGTCTGAGCATGCACAGTTGTAATGGTCTTAGATGAATTCGCGCAAAAGGAACTATGTCCATTGCCGCAACCATCAAACCTATTACTTCCATGCACTGCGCTATGGAAGGAAGAAGAACAGAATGAAGTACTTGACAAGAGCTTAGAAGTTTTGATTTTCTGGCTTCTGTCAGAAAAATCTTCATTTCCAAGGAGTCTATTATTGTTTCCAAGAAGGGAACTCTTGTTGACGGGAATAGAGAACTTTTTTCTACGTTCACTTTCCACCCGTGAGATCTGAGAAAGGCTAGGACAATGTCCGTATGAGCCTTTGCTTGTGGTAGAGACGACGCTTGAATCAGTATGTCGTCCAAGTAGGGTACTACTGCAATGCCCCTTGGTCTTAGCACCGCTAGAAGGGACCCTAGTACCTTTGTGAAAATTCTTGGAGCAGTGGCTAGTCCGAATGGAAGTGCCACAAACTGGTAATGCTTGTCCAGAAAGGCGAATCTTAGGAACCGATGATGTTCCTTGTGGATAGGAATATGTAGATACGCATCCTTTAAATCCACCGTGGTCATGAATTGACCTTCCTGGATGGTAGGAAGAATTGTCCGAATGGTTTCCATCTTGAACGATGGGACCTTGAGAAATTTGTTTAGGATCTTGAGATCCAATATTGGCCTGAATGTTCCCTCTTTTTTGGGAACTATGAACAGATTGGAGTAAAACCCCATCCCTTGTTCTCCTAATGGAACAGGATGAATCACTCCCATTTTTAACAGGTCTTCTACACAATGTAAGAATGCCTGTCTTTTTATTTGGTCTGAAGACAATTGAGACCTGTGGAACCTTCCCCTTGGGGGTAGTTCCTTGAATTCCAGGAGATAACCTTGAGAAACTATTTCTAGCGCCCAAGGATCCTGAACATCTCTTGCCCAAGCCTGAGCGAAGAGAGAGAGTCTGCCCCCCACCAGATACGGTCCCGGATCAGGGGCCAGCATCTCATGCTGTCTTGGTAGCGGTAGCGGGCTTCTTGGCCTGCTTACCTTTGTTCCAGCCTTGCATCGGTCTCCAGGCTGGCTTGGTTTGAGAAGAATTACCCTCTTGCTTAGAGGATGTAGAATTTGAGGCTGGTCCGTTTCTGCGAAAGGGACGAAAATTTGTTTTATTTTTAGCCTTAAAAGACCTATCCTGAGGAAGGGCGTGGCCCTTTCCCCCAGTGATGTCTGAAATAATCTCTTTCAAGTCAGGGCCAAACAGCGTTTTCCCCTTGAAAGGGATGTTAAGCAATCTGTTCTTGGAGGACACATCCGCTGACCAAGACTTCAGCCAAAGCGCTCTGCGCGCCACAATAGCAAAACCTGAATTTTTCGCCGCTAATCTAGCTAATTGCAAAGTGGCGTCTAAGGTAAAAGAGTTAGCCAACTTAAGTGCTTGAACTCTGTCCATAACCACCTCATAAGAGGATGCTTGATTGAGCGACTTTTCTAGTTCCTCAAACCAGAAACACGCTGCTGTAGTGACAGGAACAATGCATGAAATTGGTTGTAGAAGGTAACCTTGCTGAACAAACATCTTTTTAAGCAAACCCTCTAATTTTTTATCCGCCACCCGCTTGGGTATAGGAAAAGCTTCGGGGGGCACCGGGACCTCTAGGAACCTGTCCATCTTACATAATTTCTCTGGAATGACCAAATTGTCACAATCATCCAGAGTAGATAACACCTCCTTAAGCAGAGCGCGGAGATGTTCCAATTTAAATTTAAATGTAATAACGTCAGGTTCAGCTTGTTGAGAAATTTTTCCTGAATCTGAAATTTCTCCCTCAGACAAAACCTCCCTAGCCCCTTCAGACTGGTGTAAGGGCATGTCAGAACCATTATCATCAGCGTCCTCATGCTCTTCAGTATCTAAAACAGAGCAGTCGCGCTTTCGCTGATAAGTGGGCATTTTGGCTAAAATGTTTTTAATAGAATTATCCATTACAGCCGTCAATTGTTGCATAGTAAGGAGGATTGGCGCACTAGATTCACTAGGGACCTCCTGAGTGGGCAAGACTGGTGTAGACATAGAAGGAGATGATGCAGTACCATGCTTACTCCCCTCACTTAAGGAATCATTTTGGGCAACATTATTATCAGTGGCATCATTGTCCCTACTTTGTTTGTCACATTCATCACATATATTTAAATGGAGAGGAACCTTGGCTTCCGAACATACAGAACATCGTCTATCTGATAGTTCAGACATGTTAATAGGCATAAACTTGATAACAAAGCACAAAAAACGTTTTAAAATAAAACCGTTACTGTCTCTTTAAATTTTAAACTGAACACACTTTTTTACTGAATATACGCAAAAGTATGAAGGAAATGTTCAAAATTCACCAAAATTTCACCACAGTGTCATAAAGCCTTAAAAGTATTGCACACCAAATTTGAAAGCTTTAACTCTTAAAATAACGGAACCGGAGCCGTTTTTACATTTAACCCCTATACAGTCCCTGGTATCTGCTTTGCTGAGACCCAACCAAGCCCAGAGGGGAATACGATACCAAATGACGCCTTCAATAAGCTTTTTCAGTGGATCTGAGCTCCTCACACATGCATCTGCATGCCTTGCTTCTCAAAAACAACTGCGCATTAGTGGCGCGAAAATGAGGCTCTGCCTATGACTAGAAAAGGCCCCCAGTGAAAAAGGTGTCCAATACAGTGCCTGCCGTTTTTTTTTTTTTTTAATAAAATTCCCAAGATTAAAATAACTCTCCAAAGTTATAAACCATTAAATATGCTTATAAAGTAATCGTTTTGGCCCAGAAAAATGTCTACCAGTCTTTAAAGCCCTTGTGAAGCCCTTTTATTCTTATATTGAAAATTAAGAAAATGGCTTACCGGATCCCATAGGGAAAATGACAGCTTCCAGCATTACCAAGTCTTGTTAGAAATGTGTCATACCTCAAGCAGCCAAAGTCTGCTCACTGTTTCCCCCAACTGAAGTTAATTCCTCTCAACAGTCCTGTGTGGAAACAGCCATCGATTTTAGTAACGGTTGCTAAAATCATTTTCCTCTTACAAACAGAAATCTTCATCTCTTTTCTGTTTCAGAGTAAATAGTACATACCAGCACTATTTTAAAATAACAAACTCTTGATAGAAGAATAAAAACTACATTTAAACACCAAAAAACTCTGAGCCATCTCCGTGGAGATGTTGCCTGTGCAACGGCAAAGAGAATGACTGGGGAAGGCGGAGCCTAGGAGGGATCATGTGACCAGCTTTGCTGGGCTCTTTGCCATTTCCTGTTGGGGAAGAGAATATCCCACAAGTAAGGATGACGCCGTGGACCGGACACACCTATGTTGGAGAAAAGAGAACCTTCCAAGATAACAATTTAATGTCAACGGAATGCAGAGGCTCAAACGGAACCTGTTGCAAAAACATAATTTATGCTTACCTGATAAATTCCTTTCTCCTGTAGTGTAGTCAGTCCACGGGTCATCCATTACTTATGGGATATTAACTCCTCCCTAACAGGAAGTGCAAGAGGATCACCCAAGCAGAGCTGCTATATAGCTCCTCCCCTCTACGTCACACCCAGTCATTCGACCGAAAACCAAACGAGAAAGGAGAAACTATAGGGTGCAGTGGTGACTGGAATATAATTTAAAATTTAGACCTGCCATAAAAAACAGGGCGGGCCGTGGACTGACTACACTACAGGAGAAAGGAATTTATCAGGTAAGCATAAATTATGTTTTCTCCTGTTAAGTGTAGTCAGTCCACGGGTCATCCATTACTTATGGGATACCAATACCAAAGCTAAAGTACACGGATGACGGGAGGGACAGGCAGGATCTTTATACGGAAGGAACCACTGCCTGAAGAACCTTTCTCCCAAAAACAGCCTCAGAAGAAGCAAAAGTGTCAAATTTGTAAAATTTGGAAAAAGTATGAAGAGAAGACCAAGTTGCAGCCTTGCAAATCTGTTCAACAGAGGCCTCATTCTTAAAGGCCCACGTGGAAGCCACAGCTCTCGTAGAATGAGCTGTAATTCTTTCAGGAGGCTGCTGTCCAGCAGTCTCATAGGCTAAACGTATTATGCTACGAAGCCAAAAAGAGAGGTAGCAGATGCTTTTTGACCTCTCCTCTGTCCAGAATAAACGACAAACAGGGAAGAAGTTTGGCGAAAATCTTTAGTTGCCTGTAAATAAAATTTCAGGGCACGGACTACGTCTAGATTGTGCAGAAGTCGTTCCTTCTTTGAAGAAGGGTTAGGGCACAATGATGGAACAACAATCTCTTGATTGATATTCTTGTTAGTGACTACCTTAGGTAAGAACCCAGGTTTAGTACGCAGAACTACCTTGTCTGAATGAAAAATCAGATAAGGAGAATCACAATGTAAGGCCGATAACTCAGAGACTCTACGAGCCGAGGAAATAGCCATTAAAAACAGAACTTTCCAAGATAACAGCTTGATATCAATGGAATGAAGGGGTTCAAACGGAACACCCTGTAAAACGTTAAGAACTAAGTTTAAGCTCCACGGTGGAGCAACAGTCTTAAACACAGGCTTAATCCTGGCCAAAGCCTGACAAAAAGCCTGAACGTCTGGAACTTCTGACAGACGTTTGTGTAAAAGGATGGACAGAGCTGAGATCTGTCCCTTTAAAGAACTTGCAGATAAACCCTTTTCTAAACCTTCTTGTAGAAAAGACAATATCCTAGGAATCCTAACCTTACTCCATGAGTAACTCTTGGATTCGCACCAGTGTAAATATTTACACCATATCTTATGGTAAATTTTCCTGGTAACAGGTTTCCTAGCCTGTATTAAGGTATCAATTACTGACTCCGAAAATCCATGCTTTGATAAAATCAAGCATTCAATCTCCATGCAGTCAGCTTCAGAGAAATTAGATTTTGATGTTTGAAAGGACCCTGAATTAGAAGGTCCTGTCTCAGAGGCAGCGACCAAGGTGGACAGGATGACATGTCCACTAGATCTGCATACCAGGTCCTGCGTGGCCACGCAGGCGCTATTAGAATCACCGATGCTTTCTCCTGTTTGATCCTGGCAATCAATCGAGGAAGCATCGGGAAGGGTGGAAACACATAAGCCATCTTGAAGGTCAAGGGTGCTGTCAGAGCATCTATCAGGACCGCTCCCGGGTCCCTGGATCTGGACCCGTAACAATGAAGCTTGGCGTTCTGGCGAGACGCCATGAGATCCATATCTGGTTTGCCCCAACGTCGAAGTATTTGGGCAAAGACCTCCGGATGAAGTTCCCACTCCCCCGGATGAAAAGTCTGGCGACTTAGGAAATCCGCCTCCCAGTTCTCCACGCCTGGGATGTGGATCGCTGACAGGTGGCAAGAGTGAGACTCTGCCCAGCGAATTATCTTTGAAACTTAAAATCAAACACAGGAAAGAGGCGCCGTATGTGTGAATCTGAAGAAGCCAACGACAAATATAAGACATGTGCAGGGTACTCACAATGTGAAAAGGCACTCCAATGTGCCTATAGGGGCAGGCTGGTATTCACAGCAAACCAGCTGGCTGAACCGGCTAACCAGGATACCCAAGGTAGAGGACTCTATGTCTTGATGGACTGTGTATACTGGATCCAGTCACACTGTGTAGACATGACTTGCTGCAGTGTGGAAACTGGTTAGTATAGGAACGGTCTGATGTGGGACACCTTCTCCTGTTCCCACATTGCTGGATCCAGTATACACAGTCCATCAAGACATAGAGTCCTCTACCTTGGGTATCCTGGTTAGCCGGTTCAGCCAGCTGGTTTGCTGTGAATACCAGCCTGCCCCTATAGGCACATTGGAGTGCCTTTTCACATTGTGAGTACCCTGCACATGTCTTATATTTGTCGTTGGCTTCTTCAGATTCACACATACGGCGCCTCTTTCCTGTGTTTGATTTTAGATTTATAACCTTTGGAGGGTGAAGATCGAGTGCTGCCTCCAGTCCAATAGAAGACAGATACCTATACCAGATTGGGTTATCCTGGACTTTGTATATTTGTCTATCATCCTGATCTAGGATTGGGTATAATATTGTGAATACACACACTTACATTGTATCTATGTTATATTAGTACTTTGTTGATTGTTTGTCTGAAACATCCATATATGGTCACGTGGGCCTACATATATATTCTACACCGTTCTTAGTAGCGCCCCCTATTGGGTTATTCCCTTTGTTCTTATCTTTGAAACTTCCATCATCGCTAGGGAACTCCTTGTCCCTCCCTGATGGTTGATGTAAGCCACAGTCGTGATGTTGTCCGACTGAAACCTGATGAACCTCAGAGTTGCTAACTGAGGCCAAGCCAGAAGGGCATTGAGAACTGCTCTCAATTCCAGAATGTTTATTGGAAGAAGACTCTCCTCCTGAGTCCATGATCCCTGAGCCTTCAGGGAATTCCAGACAGCGCCCCAACCTAGTAGGCTGGTTTCTGTTGTTACAATTGTCCAGTCTGGCCTGCTGAAGGGCATCCCTCTGGACAGATGTGGCCGAGAAAGCCACCATAGAAGAGAATCTCTGGTCTCTTGATCCAGATTCAGCATAGGGGACAAATCTGAGTAATCCCCATTCCACTGACTTAGCATGCACAATTGCAGCGGTCTGAGATGTAGGCGTGCAAAAGGTACTATGTCCATTGCCGCTACCATTAAGCCGATTACCTCCATGCATTGAGCCACTGACGGGTGTGGAATGGAATGAAGGATCTAGCAAGCATTTAGAAGTTTTGTTAACCTGTCCTCTGTCAGGTAAATCTTCATTTCTACAGAATCTATGAGAGTCCCTAAGAAGGGAACTCTTGTGAGTGGCAATAGAGAACTCTTTTCTTCGTTCACTTTCCACCCATGTGACCTTAGAAATGCCAGTACTAACTCTGTATGAGACTTGGCAGTTAGGAAACTTGACGCTTGTATCAGAATGTCGTCTAGGTACGGAGCTACCGATATTCCTCGCGGTCTTAGTACCGCCAGAAGAGAACCCAGAACCTTTGTAAAGATTCTTGGAGCCGTAGCTAACCCGAAGGGAAGAGCTACAAACTGGTAATGCCTGTCTAGGAAGGCAAACCTTAGATACCGGTAATGATCCTTGTGAATCGGTATGTGAAGGTAGGCATCCTTTAAGTCCACTGTGGTCATGTACTGACCCCTTTGGATCATGGGTAAGATTGTCCGAATAGTTTCCATTTTGAACGATGGAACTCTTAGGAATTTGTTTAGGATCTTTAAATCCAATATTGGTCTGAAGGTTCCTTCTTTCTTGGGAACCACAAACAGATTTGAGTAAAACCCTTGTCCGTGTTCCGACCGCGGAACCGGATGGATCACTCCCATCAGTAAAAGATCTTGTACACAGTGTAGAAACGCCTCTTTCTTTATCTGGTTTGTTGACAACCTTGAAAGATGAAATCTCCCTTGTGGAGGAGAAACTTTGAAGTCCAGAAGATATCCCTGAGATATGATCTCCAACGCCCAGGGATCCTGGACATCTCTTGCCCAAGCCTGGGCGAAGAGAGAAAGTCTGCCCCCCACTAGATCCGTTTCCGGATCGGGGGCCCTCACTTCATGCTGTCTTAGGGGCAGCAGCAGGTTTTCTGGCCTGCTTGCCCTTGTTCCAGGTCTGGTTAGGTTTCCAGCCTTGTCTGTAGCGAGCAACAGTTCCTTCTTGTTTTGGAGCCGAGGAAGTTGATGCTGCTCCTGCCTTGAAGTTACGAAAGGCACGAAAATTAGACTGTCTAGCCCTTGGTTTGGCTCTGTCTTGAGGCAGAGCATGGCCCTTACCTCCCGTAATGTCAGCGATAATTTCTTTCAAACCGGGCCCGAATAATGACTGCCCCTTGAAAGGTATGTTAAGCAATTTAGATTTAGAAGTCACATCAGCTGACCAGGATTTTAGCCACAGCGCTCTGCGCGCCTGAATGGCGAATCCGGAATTCTTAGCCGTAAGTTTAGTTAAGTGTACTACGGCATCAGAAATAAATGAATTAGCTAGCTTAAGGGTTTTAAGCTTGTGTGTAATCTCATCCAATGGAGCTGTGTCAAGGGTCTCTTCCAGAGACTCAAACCAAAATGTCGCCGCAGCCGTGACTGGCGCAATGCATGCAAGGGGTTGCAATATAAAACCTTGTTGAACAAACCTTTTCTTAAGGTAACCCTCTAACTTTTTATCCATTGGATCTGAAAAGGCAAAGCTATCCTCCACCGGGATAGTGGTACGCTTAGCTAAAGTAGAAACTGCTCCCTCCACCTTAGGGACCGTTTGCCATAAGTCCCGTGTGGTGGCGTCTATTGGAAACATTTTTCTGAATATAGGAGGGGGTGAGAAAGGCACACCGGGTCTATCCCACTCTTTAGTAACAATTTCAGTAAGTCTCTTAGGTATAGGAAAAACGTCAGTACACGTTGGTACCGCAAAATATTTATCCAACCTACATATTTTCTCTGGGATTGCAAATTTGAAATGTCTGAATCCAGTTTATTAGGATCAGATCCGTCACCCACAGAATGAAGCTCTCCGTCTTCATGTTCTGCAATTTGTGACGCAGTATCAGACATGGCCCTAGCATTATCAGCGCACTCTGTTCTCACCCCAGAGTGGTCTCGTTTACCCCTAAGTTCTGGCAATTTAGATAAAACTTCAGTCATAACATTAGCCATGTCTTGTAAAGTGATTTGTAATGGCCGCCCTGATGTACTTGGCGTTACAATATCACGCACCTCCTGAGCGGGAGATGCAGGTACTGACACGTGAGGCAAGTTAGTCGGCATAACTTCCCCCTCGTTCTCTGGTGAATTTTGCTTAACTTGTATAGATTGGCTTTTATTTAAAGTAGCATCAATGCAATTAGTACATAAATTTCTATTGGGCTCCACCTTGGCCTTTGAACATATTGCACAAAGAGATTCCTCTGTGTCAGACATGTTTAAACAAACTAGCAATTAGACTAGCAAGCTTGGAAAATACTTTTCAAATTAATTTACAAGCAATATAAAAAATGTTACTGTGCCTTTAACCCCTTAACGACTGAGGACGTGCAGGGTACGTCCTCAGAAAAAAGGCAGTTAACGCCTGAGAACGTACCCTGCACGTCCTCAGTGTGTAAAGCAGCTGGAAGCGATCCTGATCACTTCCAGCTGTTTTCCGGTTATTGCAGGATGCCTCGATATTGAGGCATCCTGCAATAACATTTTTACCCCTCCGGTGCAGAGAGAGCCACTCTGTGGCCCTCTCTGCACCGGACATCGATGGCCGCATTCGTTGGTGGGTGGGAGCTGAAGTGGGAGGTGGGTGGGCGGCCATCGATGGCTTCTTGGTCAGAGAGGGGGGCGGGATCGGGGGCGGTATCGCCGGGGGCGCGCACGGGCGCGCGCGCGTGCACGGGGGGTGGTGGGCGGGCGCGTGCACGGGGAGGGAGCGGGTGGGAACCACTTACACTACAGAAACGTTTTTTTTTATTATGGGGAGAAAGGAGGGATAAAATCCCTGATTAAAGTAATCTAAGGGATCTGGGAGGGGGTGGGGGATTAGTCTTGGGGGGGGGGGGAGCTACACTGCAGAAAAAACAAAAATTAAAAAAAATAAAGACATTTTTACATGCAAACTGGGTACTGGCAGACAGCTGCCAGTACCCAAGATGGCCCCCAATAAGGCAGAGGGGGAGGGTTAGAGAGCTGTTTTGGGGGGGATCAGGGAGGTTGGGGGCTAAGGGGGGGAATCTTACACAGCAGCATATGTAAATATGCTATATATAAAAAAGGATACCTTTTATTTTAGTACTGGCAGACTTTCTGCCAGTACTTAAGATGGCGGGGACAATTTTTGGGGTGGGGGAGGAAAGAGAGCTCTTTGGGAGGGATCAGGGGGTCTGATGTGTCAGGTGGGAAGCTGATCTCTACACTAAAGCTAAAATTAACCCTGCAAACTCCATACAAGCTACCTAATTAACCCCTTCATTGCTGGGCATAATTCACGTGTTGTGCGCAGTGGCATTTAGCGGCCTTCTAATTACCAAAAAGCAACACCAAATCCATATATGTCTGCTATTTTTGAACAAAGGAGACCCCAGAGAAGCATTTACAACCATTTGTGCCATAATTGCACAAAATGTTTGTAAATGATTTCAGTGAGAAATCTAAAATTTTGAAAAATTTAACGTTTTTCTTTATTTGATCGCATTTGGCGGTGAAATGGTGGCATGAAATATACCAAAATGGGCCTAGATCAATACTTTGGGTTGTCTACTACACTACACTAAAGATAAAATTACCCCAAAAAGCTCCCTACATGCTCCCTTATTAACCCCTTCCCTGCTGTGCATAATACACGCATGGTGCGCAGTGGCATTTAGCGGCCTTCTAATTACCAAAAAGCAACGTCAAAGCCATATATGTCTGCTATTTCTGAACAAAGGGGATTCCAGAGAAAAATTTACAACCATTTATGCCATAATTGCACAAGCTGTTTGTAAATAATTTCAGTGAGAATCCTAAAGTTTGTGAAAAAATTTGTGAAAAAGTGAACAATTTTTTTTATTTGATCGCATTTGGTGGTGAAATGGTGGCATGAAATATACCAAAATGGGCCTAGATCAATACTTTGGGATGTCTTCTAAAAAAAAATATATACATGTCAAGGGATATTCAGGTATTCCTGACAGATATCAGGGTTCCAATGTAACTAGCGCTCATTTTGAAAAAAAGTGGTTTGGAAATAGCAAAGTGCTACTTATATTTATTGCCCTATAACTTGCAAAAAAAAAGCAAAGAACGTGTAAACATTGGGTATTTCTAAACTCTGGACAAAATTTAGAAATTATTTAGCATGGGTGTTTTTTGGTGGTTGTAGATGTGTAACAGATTTTGGGGGACAAAGTTAGAAAAAGTGTGTTTTTTTCCATTTTTTCCTCATATTTTATATTTTTTTTATAGTAAATGATAAGATATGATGAAAATAATGGTATCTTTAGAAAGTCCATTTAATGGCGAGAAAAACGGTATATAATATGTGTGGGTACAGTAAAAGAGTAAGAGGAAAATTACAGCTAAACACAAACACTGCAAAAATGTAAAAATAGCCTTGGTCCCAAATGGACAGAAAATGGAAAAGTGCTGTGGTCATTAAGGGGTTAAGAAGCACACAAAAAAAAAACTGTCACTTTGATATAACAATGAACCGGTTTAGTTATAGCAATCAATTTTCACATGAAATGCATTAATTTAGCAAAGGATAGCACCCATCAGCAAATGGATTAATAACCCCTTAATACTAAAAAACGAATGACAAATCAAATAAATACGTTTTTTATCACAGTCAAAGCACAGTCTCACAGGGCTGCTGTGAGTGATTACCTCCCTCAAACTAGTTTTGGAGACCCCTGAGCTCTGTAGAGACGTCCTGGATCATGCAGGGAGAATAAGGAAGACTGTGACTGAATTTTTAATGCGTAGTAAAAGCGCCAAAATAGGCCCCTCCCACTCATAATACAGCAGTGGGGAAGCTCAGTAAACTGATTTTATTCAAAATAAACGACAGCCAAGTGGAAAATAATGCCCATAAATTTTCACCAAGTACCTCAGAGAGAAAAACGATTAACCTGCCAGTAAACGTTTTCAAAATATGAAATAATAATAAAAGCCTGTTGCTAGTCGCTATCACTGCAGAAAGGCTATAAGTTATATGTATATCGTATTTTCTTAGAGAAGTGCCATTCCCCAGAAATACTTTAGTGCCAACATACATACATAACAGCCTGATACCAGTTGCTACTACTGCATTTAAGGCTGTACTTACATTATATTGGTATTAGCAGTATTTTCTCAGTCAATTCCATTCCTTAGAAAATAATATACTGCAACATACCTCTTTGCAGGTGAACCCTGCCCGCTGTCCCCTGTTCTGAAGTTACCTCGCTCCTCAGAATGGCCGAGAACAGCAAATGGATCTTAGTTACGTCCGCTAAGATCATACACAAACTCAGGTAGATTCTTTTTCTAATACTGCCTGAGAAGAAACAACACACTCCGGTGCTGTTTAAAACAAGAAACTTTTGATTGAAGTAATAAAAAACTAAATTTAATAACCACACTCCTCTCACACATCCTATCTATTAGTTAGGTGCAAGAGAATGACTGGGTGTGACGTAGAGGGGAGGAGCTATATAGCAGCTCTGCTTGGGTGATCCTCTTGCACTTCCTGTTAGGGAGGAGTTAATATCCCATAAGTAATGGATGACCCGTGGACTGACTACACTTAACAGGAGAAACCCAAAGAACAAGATTTAGGCTCCAAGGAGGAGCCCCAGATCTAAACACAGGTCTGATCCTAATCAGAGCCTTAACAAAGGACTGCATGTCTGGAAGCTCAGTCAGTCTCTTGTGGAATAAAACTGACAGGGCTGAAATCTGTCTCCATCCTGGAGAAAAGATAAGATCCTTGCAACCTTAACTCTGTGCCAGGAAAAACCACACTCTTCACACCAGAATAAGTAGGTCCTCCACACCTTGTGGTTGATACGCCGAGTAACTGGTTTACAAGCTTGAATAAAAGTGTCAATGACACTCTCAGAGAAACGTCTCTTGGCTAAGACTAAACAGTCAATCTCCACGCAGTCAGCCTCAGAGAATCTAGATTTTGATGAACAAATGGACCTTGTATCAGCAGGTCTCTACAAGGTAACTTTCACAGAGGAGATGAGGACATCCCCACTAGATCCGCGAACAACGTCCTTCGCGGCCACGATGGAGCAATCAGGATTACTGAGCGGGTGCTCCTGCTTGATGTGGGCCACCACTCGAGGAAGAAGCGGTAATGGAGGAAACATAAATTATGCTTACCAGATAATTTAATTTCCTTCTGTATAAGGAGAGTCCACGGCTTCCTTATTGTTGGGAAATACTGAACCTGGCCACCAGGAGGAGGCAAAGATATCCCAGCCAAAGGCTTAAATACCTCTCCCACTTCCCCCATCCCCCAGTCATTCTGCCAAGGGAACAAGGAACAGTAGGAGAAATATCAGGGTATAAAAGGTGCCAGAAGATAAATATAATTCAGAGGGCCGCCAATCGGAGAACATGGGTGGGGGCCGTGGACTCTCCTTATACAGAAGGAAATAAAATTATCTGGTAAGCATAATTTATGTTTTCCTTCTTAATATAAGGAGAGTCCACAGCTTCATTCCTTACTCTAGAGGACACTGAATGAAAACGGGAGGGACAAAAAAGGAAATTTATGCTTACCTGATAAATTTATTTCTTTTACGATGTGACGAGTCCACGGATTTCATCCTTACTTATGGGATATCGCCTCCTGGTCGGCAGGAGGAGGCAAAGAGCACCACAGCAGAGCTGTATATATAGCTCTTCCCTTCCCTCCCACTCCAGTCATTCGACCGAAGTTAGGAAAAGAAAGGAAAAGCCAAGGTGCAGAGGTGACTGAAGTTTAACAAAATAAAGACCTGTCTTAGAAAATGACAGGGTGGGCCGTGGACTCGTCATATCGTAAAATAAATAAATTTATCAGGTAAGCATAAATTTCCTTTTCTTTTACAAGATATGACGAGTCCACGGATTTCATCCTTACTTATGGGATATAATACCAAAGATATAGGATACGGATGAAAGGGAGGGACAAGACAGGAACCTAAACGAAAGGCACCACTGCTTGAAGAACCTTTCTCCCAAAAACTGCCTCGGACGAGGTAAAAAGGATCAAATTTGGAAAAAGTGTGAAGAGACGACCAAGTTGCAGCCTTGCAAATCTGTTCAACAGAAGCATCATTTTTAAATGCTCATGAGGAAGCCACAGCCCTAGTAGAATGAGCCGTAATTCTTTTAGAAAGCTGCTGTCCAGCAGTCTCATATGCAAAACGGATTATACTCTTCAGCCAAAAAGAAAGGGAGGTAGCTGTAGCTTCCTGGCCCCTACGCTTTCCGGAAAAAACAATAAATAATGAAAGATGATTGACGAAATTCTTTAGTCACCTGCAAGTAAAACTTCAGGGCACGGACCACGTCCAAGTTATGTAACAGACGCTCCTTCTTAGAAGAAGGATTGGGACACTATGAAGGAACAATAATTTCCTGATTAATATTTTTGTTGGAAACAACCTTAGGAAGAAACCCAGGTTTGGAACGTAACACTACCTGATCGGAATGAAAAATAAGGTAAGGAGAATCACATTGTAGAGTCGAAAGCTCAGAAACTCTGGGAGCAGAAGAAATAGCAAACAAAAATAAAACCTTCCAAGATAATAACTTAATATATATGGAATGCATAGGTTCAAACGGAACCCCTTGAAGAACCTTAAGAACTAAATTCAAACTCCAAGTAGAAGTAACAGGTCTAAACACAGGCCTGATCCTAGTCAGAGCCTGACAAAAGGACTGAACATCCGGAATATCTGCCAGACGTTTGTGTAGCAAAATAAATAAAGCAGAAATCTGTCCTTTTAAGGAACTTGCTGAGGACCCCGTCTCCAATCAGACTTGGAGAAAGGACAAAATCCTAGGAATCCTAATCTTACTCCATGAGTAACCCTTGGATTCGCACCAATAAAGATATTTACACCATATCTTATGGTAAATCTTTCTAGTAACAGGCTTACGTGCCTGAATCAAGGTATCAATGACCGGCTCAGAAAACCCTTGCTTAGAGAAAATCAAGTGTTCAATCTCCAAGCAGTCAGCTGTAGAGAAATTAGATTCGGATGATGGAAGGGTCCCTGAATGAGAAGGTCCTGCCTCAATGGAATCTTCCACAGTGGCAGAAAGGACATGTCCACTAGATCGGCATACCAAGACCTGCGAGGCCACGAAGGAGCGATGAGAATCACTGAAGCCCTCTCCTATTTGATCCGAGCAATCACCCATGGAAGGAGATCAAACGGTTGAAACCATAAGCTAGGTTGAACGACCAAGGCATCTATCAGTTCGGCATGAGGATCCCTGGACCTGGATCTGTATCTCGGGAGCTTGGCATTCTGACGAGATGCCATACGATCCAGCTCTGGTCTGCCCCATCTGAGAATCAGAGTAGCAAAGACCTCCGGATGGAGTTCCCATTTCCTCGGATGAAACGTCTTGTCAGTATATTTATAAGAATATTAAGTAGTGCTCTCCAAATAATATATCAGTCTATGGCAGGGCTAAAATACAATACATTTAATAATTATCCTTTAAAATATAAACCCTCAATCAATATGCATCTACTAGAAACCATAAAATTAATAAAAATATCTGAATTATTTTATTTAGTTAATATCTATGAACATATTGGAATATATTTGTAATACCAGAACATGGAACAATATTATATGCGTTTAAAACTATTAAGATATGCTATACTTCTTACAAAGCTCATAAAAAGTTTACCTTTAAAACCAGCCTTATTTACAAATAACGTTTCATTCAATTAACACAAAGGGATTCTAAGTAAAATACTCAGCTATTTACCCACACTTCACTCTAACACAATTCTACTTTAAAATATCAAAATTTTCACAGATAATTTACTTAGCATCAATGATATATGTTTAACAATACACAGGCTTATGAAATACTAACTTGAAATACAAACTACTTCTTTAAATCTGCTACATACAGCAATAACGAATGTTTGCTTTAAATATTTGCATACAAAAAGTAAGCTAAAAGCTATTCAATACTATGAAGTACAATTTAAAAACACTGAGTGTTCCTTTAAATCTTCTAATTATAATTTAAATATGGTCTTACCAATAATCTTTGTATACTTTACCAAATAAACAAATCGATATCCAGTTTCCAATGTTTCTTAATAGGAATTATCTCACCTCAGAATCACAAATAAGTATATATTGCAATCAATGAGAAAAGGGTAGATTAGCTTTGCCAGAGTAAATGGTATCTCACGCCCAGCACACCAGTTATAAGTTAGCTTAACACAATCTGTGTTCTCTCCTTTGCATTGACTTATATAAGCTTTCAGTCACTGGTGAGTTTGGAAACGGAAACCTTGGCCCTCGTGCTTGTACCTGCTGATTGGGTATCTGGAATATCTTATTTTTAACAGCCTAAAAAAGCCTTCTGGCTATAGTTCTCGCATCATAACACCAGGGGCCAGCGTGACAAACAACACAGCTTCATTCTTAACATTTCTAGCATTTAAAATATTTCTTTAAAATGTGTAATAACTGTCATAATTTCCTTACATTAATAAGTTATATGTTTATATGTATTGTATTATAGCACATTATTTATTCTGATCAATTTGACATGAAACACAGGATGCCCTCAAATTCTATTTAATATTACTTTATATTAAAAGAATTATGCTGCTAATTTAGCTTAAAGTACATTACAATTTTTAGCAGTATTCTGGCATTTATACATCTGTTATATGTATGTATCTACACAGATACAGCCTGTTCTACATCTCCAACAAGTGTTGCCTGTATGAATTCCTCTATGGTCCATCTGAAAAATAGAAATTAGGTTATATATATGCACACACATGTATTAATTTCTATGCTGTCTTTTAACAATGGTTCCCAAGAGTATAATTTAAAATATGTGTTTCTGCCAAGTTTCCATTGCCCCACTCACACATATCTATATATACACATATATATTCTTATGCAGATCTGAAATTATATGTCTGAAAAATAAAAACAATGCAGAGGTTATTAAACATTTTGAATCAAGATTTTTTTTATTGAGGTGTTTCAACAACATGCAATTAACAAATACAATACATATTTCGTAGAATTATAGCATGTATTCACTCATGACATATCATTTATCTATATGAAATATAACTAACATCTCAGATACCACCTCACCCTCATTTACCATAAAGAGGGAGAGTCAGGGACACTTTATGTGAGTACAGAATATTTGAATCATAAGTCACATTCACCTCTTTTACATTTAGTTTCCTATGTTGAGACAAAATAAACTTTATGCTAATTAAACAACCTTGAAAACCTATACTTCTTATAGAGTGATACTTTGTATGTAATAAAAGTGTATTCATTATCTAAGTCTTTACATAATAGAAGAAGTCAGTACAGGTAATTCCCATTCAAAACATGGGGACACCCTATAACAGTATGCTATGAGTAGCGGATAAACACCGCTTATGTGTCCACCAATTTAAGGGTGAACTCTATATAGAAAGTTTAACCTGATTCAACCTTTTAAATTATATCCGCGAGTAACTTCTTAGTAAGGAAGAAAGGAGGGAAAAGGGAAGGAGGGAAGTGAAGGCCGCTTGTTATGTTTAAAAATAGTGAACTTTAGTCTCTGTGATTATCTCGGCCTGTAATAAAACTTAATGCCAAGAGCCGTTCTAAGTGGGACGGGGGAGGGGAAATGGGAGGGGCAGAGCCTCATATAATACAAAGATAATACAGTGCGAGGAGTATATAAGAGTTATATTTATACTATCAAAGGACTAAGCTGCCATGAAACAACCTGTTGCTTGTTAAATTAATAGTGAGGAACACAGAGCACCCAGGGTATAATTATAAATGATATTCCCAGAAAACTCCACATATAGTGGTGCCTTAGGGTCTATTTAAGTATTGTATGTAACACTCTACATAAACTGTAGTGGTTAAATTATTCTCCTACTAAGTCTGACTGGTATAGGACTATATGAGATAGGCAATAATATTCTAAAATCGTGGCCGCTAATCTGGTAGCATATCGCTATAAGTATGAGGCCTGCATGTTGGAAAAGAATTAGCTGCAGTACCTAGACAGGTCTTGAGTGACTAGATCTAAAGATATATACAAAAAGTGACTAGATGTCCTAAAAATACGTTTGCGATCGTAGAGTACAATTTTAAACAGCCAACAAACGTTGTCGAAGGTTGAAACATGGGGTACGGGGAGTATAATATAAAGTCCAGCTATAATATATAAAGATCAGGGTATTAAAGATACAGTAGGCCTCCTGTCCACATAGGGAGCCACTCAAGCCAAAAAGGTCTAGAAATTGGACATAAACCCTGATCATTAACTACTAAAATGAGCAGAGAATCCCATCTGTGTTAGCCCATAAGTTAGAGTCCACCTCTGTAGCAGGAATGAAACAGGAAATCCTATATCAAGCCACCTCGGCCGCAGGTGGCTTCCGGAATATACTGCTAAGGTCATACCACAAGAGGGAAGTTATGACATCTTTAGGGCTATATGGAGTCTAGAGGGATGTTAACGTATAGCCATGGAGTTACATAAAAACACACTTAACCTACTATGTGGACTCCTAAATAAGAGTATGGTGCATATCAGAAGCCTCATAAGAATAAATTTAATAATAAGTCCACTATATTTATTTACTATAGGCTATAAGAACAATATGACATGCCATTGCCCCATCAAAAGCAAACCTGCCAGCCGGCTCATATAGTTAGTTTGTAAAAGGAACTATAATTATTTGCTACCCACAACACAGCAAACGACAGTGTACCTGGGTGGTCATGATCCCACCTAAACATAGTATCAATATCATGGACAGAACATATTCATGCATTATAAACCTTCTGAACTCTTATTAACAGTTGCGAGCTTAAAAACATTGCAAGTAGTAACGAATAATCACATTTGGCAATGAACATTCAGAAATTACAAAACAGAACAGTCGTAGAATGTAATATTTTCCCCATAATAGGTATATCAGTAACGTGTGACCATATTTGTATATGGAGGTATGTTAGATAACAAAGTGAGCTTGTACACTTAAGATATTGTAAAATGCAGAAAAGGCGAAGGGTAACAAATAAGTAGGGGTAGCTCTTGTCAAAATTATATGTGAAGGGGATTATTGAGGTATATAGAATATTAGGCGTAACAAAACATACAGTGTAATAATACACATAAAGATCCTAGATACACAATTATGCAGTTACATATGTGTCTATGAATGCCTTATGGATCTCTCAAACCTTGTCACGTGGGTACATAAGTAAATCACACAATGGGATGAGAGATAATAACCTGAGTGTGTGTGACTACAATATGGCCATAAGAATAGGATGCCAAAAAGAACACCTTATGTTACACTAGATTATTTAGACTTGAGAAAATATAACTCAGTGAGTATTCAACATACAGACCAAACATTCATAAGCATGAAAAATAACAGTGTTATCATTAAAATGCTATATATGAGGGTGTTGGTAGGCTTCTATAGGTATAATTTTGGTAGAGGAGAGACCCCAATATACTGGGAGATTCACCCTAACAGGGACCTCTGCCACTTGAAACCACTCCAACTGTGTTAGAGGAACAACAGCTGGAATATACAATACATCCAATACCCCAACGATTTGTCACACATCTGCCACCAATCTGTAACATTCTCAGAGGACACAAGCACATGTCCCAATGTTAATTCAAAATTTAGTGTCATATTAGCCAGCACTTGTCCAGAGTTATCCAATAGTAGTGGCTGTAAGAATTAAGCAGTTAGTACATATATTTGGCCACCACTCACAACATATGGATGCTATTATGCAGACTGAAGTGGGTCTAATATCATGACCATTATTGCTATCCAAGTATCTTAGCCTTCCCTGCAAAGCATGCTAAGAATCTGCACCGCTTTCACAACAAAAGAGCGTCCTCCAGGGTCCCACATTCCAGGCTTACCCATCCCGTATTGTGTCAATGTGCAGTCTGATTGCAGGGGAACTTCATCAGTCTGCACCTGTGCTTGCACTCTCGGGTCCGACGAGACCCCTATGCACCATGCAGTAATGGCGCCCGTGTAACCAGGAGATCCAAGGTAAGATAAGTTGCGGTAATATTTATAGGCATCCGCAAAGTTGTAGGAATCCAGGCACTCTGAGAATGTGCGTGCCAAAAGAGTGACAGAGCACCGATCGGTATCACAGAAGACCGGGCTCCTGCGACTTAAGGTCTGAGACTCTGTATATTTGTGCTCTGTTAGTGATAGGGACTTGCGCCTCAGATATACTGGCTGACCATCTCTCAGAAATTGTTGGGGTCTCCATTCTCGAGTCATAAAGATCTGAAGTAAGCATAACTTGACCTGGCGTGCTTTGCTCTCCCTTGCCCTTAGGTACCATCCCATAATCGTGGGACCCATCAGAGTATTCACTGTCCATGCTACTGCAAGCTGTAATGAGATCTGCGTAGCAATAGTCCATCTGAGCCTCTAACTTTTTAAGCGCGAGATAGATAGTGGTGTAGAATTCTTCCATGTTGAGAGTATGCAGGAGGCCTTGTGGCTTTGCGCCTATGATTCTAGACCCTGCCACGTTAACATAAGCCCACGACTCCAAAGAGACACATCCCAAGGCTGGAGAGATCTAGGTTCCGTTAGGGAGTAATTCCCAGATTTTATAGGTGCTTATTAAGAGGCAACTAGTTTCTTTGGTTTGTTAGATATCAGAGCTCCATGTTTTAGCAGCCATCCATATTGGCAGTTGGCTCCGCCCCCCGTTATTAAACATTTTAGACTGACTAAAATAGTTAACTACCAAGTTTAGCAAATACACATGTAATAATAGAGAATTAGACAATCTCCCAAATTTCTATATTTAATACATTCTGAGGCATCTATTAAAAAAAAAATGTTTATTTTCTGTATTTCAAAGTTACATCTTAACATGTGCCCTTAGTTCACAGGGGGTCACTTAACACATGGCTGCTAAACCATAGTTCCCTTGGAAAATGTTTGTGTTTGAGCCTTTTACCCAGACAGAGCGGCTACGTTGTAAAGGGTAGGAGATCCTATCACACATTTTCAGGTAGTAAAACACATGGTCTCCTGAAATAGCTGTCAAAGTCAAACAAACCAAATGTTTATTGTTCTCACTTGTATACCCTTTTAACTTTTGCATACTGAATGAGGATGGGACAGGAGTCTCAAGTAAATTTTTCTGAATGAAATTAATCAATTTCTACTGACCAGTCAAACATATGATCAAAATATGTATATACATTTATTAATCTTTACATATACCTTGACAGTCTGTCTGCTCAAAAAATCCGCTTCCCAGTTGTCCACTCCTGGGATGTAGTTTGCTGACAGATAACAAGAGTGAGCCTCCACCCACCAAATTATTTTGGATACTTCCGCCATCGCCAAGGAACTCCTTGTTCCTCCCGGATGATTGATATAAGCCACAGTCGTGATGTTGTCCGACTGAAAACGGATGAATTTGGCCATAGCCAACTGAGGCCAAGCCTGAAGCGCGTTGAAGATTGCCCTCAACTCCAGAATATTTATTGGAAGTAGAGACTCCGACCGAGTCCACACACCCTGAGCCTTCAGGGAATTCCAGACTGCTCCCCATCCTAGTAGACTGGCGTCCGTTGTCACTATCACCCATGAGGGTCTGCGGAAGCACATCCCTTGGGACAGATGACCCTGCGACTACCACCAAAGAAGAGAGTCTCTTGTCTCCAGATCCAGATCTATCTGAGGGGACGAATTTGCATAATCTCCATTCCACTGACTGAGCATGCTCAGCTGTAGAGGTCTGAGATGAAAACGAACAAATGGAATGATGTCCATTGCCGCCACCATCAATCCAATTACCTCCATGCACTAAGCCACTGATGTCCGAGGATTGGACTGAAGGGATCGGGCATGTATTCAGAATCTTTAACTTTCTGACTTCCATCAGGAAGATTTTCATAGACATAGAGTCTATTAGAGTTCCCAGGAAAGGAAACCTTGTCTGTGGAATTAGTGAACTCTTTTCTAGATTCACCTTCCACCCGTGAGTCCTTAGAAAGGATAGAACCAAGTCGGTATGAGATTTTGTCAGCTGATATGAAGCCGCCTGGATCTGAATATCGTCTAGATAAGGCGCCACTGCAATGCCCTGCGGCCTGAGAACCGCTAGCAGAACCCCTAGAACCTTCGTAAAGATCCTGGGTGCAGTGGCCAGCCCGAAGGGAAGTGCCACGAACTGAAAATGTTTGTCCAGAAAGGCAAACCTCAGGAACTTGTGATGATCTCTGTGGATAGGAATATGAAGATATGCATCCTTTAAGTCCACGGTAGTCATATATTGACCCTCCTGGATCAATGGAAGAATTGTCCGAATGGTCTCCATCTTGAATAATGGAACTCTGAGAAATTTGTTTAGACTCTTGAGATCTAAAATGGGTCGGAACGTTCCCTCTTTCTCTTGTTAAGTGTGTTCAGTCCACGGGTCATCCATTACTTATGGGATATATTCTCCTCCCCAACAGGAAGTTGCAAGAGGATCACCCAAGCACAGCTGCTATATAGCTCCTCCCCTCACATGTCATATCCAGTCATTCTCTTGCAACCCTCAACAAAGAAGGAGGTCGCGGGAGGAGTTGGAGTTTTTACTTAATTATTCTTCAATCAAAAGTTTGTTATTTTAAATGGCACCGGAGTGTGCTGTTTTTTCTATCTCAGGCAGTATTTGGAAGAAGAAACTGCCTGCGTTTTTCTATGATCTTAGCAGGCGTAACTAAGATCCACTGGCTGTTCTCGACATTCTGAGGAGTGGGGTAACTTCAGAACATGGGAATAGCATGCGGGGTCCACCGCAAATGAGGTATGTGCAGTACAATATTTTCTGGGAATGGAATTGACTAAGAAAATACTGCTGTTACCCGTATGATGTAAGTACAGCCTTAAATGCAGTAGTAGTGACTGGTATCAGGCTGATAAATGTATGCACAGTAGAGTTATTTTCTAGGGACTAGAATTTGACTGTGAAAATACTGTTAATACTGAAATAATGCTTAAGCCTTATCTGCAGTGGTAGCGACTGGTTGCAGGCTTAGTAATAACTTTGCATGACATTTAAAGAAGTTTATTTTCAAAACGTTTACTGGCATGTTATTCGTTTTGTGAGGTACTTTGGTGATAAATCCTTTGGGCATGAATTTTTTTCCACATGGCTAACGTATGTTTCTGCATAGAAACCGTTATATCAGGTCTCCCACTGTTGTAAATGAGCGGGAGGGGCCTCTTTTTAGCGCCTTGTTGCGCAGTTAAAATTCTAGCACAGTCTTCCTGCTTCTTCCTCCTTGATCCAGGACGTCTCTAGAGAGCTCAGGGGTCTTCAAAATTCGTTTTTTGAGGGAGGTAATCAGTCACAGCAGACCTGTGAGAGTGTGTTAGACTGTGATAAAAACGTTTAATATTAATTTGATATCCGTTTTTTTGGGTACTGAGGGGTTAATCATCCGGTTGCTAATGGGTGCAATCCTCTGCTAATTAATACATTTAAAGAATTGTTGACTATAACTGAATTATTATTTTTTTGTTACTCAACTGTGTTTTTTAAAAGCGCTGCAGCGTTTTTTATATTGCTTGCAAACTTATTGAAAGTATTTTCCAAGCTTGCTAGCTTCATTGCTAGTCTGTTTAAACATGTCTGATACAGAGGAATCTGCTTGTTCATTATGTTTAAAAGCTGTTGTGGAGCCCAATAGAAATATGTGTACCAATTGTATTGATGTTACTTTGAAAAATCAATCTGTACCGCTTAAAAAATTATCACCAGACAACGAGGGGGCAGTTATGCCGTCTAACTCTCCTCACTTGTCAGTACCTTCGTCTCCCGCACGGGAGGTGCGTGAGATTGAGGCGCAAAGTACATCAAGGCCCTTACAAATCACTTTACATGATATGGCTAATGTTATGAAAGAAGTATTATACAATATGCCAGAGTTAAGAGGCAAGCGCGACAGTTCTGGGTTAAGGACAGAGCGCGCCGATGACACGAGAGCCATGTCTGATACTGCGTCACAATTTGCAGAACATGAGGACGGAGAGCTTCATTCTGTGGGTGACGGTTCTGATTCGGGGAGACCGGATTCAGAAATTTCAAATTTTAAATTTAAGCTTGAGAACCTCCGCGTGTTGCTAGGGGAGGTGTTAGCGGCTCTGAATGATTGTGACACGGTGGCAATCCCAGAGAAATTATGTAAGCTGGATAAATACTACGCGGTGCCGGTGTGTACTGACGTTTTTCCTATACCAAAGAGGCTTACAGAGATTATTAGTAAGGAGTGGGATAGACCCGGTGTGCCTTTTTCCCCTCCTCCGATATTTAGAAAAATGTTCCCTATAGACGCCACCACACGAGACTTATGGCAGACGGTCCCTAAGGTGGAGGGAGCAGTTTCTACTTTAGCCAAGCGTACCA
The DNA here is from genome assembly GCF_027579735.1 of Bombina bombina. Taxonomy (NCBI): domain Eukaryota; kingdom Metazoa; phylum Chordata; class Amphibia; order Anura; family Bombinatoridae; genus Bombina; species Bombina bombina. Next base: position 495,664,760 of record NC_069501.1, on the reverse strand, counting down.
CTATCCCGGTGGAGGATAGCTGTGCTTTCTCAGATCCAATGGATAAAAAAATTAGAGGGTTATCTTTAGAAAATGTTTATTCAACAAGGTTTTATATTACAGCCTCTTGCATGCATTGCGCCTGTCACTGCTGCAGCGGCATTCTGGTTTGAGTTTCTGGAAGAGGCGATTCGCACAGCACCATTGGAGTCTCTGAGCAAGATTAGAACCCTTAAGCTGGCTAATGCGTTTGTTTCGGATGCCGTAGTGCATTTAACCAAACTTACGGCTAAAAATTCCGGATTCGCCATACAGGCGCGCAGAGCGCTTTGGCTTAAATCCTGGTCAGCAGATGTAACTTCTAAGTCTAAATTACTAAACATTCCTTTCAAAGGGCAGACCTTATTCGGGCCCGGCTTGAAGGAAATTATTGCTGACATTACTGGAGGTAAGGGCCACACCCTTCCTCAGGACAGGGCCAAATCAAAGGCCAAACAGTCTAATTTTCGTGCCTTTCGTAATTTCAAGGCAGGAGCAGCATCAACTTCCTCCGCTCCAAAACAGGAAGGAACTACTGCTCGTTACAGACAGGGTTGGAAAGGCAACCAGTCATGGAACAAGGGCAAGCAGGCCAGAAAGCCTACTTCCGCCCCTAAGACAGCATGAAGTCAGGGCCCCCTTTCCGGAGACGGATCTAGTGGGGGGCAGACTCTCTCTCTTCGCCCAGGCTTGGGCAAGAGATGTACAGGATCCCTGGACGCTGGAGATTATATCTCAGGGATACCTTCTGGATTTCAAAACTTTTCCTCCACAAGGGAGGTTTCATCTGTCAAGGTTATCAAAAAACCTAGTAAAGAAAGAGGCATTTCTACAATGTGTACAAGACCTCTTAGTGATGGGAGTGATCCACCCAGTTCCGCGGACGGAACAGGGGCAAGGGTTTTATTCAAATCTGTTTGTGGTTCCCAAGAAAGAGGGAACCTTCAGACCAATCTTAGATTTAAAAATCTTAAACATATTCCTATGGGTTCCATCGTTCAAGATGGAAACCATTCGGTCCATCCTACCCATGATCCAAGAGGGTCAATATATGACCACAGTGGATTTAAAGGATGCCTACCTTCACATACCGATTCACAAAGATCATTATCGGTACCTAAGGTTTGCCTTTCTAGACAGGCATTACCAGTTTGTAGCGCTTCCCTTCGGGTTGGCTACGGCCCCGAGAATTTTTACAAAGGTTCTGGGCTCTCTCCTGGCGGTACTAAGACCACGAGGCATAGCGGTGGCTCCGTACCTAGACGACATTCTGATACAAGCGTCAAGTTTTCAAAATGCAAAGTCTCATACAGAGATAGTTCTAGCCTTTCTGAGGTCGCATGGGTGGAAAGTGAACGTGGAAAAGAGTTCTCTGTTACCACTCACAAGGGTCCCTTTTCTAGGGACTCTTATAGATTCTGTAGAGATGAAGATTTACCTGACGGAGTCCAGTTTATCAAAACTTCTCAATGCTTGCCGTGTCCTTCACTCCATTCCAAGCCCATCAGTAGCTCAGTGCATGGAAGTGATCGGCTTAATGGTCGCGGCAATGGACATAGTGCCATTTGTGCGCCTACATCTCAGACCGCTGCAACTATGCATGCTAAGTCAATGGAACAGGGATTTCTCAGATCTGTCCCCTTTGCTAAATCTGGACCAGGAGACCAGAGATTCTCTTCTCTGGTGGTTATCACGGGTTCATCTGTCCAAAGGAATGTCCTTTCGCAGACCAGATTGGACGATTGTAACAACAGATGCAAGCCTACTAGGCTGGGGAGCAGTCTGGAACTCCCTGAAGGCTCAGGGATCGTGGACTCAGGAGGAGAAACTCCTCCCAATAAACATTCTAGAATTAAGGGCAATATTCAATGCTCTTCTAGCTTGGCCTCAGTTGGCAACACTGAGGTTCATCAGATTTCAGTCGGACAACATCACGACTGTGGCTTACATCAATCATCAAGGGGGAACCAGGAGTTCCCTAGCGATGTTGGAAGTCTCGAAGATAATTCGCTGGGCAGAGTCTCACTCTTGCCACCTGTCAGCGATCTACATCCCAGGCGTGGAGAACTGGGAGGCAGATTTTTTAAGTCGCCAGACTTTTCATCCGGGGGAGTGGGAACTTCACCCGGAGGTATTTGCCCAACTAATTCTTTGTTGGGGCAAACCGGATCTGGATCTCATAGCATCTCGCCAGAACGCCAAGCTTCCTTGTTACGGATCCAGGTCCAGGGACCCGGGAGCGGTGCTGGTAGATGCACTAGCAGCCCCTTGGGTTTTCAACATAGCTTATGTGTTTCCACCTTTTCCGTTGCTTCCTCGACTGATTGCCAGGATCAAACAGGAGAGAGCATCGGTGATTCTGATAGCGCCTGCGTGGCCACGCAGGACCTGGTATGCAGACCTAGTGGACATGTCGTCCTGTCCACCATGGTCTCTACCCCTGAGGCAGGACCTTCTAATTCAGGGTCCTTTCAACCATCCAAACCTAATTTCTCTGAGGCTGACTGCTTGGAAATTGAACGCTTGATTCTATCAAAGCGTGGGTTTTCGGATTCGGTTATTGATACATTAATACAGGCTCGGAAACCTGTTACCAGAAAAATTTACCACAAGATATGGCGTAAATATTTATATTGGTGTGAATCCAAGAGTTACTCATGGAGTAAGGTTAGGATTCCTAGGATATTGTCTTTTCTACAAGAGGGTTTAGAAAAGGGCTTATCCACTAGTTCACTAAAGGGACAGATTTCTGCTGTGTCTATTCTTTTACACAAGCGTCTGGCAGAGAATCCAGACGTCCAGGCTTTTTGTCAGGCTTTGGCTAGGATTAAGCCTGTGTTTAAAGCTGTTGCTCCTCCGTGGAGCTTAAACTTGGTTCTTAAAGTTCTCCAGGGTGTTCCGTTTGAACCCCTTCATTCCATTGATATTAAGCTTTTATCTTGGAAAGTTCTGTTTTTGATGGCTCGAAGAGTCTCTGAGTTATCTGCCTTACATTGTGATTCTCCTTATCTGATCTTTCATTCAGACAAGGTAGTCCTGCGTACTAAACCTGGGTTTTTACCTAAGGTTGTTTCTAACAAGAATATCAATCAAGAGATTGTTGTTCCATCCTTATGTCCTAATCCTTCTTCAAAGAAGGAACGTCTTTTACATAATCTAGACGTGGTCCGTGCTCTGAAGTCCTACTTACAGGCAACTAAAGATTTTCGACAAACTTCTTCTCTGTTTGTCGTTTACTCTGGACAGAGGAGAGGTCAGAGGGCTTCGGCTACCTCTCTCTCTTTTTGGCTTCGTAGCATAATACGCTTAGCTTATGAGACTGCTGGACAGCAGCCTCCTGAAAGAATTACAGCTCATTCCACTAGAGCTGTGGCTTCCACCTGGGCCTTTAAGAATGAGGCCTCTGTTGAACAGATTTGCAAGGCTGCAACTTGGTCTTCACTTCATACTTTTTCCAAATTTTACAAATTTGACACTTTTGCTTCTTCAGAGGCTGTTTTTGGGAGAAAGGTTCTACAGGCAGTGGTTCCTTCTGTTTAATGTTCCTGCCTTGTCCCTCCCATCATCCGTGTACTTTAGCTTTGGTATTGGTATCCCATAAGTAATGGATGACCCGTGGACTGAACACACTTAACAAGAGAAAACATAATTTATGCTTACCTGATAAATTTATTTCTCTTGCAGTGTGTTCAGTCCACGGCCCGCCCTGTCTATTTGAGGTAGGTTCTAAATTTTAAATTATAACTCCAGTCACCACTGCACCCTATAGTTTCTCCTTTCTCGTCTTGTTTCGGTCGAATGACTGGATATGACATGTGAGGGGAGGAGCTATATTGCAGCTCTACTTGGGTGATCCTCTTGCAACTTCATGTTGGGGAGGAGAATATATCCCATAAGTAATGGATGACCCGTGGACTGAACACACTACAAGAGAAATAAATTTATCAGGTAAGCATAAATTATGTTTTTTTGGGAACCACAAAAAGATTTGAGTAAAGTCCCTGCCCCTGTTCTTCTTTTGAAACGGGACGAATTACTCCCATAGTTTAGAGGTCTTTTACACAACGTAAGAACGCCTCTCTTTTTATCTGGTCTACAGACAATCGTGAAAGAAGAAACCTTACCCTTGGGAAGGAATTTTTGAACTCCAAATGATACCCTTAAAACACTGTCACGAATATCTCAGGATGTAGCTGCTAAGGGGTTAATTATGTTTAGTTGTGAACTAAGAACAGTTGTTTGTTTTTTAAAAATAGCTGTGTACTGGGTTTGTTTGTGTTTTCTTTGAAGTGCCAGGAGCCTCATAAAAGTTTCTAAGGTTCACTCCTCCAGATGTTATTGTGTATACATTGAGTCATAAAGCCACTCATAAAGCCACTCAAAGCTTTTAGTTCCAGAGATACACATGATAGAGTTTTATGACTTATGACTGTCAGTAGAATACATGATGCAAAACAGGGCCTCAGTCACAGAGACTGATAAGGTCACTAAAAGGACATTGGTCTAATGCCTATATGTGTTTAAAGACAGGGGGTTTTCTTAGCCCGCCCAGGAGGGTGTGGTCAGGCAACCTGATCTATGGAAGAAAGGTATAAGGGTCTTGTGTGTTAACACTGAAATTGGTCATTCTTACAAGGGGAGCTGTTCTACAGAGTAAGAACCCATCGCTTCATGCCAGCCCCTGGCACAGATCTTGAAACTAGGAAAGTATTCAATCTGTTTTCTCCTTTTTTATTTTAAAACACTGTTTGCTAATGTGTCATTTTATTTGTACCAACTTTTTATTAATAATGCATTGTGCATAATATTTTTGGCATAATAAATAATTCTTTTATTAAGTTTGGCCTTTGTCTAATAATTGAACCACGTTACTGAAAGAGACTGGAATATTAGAACTGTATAATATAGGTACATTTTCTGCTAAATTGTACTCAGAGAGTTAATGTGTAAGTCTGGGTTTTTCCTTAGGATTTTCCCTTTAATAAATTTTAAGTGGTGGCAGCTGAGATATTGTAGTTAGTCTAGTGTGGGTGGCATTAAAGGGGAGTTTTGGGGCATTTCTTTTACGTCTAGTACAGACTGGAGAGTGTTCTTAACCCTTGCACCCACTGAACTAAATCACAAGCTGGCCTGGTGTGGCTAGATTGTGACCTATCAGTGAGAGTAGAAGGGGTCTGATAACCCTTTCTGTGCCAAATAAGTGACTGGCGCAGGGTTGGATAACCTTGGTTCATCACAAATTGGTGGGCAGCAGTGTAGATCATTTTTTTTATTAGATTTTAGTGCTTGTGGATTTGCTAGTGTGAAAATCCTGGTACTAAAAAGAAATTGTGACTCTCACAATTTCCAAAGGCTAAAACTCAGTGCATTATATAGTCACACATTGCAAACAGTCCCCTTCCCTATTCTCTGTTTTTCTTTTCTATTTTAATTTTGCTATGGAGTCATACGAGCAGTAGACTAAAGAAGTGTTGGCACTCTTATGCCAGGAGCGTGATATTCCAACACATGGAAAGAACAAAGATGGACTAATACAAGCTCTTGTTGAATATGATAACACCCAAATCACACCAGTTGAGGTCTAAGGAGAGATGTCTGCAGCTGGGGGCAGCGATTCATCAGGATCTGGGGATCCATTGGACTGTTATTTGCAAACTGTTCTTAAACATATGGGCTCAGTGGATGCAAGTTTGCGCATGGAACTGATTACAAAGTTTTATGAGAGACAGGCTGCTGTGGCAGCAGCTGAGAGGCAGGCTACTGTGGAAGCGGGTGAGAGACAGGCTGCTAGGGAAGCTGAGAGAGAGTCTCTGGCAGCTGAAAAACAGGCTGCTGAACGACAGGCTGAGAGAGAGTATCAGCTACAGCTTGCACTGTTGGAGAGAGGGATGGTCTCACCTGTTGTTAGTGAACCTAGAGACCCACCTGCTCCCCTAGTGCGTGCATAGAATTTTCCCACTCTGGAGAAAGATGGAGATGTGGATGTATTCCTGCGTAGCTTTGAGAAAGTTTGCAGACAGTTCCAGTTGCCAAGGGAGCAGTGGGCCAAGTACCTTACCCCTGGCCTGAAAGGTCCTGCACTGGAGGCGTTTGCTGAACTACCCCCAGAGTTTGATCAGGACTATGATTCCATTAAAGCTGCACTGCAGAGGAGGTATAATCTTACTCCTGAGGTGTACAGGAAGAAATTCCGTTCTCTGCAGAAAGGTTTGTCAGAGAGCTATACTGCAGCTGTTGGGAACTTGATGACAGCCTTTAAACAGTGGGTCAGAGGATTAAAAGTTGCCACTATGGAGGAGCTGGAAGATCTGATAGTGAAGGAGCAATTTATGAATCTGTGCCCAGCAGAAGTTCAAGAATGGGTTTTGGATCGGAAGCCCATAACAGCATTGGAAGCTGGTGAGCTGGCTGATTTTTACACAGCCAACAGGTCACCAGAGAATAGGAGAAAATCCTTTGCTAAGGGGGGATCCACCTGGAAAGGAGCTGCTGCACGACCCCCTTTCACAAAACCGCAGATGTTTTGCTTGCAACAAAGTGGGCCACATCAGCTCCACTTGCCCAGAGAGGATTACCTTGGAGTAATCAGCTGGAGGGGGTAATCCCTCAGAAGTACCAGCATCTGTTTTGTTTGTTACCCGTCCAGAGGAAAACAACCATGAGAACTTGCAACCTGTGACTGTTGGAGATAAGGTAACCTTGGGGTTTCGGGCCACGGGTGCAGAAGTGACTATTGTGCATCCAAAGCTAGTGTACTCAGAGAACATTATCCCTGGAAAGACTCTAGCAGTTAAAAGAATTGGGGGAACGATATTTGCAGTGCCTATGGCACGTGTATATCTTGATTGGGGAGCGGGGAGAGGTTTAAGAAATGTGGGGGTATCTGAAAATATTCCTAATGATGTTTTACTGGGTACTGATTTGGGTAGATTGTTATCTCTTTATGTGCCTGACAATGCTACATGTGACCTAGGGACATTAGTTGTAGAACCTTATGTGAAAAGGGCTGTGTGTGAAAATGCTCAGAGACATTATGATCAGAAGGGAGGACAGAGTGCATGTGTGCAAAGTGCTGTGCCTGAACTGGGGGTGTCTGTGCTGAGATGTGAAACTGTACAGTGTGAGACTGATGGTGGAGAAAGGCAGATAGACTGTGTGGGTCTCTCTGTGCCTGAACCGAGTTTAGCTGTACAGGGAGAAACTGTCTGTGAGAGGAGGCAGATGAGTGGTGAGTGTCTGTCTGTGATTGAATCAGTGGATTCTATAGAAGGAGGTGAGATTGACGGGGGAGAGAATGACTGGGCCGCTGGATGATGTGTGCCAGTCTGTGCCAGGGCCAATTCAGTTCCCTGTGAAAAGACACAATATATGGGATAAATGGCAGAAGGAAGATGTGTGCTTGTCTGCACCAGTGTCAGAAGGATCCCAGATTCTGTGTGAGGACGCAAAGTGGCAGACTGACTGTGAGAGAGAGCAGGGGGAAAAGCTAGCCCACTCTATGACAGAAGCAGCAGAGCCACAGATTTCAGAGTGTGTGGGGGGAGGAGGGTACAGGATACTCTTTGAGGGACCCCCAGAGTGAGTGTGAAAGATTGTGGGTGACAGAGACCCCAGTAACCTCAGCTGTGACCTATAAACAGACTGCACAGACTAGGGGACAGAGACTGACACAGACTGCGGACACAGGGTGAGAGGAGTACAGAGAAGTGTATTTACACAGCCCCACAGTGCCATTCAGCAAATACACTGAGAGGTATAAAGCACCAGAGTCCCCAGCAGGCTCAGCAGCTAGGACCCACAGTGGGGAGAAGGGGGGCAGTTTGTCAACCCCCTACCAACCATAACAGAGTGCAGGAGTACAGGAATTCTACTCCAGTGAAAGGGCAAGAGCCCGTGGTAGTTAAGCAGCAACTGACAGCACACAATATGTTCAGAGAGCACACCATAGGTAGCAAGACCCTAGGTTTCACAGGCACCTCGGTAACAGGGAATGATGTGTTATTCAGGGATAAGATGCAAGCCTTATTGGGGGAGGTACCTGCAAAACCCAGAGATGCCATATTCCCACAAAACAGTTGCAGGATTTTACTGCCAGAGAGGGAGTATATGAGATGGGGCAAAATGTTCTGGTACTAACACCCATGAGGCAGAACCAGCTACAGGCTGCATGGGAGGGGCCCTGCAATATATTAAATCAGTTGGGTAGAGCAACTAGTGTGTCCCTTTTAAAAGGAGGGCAACCTGCTGGCAAAACTGCTATGTGCAATTTGTCTGGCAATGGCTTTATCACCGCAAGGGGAAGCTCCCTTTGATACGCATCGGGAGTGGCTCGTAGCCACACCCTTTTGCGTCTCTTATTGGGGGAGGTGTCACGAATATCTCAGGATGTAGCTGCTAAGGGGTTAATTCTGTTTAGCTGTGAACTAAGAACAGTTGTTTGTTTTTTAAAAATAGCTGTGTACTGGATTTGTTTGTGTTTTCTTTGAAGTGCCAGGAGCCTCATAAAAAGTTTCTAAGGCTCACTCCTCCAGATGTTATTGTGTATACATTGAGTCATAAAGCCACTCAAAGCTTTTAGTTCCAGAGATACACATGATAGAGTTTTATGACTTAGACTGTCAGTAGAATACATGATGCAAAACAGGGCCTCAGTCACAGAGACTGATAAGGTCACTAAAAGGACATTGGTCTAATGCCTATATGTGTTTAAAGACAGGGGGTTTTCTTAGCCCGCCCAGGAGGGTGTGGTCAGGCAACCTGATCTATGGAAGAAAGGTATAAGGGTCTTGTGTGTTAACACTGAAATTGGTCATTCTTACAAGGGGAGCTGTTCTACAGAGTAAGAACCCATCGCTTCATGCCAGCCCCTGGCACAGATATTGAAACTAGGAAAGTATTCAATCTGTTATCTCCTTTTTTATTTTAAAACACTGTTTGCTAATGTGTCATTTTATTTGTACCGACTTTTTATTAATAATGCATTGTGCATAATATTTTTGGCATAATAAATAATTCTTTTATTAAGTTTGGCCTTTGTCTAATAATTGAACCACGTTACTGAAAGAGACTGGAATATTAGAACTGTATAATATAGGTTAATTTTCTGCTAAATTGTACTCAGAGAGTTAATGTGTAAGTCTGGGTTTTTCCTTAGGATTTTCCCTTTAATAAATTTTAAGTGGTAGCAGCTGAGATATTGCAGTTAGTCTAGTGTGGGTGGCATTAAAGCGGAGTTTTGGGGCATTTCTTTTACGTCTAGTACAGACTGGAGAGTGTTGTTAACCCTTGCACCCACTGAACTAAATCACAAGCTGGCCTATCAGTGAGAGTAGAAGGGGTCTGATAACCCTTTCTGTGCCAAATAAGTGACTGGCGCAGGGTTGGATAACCTTCGTTCGTCACAGACATGATTTCTAGTGTCCAGGGATCCTGAATGTCTCTTATCCAAGCCTGGATAAAGAGAGAAAGTCTGCCCCCTACTAGATCCGGTCCCGGATCGGGGGCCGCCCCTTCATGCTGTCTTGGAAGCAGCAGCGGGTTTCTTGGGTTGTTCACCTTTGTTCCAAGTTTGGTTGGGTCTCCAGGTGGACTTGGCTTGTGCAAAATTCCCTTGCTCAGGCAATATAGGAAAAGTGAATAAAGAGAAAAGCCATTCATTTGCATCTCTTAGTACTACTCCTGATACCATAACAAATAAACAGCCAGTCGACCGTGATGTTGTTCCAGAAAAGCTAAAAACCTCCTCAGAATAACCGGAGCAGAGTTAGCTTAATACCTGAAACTCTTATTTTAGCATCAGCGTGAGGAACTATACCGCCAGTACTGAAAATATACCACCGAAGTATCCCCTTCTACATGTAATTAGGAGAAAACCTCTAAAGCAGTAATCTACAATGACATAAATCTCACTCACTGAGCACTTAGTCTTCCTCTTGCGCTTTCCCTGCAGCGTGGGAAAGCCGACAACACACCTGACAAGCACAGAGGAAAAACAATGTTGTGCAAGATAACCCCAAGAGGAGTCATGGAGGAAGCGCAGGACACTGGATGAATGGACGTTAATTTTTAATTTTTGTGTAGGACACTTGAGGAGAAAGCTGCAGAAAAAAAGTAAGTGTCAGAATGCTTCTGAAACATTCGAGACAATGTTGGCTCTGAAAACAATGTTTGTTTGTTTTTTTAGTTTATGTTTGTTTTTTGTTTTTATTAACTGAACATCATAATAAAAAGAACTTTAAATGAGAAACAAAATGTCCTAAACGAGGTCCTTAACATTGACCAAGAACCTCCAGGACCACAACAATTCACCATTTCACTTTCCAAAAATGGATAGTACTGTGTCTTTAATTTTGAAATACACTTCATAATTTTCACAAAGATTGAGATGAACCTCAGGTCACATCTGAAAACGTAGCAGAAAATAAACCTACCTACAGAAGGAACATTAACAAATAATAGTCCCTCTGTAAGCAGTGCTGAAGACAACAAGAAAAAAAAAACCTCACTGCTGCAAAACATAGTGTAGTAGAGAAGGCATCCGGTATTATACCAACGCCAATTCTATACTTTGTTTAATAAATATAACATTGTCTTAAAGCTTCCCTGCACAGCAACAGGGAAGGACTGCGGATCACCCCGATACTGAGTGTGGAGCCTAAAGTTCAAAGAGAACACATACAGACTACCCTGACATTGATAATACTGTAACCCGATTTGAGCCTCCCTGCTGAAATAGTCTAACACAGCAGAGAATGCATCCTACCCCAGAAATTGGAACGGATCTAAAGGGCGCGCAACAATGGTGTGCATCCAAATTCCGCCCATCGTGGGCGTACCTAGTAATAGGTGAACAGAACTCCCGACTACTAACTAAAATAAGCCGACAGGAGAAATAAGCGCGCCAACAATGGCGCTTAACATCCATCATGGGCGTGACCTGTTAAACATCGGGGAGTGCAAGATGAGGCCATCAGAGGAGTAAAAGCACAAACTGCAAGATAAACATAACTCCCGGCTACTGATAATAGGGAAGCCAACGGGAGATAAAGCCGCTCAAACAATGGCGTGCATCATTAGCTCCGCCCATCGTGAGCGTTCCAGCTAAAACTTCCTCGTCAGCTAAGATGGCTAACACGGAGCCGGTACCATGCAATAAATAAACAGAGCTCCTGCATTAGTAAAGCAAATGTAGTTGCACCAAGCACACAGAGCCCTAGACATGAACCCCATCATGAGTAAACAGGCTAAACTGCCTCGGCAGCTAAAATGTTCAACATGGAGCCGCCGGGAGACGCAAGCACCAACTCGTAATAAATAAACAGAGCTCCTGTTAAAGTAAAAAGAGCAAATATAGCTGCAGCAAACACACATAGGCTCATATACAGTATGTACTCATGTGAAAACCGGCCAAACTTCCTCAACGACTGCAATAGGAAAACACAAGCCGTTAGGAGTCTAAACAAAAACAGAGCCATTCTCCACGTCCTCCAGTGCCTGCATTCACTGCCCAAAAACCTATCCTCACTCCGGAGGAATAATGGTATTTAATGTCCTAATAAAGTGTAAAATGAGCCAAATTTTATGTGTACCTTGCTGCTTCTGGATCAAATATAAAATTTAGCACTTACCTCAGAATGCTGCCCGGCAGGAGGGCAGCCCACCCGGCATGCCAGGTCCTCTGTTCACCTCACATTGGCCTGTGGAACAAAAAGGAAAAGTACTGAGTATATTCTCTTCCCTCGGACTTTTACAAGTAGAGCAGCAAACCAAGTATGGGAGGCGCAGTGAGAATTATGTCCCACAAGTTCCCATTGCTTTGAAGCCACCAAATGCTTCTCTTTTTGCACTGAAGAGACTGATTTGGTCTAGGCTAAACCCCAGAACAAAGTAGCACACTGTGACATCACTTTAAAAATAATAAACACTTGATTGAAGAATCTATAACTAACACCTCACTCTGCTTCTTCCTATCACTAACGCAGGCAAAGAGAATGACTGGGGTGGGAGGGAAGGGAGGAGCTATATATACAGCTCTGCTGTGGTGCTCTTTGCCTCCTCCTGCTGACCAGGAGGCGATAAGTAAGGATGAAATCCGTGGACTCGTCATATCTTGTAAAAGAAAGAGAGGCGGACCCTAATCTGAGGGCAGCACAGCCTGCAAAACCTTTCTCCTGAAGGCTGCTTCAGCTGAAGCAAAAACATTAAACTTGTAAAATTTAGAAAAAGTATGTAAAGAGGACCAGGTAGCTGCCTTACAAATCTGATCCATAGAGGCCTTGTTCTTAAAGGCTCAAGAGGAAGCCACTGCTCTAGTAGAATGAGCCATAATTCTCTGAGGAGGTTTATGCCCCACTGTCTCATAAGCTAAGCAGATAACACTCATTAACCAAAAAGATAAGGAAGTCGAAGAGACCTTTTGACCCTTACGCTTCCCAGAATAGGCAACAAATAAGGAAGAAGTTTGTCTAAAATCCTTAGTAGCCTTAAGATAAAACTTCAAGGAGCGAACCACGTCCAAATTATGAAGCAAATGTTCCTTAGGGGAAGAAGGATTGGAAAACAAGGAAGGAACTACAATCTCTTGACGTTGCGGTCTGACACAACCTTAGGAAGAAACCCTAACTTAGTACGTAGGACAGCCTTTTCAGAATGGAACACCAGATAAGGAGGCTCACATTGCAAAGCGGCAATCTCAGAAACTCTGCGCACAGAAGCAAGAGCCAGTAGAAAAAGAACCTTCCAGGACAACAACTTAATGTCAATATCATGAATAGGCTCAAACGGAGCCCGTTGCAAAACCTTAATAACAAGATTCAGACTCCAAGGAGGAGCCTTAGATCTGAACACAGGTCTGGTTCTAATCAGAGCCTTAACAAAGGACTGTACATCTGGAAGCTCCGAGAGCCTCTTGTGCAGTAAAACAGACAGGGCCGAAATTTCTCCCCTCAGGGAACTAGCAGAAAGACCCTTCTCCAGTCCATCCTGGAGAAACGATAGGATCCTGGCAACCTTAACTTTATGCCAGGGGAATCCACGCTCTTCACACCAGAATAGGTTCTCCACACCTTATGATAGAGGCGACGAGTAACCGGCTTACAAGCTTTAATGAGAGTTACTCTCACAGAAAAACCTCTCTTGACTAGGACTAAGCGTTCAATCTCCACGCAGTCAGCCTCAGAGAATCTAGATTTTGATGAACAAAAGGACCTTGTTTCAGCAGATCCCTAAGACAAAGTAACTTCCATTAAGGAGAAGATGACATCCCCACCAGATCCACGAACCACGTCCTTCGTGGCCATGATGGAGCAATCAGTATCACTGATGCCTGCTCCTGCTTGGTGCGGGCCACCAGACGAGGAAGGAGTGCTAACGGCGGGAAAAGATAAATTAGATTGAACCTCCAAGGCACTGCTAATGCATCTATTAGCTCCGCCTGAGGATCCCTGAACCTCGACCCATATCTGGGTAACTTGGTTTTGAGACGGGATGACATGAGATCTATTTCCGGCGTCCTCCACCTGTAGCATATCTCCACAAACACTTCAGGATGGAGAGACCACTCCCCCGGATGAAAGGATTGTCTGCTGAGAAAATCTGCTTCCCAGTTGTCTACACCTAGAATGTGGATTGCTGACAGCGAACAGCTGTTGGCCTCCGCCCACTCCAGAATCCGAGATACTTCCCACATAGCTAGGGAGCTTCTTGTCCCCCCTGATGGTAGATGTAAGCCACCAAAGTTATATTGTCTGAATGGAATCTTATAAACCAGGACGAACCTAGAAGAGGCCAAGCCTTCAGAGCATTGAAGATTGCCTGAAGTTCCAGAATGTTGATCGGGAGGGAGCATTCCTCCTGAGACCACAGGCCCTGTGCCATCTTGGCACCTCAAACAGCTCCCCATCCTGATAGACTCACGTCCGTAGTCACAATCTCCCAAGATGGTCTTAGAAAGGTTGTCCCTCGGGACAGATGATCTGGATAGAGCCACCAAGAGAGCGATTCTCTCGACCAGATGTCCAGAGAAATCTGTTGAGACAGATCTGAATGATCGCCATTCCACTGACTCAGCATGCACAGTTGTAATAGTCTGAGACGGAACCTGGCAAAGGGAATGATGTCCATGCTGGACACCATGAAACCTATTACATCCATACACTGAGCCACAAATGGCCTTAAGGAGGTCCGGAGGGCAAGACATGCCGAAGCTAGCTTGTAACGTCTCTGGTCTGTTAGGAATATCCTCATGGATATGGAGTCTATTACAGTACCCAGAAATTCTACCCTGGTGCTTGGAAAAAGAGAACTCTTTTCTAAGTTTATCATCCATCCATGAGATCGAAGAAGAGAGAGAAGAGATACCGAATGGTCCTCTGCCAGACGAAAAGATGGAGCTTGTACCAGAATATCATCCAAGTAGGGAGCTACTGCTATACCCCGGGTTCTGGCAATGGCTATAAGAGCACTAGAACCTTCGTAAAAATCCTTGGAGCAGTAGCTAGACCAAACGGAAGTGCAATGAACTGGAAGCGCTGGTCCAGGAACGCAAACCTTAGGAACTGGAAGTGATCCTTGTGGATTGGAACGTGAAGGTAAGCATCCTTTAGATCTATAGTGGTCATGAATTGTCCTTCCTGAACTAGGGGAAGGATGGACCTTATTGTCTCCATCTTGAACAAGGGGACATTTAGAAATTTGTTTAAGCACTTTAAGTCCAGAATTGGGCGGAAAGTTCCCTCTTTCTTTGGAACCACAAACAGGTTTGAATAGTATCCCAAACTCCCAAACCTCTTTCTGCGATAGGAACCGGCACAATGACCCCTAAGGAGGACAGATCCTGCACGCACCCCAGAAAGGCTTCCCTCTTTTCTGGCTTGGAAGAGAGGCTTGAGAGGAGAAACCTATCTTGTATCCCTGAGCTATGACCTCCAGGACCCATGGATCCTGCACATCCTGGAACCAAACGTCTGAAAACAGCGACAGTCTGAACCCTACGCGATCCAGCGGCAGAGCAGGGTCTGCCCCTTTATGCCAATTTCATCTCGGCGGGCTTCTTGCTCTGCTTGAATTTATTCCAAGATTGAGCCGGGTTCCAAGTACTCTTGGCCTGCTCGGCTTAGAGGAGGACTATTGTTGTTGGGATTTCTCAGAACGAAAGGAACAAAAATTAGAACTCTGTCCCTTAGATTTTATCTTTTTATCCTGCGGTAGGAAGGCACCCTTACCCCCTGTAACCGTGGATATGATGGAGTCCAGGCCTGGACCAAATAAAATCTTTCCCTTAAAAGGGAGGGAGAGAAGTCTGGACTTAGAAGTCATGTCCGCAGACCAGGACTTCAGCCAGAGCGCACTATGGGTATTAACTGCAAAACCAGACACCTTAGCATTTAGGCGACTAATCTGCATTTTTGCATCACAGATAAAAGAAATAGCAATTCTCAATGCTTTAATTTTTTCCTGGATAACGTCAAGGGGACCCTCCACCTCGATCAATTCCGATAAGGAATCGCACCAGTAGGCCGCATCTCCAGCAACCGAGGCAACAGCCACTGCCGGTTGAAACAAATATCTCGTATGTTTAAACATTTTCTTAGAAAAGTTTCCATCTTCTTATCCATCGGCTCTCTTTACAAAAAGCTATCCTCAAGGGGAATAGTAATACGTTTGGCCAGCGTGGAGATAGCACCATCCACCTTAGGGTCAGAACCCCACAACTCCAATTGAGAGTCCGGGACCGGGAATAACTCCTTAAAGGAAGACGAAAGTGAAAAGGAAGATCCAATTCTATCCCACTCGTTTTTAATAATGTTCGCCATTTTTACAGGAGCAGGAAAAGTTAACGGCACTACCCTGTCCTCATAAACTGTCTAATTTAGGAATCAAAGGTTCATCAGGCAGCTTGGCCTCTGGAATCTCTAATGTAGACAGGACCTCCCTTACAAGAAAACGTTAGTGCACAATCTTAAATCTAAAGCCTGGTTCCTCCGCAGCAGGACGCTTAGAGGTAACAGACTCCGACCCAGAAAGTTCACCCTCTGAAGCCTCAGAGTGTGACTCATCCTTGGATACTTGAAAAACAGATAAATCCAATAAACTACTTAATGACCCCTGGGCAGGAGAGCTATGTTTAACCTTTCGCTTGGCAGGGCGAGGTAAAGCACTGAGGGCCTCAGACATCGCCATCTTTAACTGTACGTTAAAATATGATGGTAAAAGGCTCCCTCCAGATGGAGGATCAGGCATGCTACGGGAAGCTGCATGTATTGAGGGAGATGACTGATGGGTATGCACCTCACGGGGCGGCGAGTCCTCAGAGGTGGACGGCTCAATGGAACTAAAAGGGTTAACCTTCTTTGACATAATAACGTTGTTAAAGCATGTGGAACATAGTTGAGAGGGTGGGCATACCAAGGCCTCCTCCCAATATAAACAGGTATTGCTATTTGGAATAGAGAGAGTACTCTTAAGAATATCAGCATTCTCCATAGCTTAAGCTAATGACATTAGGACACAGAATAAAATAATATTTTTATTTCTCACAAAAACGGCATCCTGTGTGTTCCAGCCACATAACAAACCGTCTATGAGCCCAATAAAATCTCACACATAAAGCAGCATAATATCAAAGCAACACATTTGATTAATCCCTCAGGAGATATTAACCAATACTTCTATTAAGATAAAAGGAACCACAATGTGACCCTGTCTTCTAGCGTTTTCAAAGTATGTAAAAATTGAAACGATCTTACCAGAATCCATACTGTGGAACAGAAACACAGCTTCTCAAGTATGAGAGTCTTGTAGCATCGCTCCTGACATGGACTTGAGTGAAGAAAACGAGCAGGCAGTGAAACTTGTCAACACTGATTGCTTAAGGAGCTGTTAGCAGGCAGTCTGGATGGGTTCGCAGAAAGACTCTCCCTGCATCTCCAGACTCTAACTTTCATCAATGCTCTCACTGAGAGGCTGACAAGACTACTTCCTAGGCAACTACTCCGAAATCTTCTGACACATCTCTGCCATCCTCCTCTGATGAAAGGCAAAGAATGACTGGGGGATGGGGGAATTGGGAGAGGTATTTAAGCCTTTGGCTGGGGTGTGTTTGCCTCCTCCTGGTGGCCAGGTTCAGTATTTCCCAACAGTAAGGAATGAAGCTGTGGACTCTCCTTATATTAAGAAGGAAAAACGATCCATAAGTTTGAACCTCCAGGGCACTGCTAGTGCATCTATTAGATCCGCTTGGGGATCCCTCGACCTTGACCCATACCTGGGTAGCTTGGCATTAAGACGGGATGCCATAAGATCTATCTCCAGCGTCCCCCACTTGCTGCATATCTCTGCAAACACCTCGGGATGGAGAGACCATTCTCCTTGATGGAAGGATTGCCTGCTTAGAAAATCCGCCTCCCAGTTGTCCACACCCGGAATGTGGATTGCTGACAGCGAAAAGCTATGGGCCTCCGCCCACTCCAGAATCTGAGATACTTCCTTCATCGCCAAGAAACTTCTTGTTCCCCCCTGATTGTTGATGTAAGCCACCGAGATTATATTGTCTGATTGGAATCTCATAAACTGGGACAAACCCAGAAGTGGCCAAGACTTCAAGTCCTTGAAGATTGCCCGTAGTTCCAAAATATTGATCGGGAGGGAGGACTCCTCCTGAGTCCACAACCCCTATGCCTTCCTGGCACCCCAAACAGCTCCCCATCCGGATAGGAGTAACAACCTCAAATTAAAAAATGACATAATTCAAAATCAGCATTTAGTCCAAATGGTACCATAGTGTTAAGCTCAAAAATCCACTTCATTTCTAATTTTGATAGTTCATTTTCTCTATCAGATCCCTTCCAATGAATGTTTAACTTTCTAATCACTATAAATGATAGCCTACTAGGATCTTTTCCATGTTTTTCTTTAAAATGTAGGGATACTAGATGTTTTAAAGATCCATTTTTTATATTATAAATGAGTTCATATATATCTAGTTTTTAATAATCTAGTCGTTTTCCCTATATAAAATAAATTACATTTACAGGAGAAAAGATACCCAACAAATTTACTATTACATGTTATCAGTTGATTAATATCACGCAATTAATCTCCTCCCCAACTCGCATAAACATCAAAAGCCATAATCATACCCTGCTCGACTGGATTCTCTCCACTTCTCCCGACCGAATCCAGGAGGCAGGTGTTCTCCCTAACAATTTCAGTGACCACTGCTTAGTGTACTGAAAATAAAGGCAACTAAATCCTCTCCCAAGGTTAAAATCACCAGGTCCTTCAAAAAATGTAATATTCAATCATTTCTAAATTACATCAAGAACCTCCCCTGGCACAGATTAAACCTAATCCCAGATCTAGACTCTGCAGTTGAATTCTTTCAGTCTGAACTCCTAGTTTGGAATTTACATGCCGCGCTGCGTAAGGTGAGAGTAAAAGGAGCACACTTAAATTGGATCACAGCTGATCTTATTCAAATGTGGAGGATGATGATCTTAGCATTTGTAATTAAGGTCCACTGCTGTTCCCACAGAAGCTGAGGAGTACAGGAAAAATTCAGTGTGAGGAACGGTTTCTTGCTATACAGCAATGAGGTATGTTCAGTCATTTTTTTTTGCAGAGACTGTGTTAACTCAGAAAGGCTGACATTTTCCCCATTAGGGGAAGGGTAAGCAGTAATCCTAGTTATATAAGGGGCATTACTAGCTTACATACAGGGCTAATCTTATGGGCACTCAGTTTGTGTATAATATATTGGGCAATTGTTTGTGTTTTATGGGACATATGTTTGAGGGTACACTTGGCTTATTTAAGAGTTTTTATAACCCACATGGCTTTCAAAAGAAGGTTTTTGTGTAGGCCCCAGCAACATCGAGTGAGAGGGGCGGGGCTTATTTTCGTGCCTCAGTTGCGCACTTAGTTGATGCAGGCAAGCAGCAAGCAAGTCTCCAAAGGTCCTGGTACTCTTCTGGGGCCCAATCGAAGCTTTATTCCCACAGAATCGTTCCCTAAGGGCAGGTAGGGCCACAGGAGAGCTGTGGCAAGGTGCTGATAGGGGTTTTTACCGGTTTTAGACATTTGTCAATCGGTTTTTTTCAATTTGGGGTATATTGCTTAGATATTTGTGGTGCAATCTTACTATAATTTAGTGGGTGTACTGTAAAAATTTCGGAAAGTTTGAGGCAATTTTAAGCATTTTTGCAGTTTGTGTATGTCTTTTTTTCTCTTAAAGGCACAGTACCGTTTTTGAAAATTGTGTTTTTTTCATTAAATAAAGTGTTTTCCAAGCTTGCTTGTCTCATTACTAGCCTGTTCAACATGTCTGACATTGAGGAAACTCATTGCTTAATTTGTTTAGAAGCCATTGTGGAACCCCCTCTTAGAATGTGTCCCACTTGTACTGATATGTCTATAAATTGCAAACAGCATATTTTGACTTATAAGAGTTTGGCATTGGATGATTCTCAGACAGAAGGAAATCAGGTTTTGCCATCTAGTTCTCCCCAAGTGTCACAACCAGTAACGCCCGCACAAGTACTTCTAGTGCGTCTATTTCTTTCACCTTGCAAGATATGGCCTCAGTTATGAATACTACCCTTACAGAGGTGTTATCTAAACTGCCAGGGTTGCAAGGGAAGCGCAGTAGCTCTGGATTAAGAACAAATGCTGAGCCTTCTGAAGCTTTAGTTGCCGTATCCGATACTCCCTCACAATGTTCTGAGGTAGGGATGAGGGATTTGCTATCTGAGGGTGAGATTTCTGATTCAGGAAGGTTGCTCCCTCAGACAGGTTCAGATATGACGGCATTTAAATTTAAGCTAGAACACCTCTGTTTATTGCTCAGTGAGGTTTTAGCGACTGATTGTGACCCTATTGTAGTTCCAGACAAATTGTATAAAATGGACACATTTCTAGAGGTTCCTGTTTACACTGATGTTTTTCCGGTTCTTAAGAGGATTTCGGACATTGTTACTAAGGAGTGGGATAGACCAGGTATTCCATTCGCTCCCCCTCCTGTTTTTAAGAAAATGTTTCCCATATCTGACACCATAAGGGACTCATGGCAGATGGTCCCTAAGGTGGAGGGAGCTATTTCTACTCTGGCTAAGCGTACAACTATACCTATTGAAGACAGTTGTACTTTCATTGATCCTATGGATAAAAAATTAGAGGGTCTCCTAAAGAAATTTTTTGTTCATCAAGGTTTTCTTCTTCAACCCATAGCGTGCATTGTTCCTGTAACCACTGCAGCTGCCTTTTGGTTTGAAGCTCTAGAAGAGGCTCTTCAGGTGGAGACCCCACTAAATGATATTCTGGACAGAATTAAGGCTCTTAAGATAGCTAATTCTTTTATTACAGACGCCGCTTTTCATCTTGCTAAGTTAGCAGCAAAGAATTCAGGTTTTGCCATTTTAGCGCATAGAGCGTTATGGCTTAAGTCCTGGTCGGCTGATGTGTCATCAAAATCTAAGCTTTTGACCATCCCTTTCAAAGGTATGACCCTATTCGGGCCTGCACTGAAAGAGATCATTTCAGACATCACTGGGGGGAAGGGTCATGCCCTTCCCCAAGATAAGTCAAATAAGACAAGGACCAAACCAAATAATTTTCGTTCCTTTCGAAACTTCAAGGGTGGTCCCGCTTCCTCTTCCCCTGCTGCAAAGCAAGGGGGGAACTTTGCTCAATCCAAGCCAACCTGGAGACCTAACCAGGCTTGGAACAAGGGTAAACAGGCCAAAAAGCCTGCTGCTGCCACTAAGACAGCATGAAGGGGTAGCCCCCGATCCGGGACCGGATCTAGTAGGGGGCAGACTCTCTCTCTTTGCTCAGGCCTGGGCAAGAGACGTTCAGGACTCCTGGGCCGTAGAAATTGTAACCCAGGGTTATCTTTTAGATTTCAAAGATTCTCCTCCAAGGGGGAGATTCCATCTTTCTCAATTGTCTGTAAACCAGACAAAAAGAGAGACGTTCTTACGCTGTGTAGAAGACCTTTTAACATGGGAGTGATCTGCCCAATTCCGACAGCAGAACAGGGACAAGGGTTCTACTACAATCTGTTTGTGGTTCCCAAAAAAGAGGGAACCTTCAGACCAATTCTAGATCTCAAGATCCTAAACCAATTCCTAAGAGTTCCATCCTTCAAGATGGAGACCATTCGGACTATTTTACCAATGATCCAGGAAGGTCAATATATGACCACCGTGGATTTAAAGGATGCGTATTTACACATTCCTATCCACAAAGTTCATCACCAGTTCCTAAGGTTTGCCTTTCTGGACAGGCATTACCAGTTTGTGGCTCTTCCCTTCGGGTTGGCCACGGCGCCAAGAATCTTCACAAAAGTGCTAGGGTCCCTGCTGGCGGTCCTAAGACCGCGGGGCATTGCAGTGGCGCCTTATCTAGACAACATCCTAATTCAAGCATCGACTTTACAACTAGCCAAGTCTCACACGGACTTAGTGTTGGCCTTTCTAAGATCTCATGGGTGGAAGGTGAACGTGAAAAAGAGTTCTCTTATTCCTCTCACAAGAGTTCCATTCCTGGGAACTCTGATAGATTCGGTGGACATGAAGATTTTTCTGACGGAGGTCAGGAAATCAAAGATTTTAACCTCCTGCCGAGCTCTTCATTCCATTCCTCGGCCGCCAGTGGCTCAGTGTATGGAGGTAATAGGACGTATGCTAGCGGCAATGGACATAGTTCCGTTCGCTCGCTTGCATCTCAGACCACTGCAACTATGCATGCTCAAACAGTGGAATGGGGATTATGCAGATTTATCTCCTCAGATAAATCTGGATCAAGAGACCAGAGACTCTCTTCTTTGGTGGTTGTCACAGGATCAGCTGTCCAGGGGAATGTGTTTCCGCAGGCCAGCATGGGTTATAGTGACGAAGGACGCCAGCCTACTTAGCTGGAGTGCAGTCTGGAGTTCCCTGAAAGCACAGGGTTTGTGGACTCAGGAGGAGGCCCTCCTACCAATAAATATTCTGGAATTAAGAGCGATATTCAGTGCTCTTCAGGCATGGCCTCAGCTGGCTTCGACCGGATTCATCAAGTTTCAGTCTGACAACATCACGACTGTAGCTTATATCAATCATCAGGAGGGAACAAGGAGTTCCTTGGCGACGATGGAAGTTTCCAGGATAATCCGATGGGCAGAGACTCACTCTTGCCATCTATCAGCGATCTATATCCCAGGGGTAGAGAACTGGGAGGCAGACTTTCTAACTTTTTATCCGGGGGAGTGGGAGCTCCATCCGGAGATGTTTGCTCAACTGGTTCAGCTATGGGGCACACCAGAATTGGATCTGATGGCGTCTCGTCAGAACGCCAAACTTCCTTGTTATGGATCCAGGTCCAGGGATCCTCAGGCAGTACTGATAGATGCTTTAGCAGTACCCTGGTCATTCAACCTGGCTTATGTTTTTCCACCATTTCCTCTCCTTCCCCATTTGATTTCAAGAATCAAACAGGAGAGAGCTTCAGTGATTTTGATAGCACCTGCGTGGCCACACAGGACTTGGTATGCAGACCTGGTGGACATGTCATCTCTACCACCATGGACTCTGCCACTGCGACGGGACCTTCTAATTCAAGGTCCGTTCAAGCATCCAAATCTAATTTCTCTGCAACTGACTGCTTGGAGATTGAACGCTTGATTTTATCAAAGCGGGGTTTCTCTGAGTCGGTCATAGATACCTTGATTCAGGCTCGAAAGCCTGTCACCAGAAAAATCTATCATAAGATATGGCGTAAATATCTTTTTTGGTGCGAATCCAAAGGCTACTCATGGAGTAAGATCAGGATTCCTAGGATTTTGTCCTTTCTTCAAGAAGGATTGGAGAAAGGATTGCCAGCTAGTTCCTTAAAGGGACAGATATCTGCTTTGTCTATCCTATTGCACAAGCGTCTGGCTGATGTCCCAGACGTTCTGGCTTTTTGTCAGGCTTTAGTTAGAATCAAGCCTGTGTTTAAATCTGTTGCTCCGCCATGGAGTCTAAATTTAGTTCTTAATGTTCTTCAGGGGGTTCCGTTTGAACCCATGCATTCCATAGATATTAAGCTTCTATCTTGGAAAGTTCTGTTTCTAGTTGCTATCTCTTCAGCTCGAAGGGTTTCTGAACTATCTGCATTACAATGCGACTCGCCTTATCTTGTTTTCCATGCTGATAAGGTGGTTTTACGTACCAGACCTGGGTTCCTCCCTAAGGTTGTTTCTAACAGGAATATCAATCAGGAAATTGTTGTTCCTTCTCTCTGTCCTAATCCTTCTTCTAAGAAGGAACATCTGTTGCACAACTTGGACGTGGTTCGTGCTTTGAAGTTTTATTTGCAGGCAACCAAAGATTTTCGCCAATCATCTTCTTTGTTTGTTGTCTATGCTAGAAAGCGCAGAGGTCAAAAGGCTACCTCTCTTTCCTTTTGGCTGAAAAGCATCATCCGTTTGGCCTATGAGACTGCTGGACAGCAGCCTCCTGACAGAATTACAGCTCACTCCACTAGAGCGGTAGCTTCCACATGGGCTTTTAAAAATGATGCTTCTGTTGAACAGATTTGTAAGGCTGCGACTTGGTCTTCGCTTCATACCTTTTCCAAATTTTACAAATTTGATACTTTTGCTTCTTCGGAGGCTATTTTTGGGAGAAAGGTTTTGCAAGCAGTGGTGCCTTCCGTTTAGGTTCCTGTCATGTCCCTCCCTTCATCCGTGTCCTAAAGGTTTGGTATTGGTATCCCACAAGTAAGGATGAAACCTTGGACTCGGTACATCTTGCAAAAGAAAACAAAATTTATGCTTACCTGATAAATTTCTTTCTTTTGTGATGTACCAAGTCCACGGCCCGCCCTGTCTATCAAGACAGATAGTATTTTTTATTGAAAACTTCAGTCACCTCTGCACCTTATAGTTTCTCCTTTTCTTCCTTGGCCTTCAGTCGAATGACTGGGGGGTGGAGTTAAGGTGGGAGCTATATAGACAGCTCTGCTGTGGTGCTCTCTTTGCTACTTCCTGTTAGGAAGGACAATATCCCACAAGTAAGGATGAAACCGTGGACTCGGTACATCGCAAAAGAAAGAAATTTATCAGGTAAGCATAAATTTTGTTTTATCATGTTTTTATAAGATATATGTTTGCAATATCATTTTTTCATATATATTCCTTGAAATAGTTGCAAGATATTTGATCTGAAAGAGTTCGATAATTATCGTTTTTCATAATACCACCTTTAGAACATTACCACCTTAAATGGAATTGAAGAGGAACAATAAAAGGATACCAGGAACAGCTATGAGTCACTCTTGAAAAAGCCACAAGGGCGTGGCAAAACGTACATCGAGATTACGCATCTGGGAATACGTCATAGTGAAGGGTGTTATGTTGTTAGGACTTTGGCTACTATACGGATACATTGTAACAATCTGTTGCCATCCTGCTAAATAACAAAGTGTAACTTGTACATTGTAACATTTTTGCACTGTAAACCCGAATGACTAAATTTTCCAGAGTGCATATGTTTTAAAATTTTATATTTTTAATAAAATATCTTTGATTGAAAGCGGTTCCGGATTTATTCGCTAAGGCTTTACCTGATAGTCAAAAGATTCAGGTCTGCGTTGAAAGTGGAGCTTGAGATTAGCTCCCACAAAGTGTGAGTAATATTCCAAGAATCGATTTCATATAATTGGGTGTTTTGTGAATGAAACCCAGACATAAACATAGCTGATCCTGAGAGCCTTGTACTCAGGACTGCCTTTATACCTGAGCTGATAATAGCTCAGGCATATGTGAGTAGCCATTTGAACATGCTATTTTAACTATTACTGTTTAAACAATATCACACTATGTTTTGTGTTTTCGCTTTTTCCCTTTGAGGAACTGAGGACCATCTATTTGATATCCTTTTATATCACATTTATTCACTGTATTTTTTGTTTGTGATTGAAGTTATTTGTTTTGATTAGGTAATGGTAGTGATGTGGCAGGCCAGGGGTTTAGGGTTTAATAATTTTATTACAGTTGTGGCGGGGTCCAGGAGCGGTACGATAGGGGTTAATAACTTT
Source organism: Bombina bombina (assembly GCF_027579735.1). Taxonomy (NCBI): domain Eukaryota; kingdom Metazoa; phylum Chordata; class Amphibia; order Anura; family Bombinatoridae; genus Bombina; species Bombina bombina. The sequence continues at coordinate 495,639,686 of NC_069501.1, read as the reverse complement.
ATTTAATGGCAGAGGGGTCCAGGAGCAGCGGAATAGGGGTTAATAATTTTATGTAGGTTGCAGCGATGTCGAGGCGGCAGATTAGGGGTGTTTAGACTCGGGGCTTATGTTAGGGTGCTAGGTGTAAACGTTACTGGTTTTCTACCATAGAAATCAATGGGATATCTGGCAGCATCGAACATAAGCTTTCGCTGCTTTCAGACTCCCATTGATTCCTAGGGCATCCACAGCCTCCAGGGTGGCGGATTGAAAACAAGTAGACAGGTGGGGGTGGGGAGCGCTCGAAAGAGAGCCGTGAGTTGGACTATTTATTTGTATGTGTGAAGAACTTAACTATTTAACCGCTAGATTTAGAGTTCTGCGGCCAAAGGGGTGCGTTAGCTACGCATGCTTTTTTTTCTCCCGCACCATTTAAATACCGCTGGTATTTAGAGTTCACAGAAGGGCTGCGTTCGGCTCCAAAAAGGAGCGTATAGCATATTTACCGCCACTGCAACTCTCAATACCAGCGGTGCTTACGGGCGCGGCCAGCTTTAAACACGTGCTCGTGCACGATTCCCCCATAGGAAACAATGGGGCCGTTTGAGCTAAAAAAAAAACTAACACCTGCAAAAAAGCAGCGTTCAGCTTCTAACGCAGCCCCATTGTTTCCTATGGGGAAACACTTCCTAAGTCTGCACCTAACACTCTAACATGTACCCCGAGTCTAAACACCCCTAACCTTACACTTATTAACCCCTAATCTGCCGCCCCCGCTATCGCTGACCCCTGCATATTATTATTAACCCCTAATCTGTCGCTCCGTACACCGCCGCAACCTACATTATCCCTATGTACCCCCAATCTGCTGCCCCTAACACCGCCGACCCCTATTTTATATTTATTAACCCCTAATCTGCTGCCCCCAACGTCGCCGCTACCTACCTACAATTATTAACCCCTAATCTGCCGACTGGACCTCGCCGCTACTATAATAAATTTATTAACCCCTAATCCGCCTCACTAACCCTATAATAAATAGTATTAACCCCTAATCTGCCCTCCCTAACATCACCGACACCTAACTTCAAGTATTAACCCCTAATCTGCCGACCGGACCTCACCGCTACTCTAATAAATTTATTAACCCCTAAAGCTAAGTCTAACCCTAACACTAACACCCCCCTAAGTTAAATATAATTATTATCTAACGAAATAAATTAACTCTTATTAAATAAATTAATCCTATTTAAAGCTAAATACTTACCTGTAAAATAAACCCTAATATAGCTGCAATATAAATAATAATTATATTGTAGCTATTTTAGGATTTATATTTATTTTACAGGCAACTTTGTATTTATTTTAACCAGGTACAATAGCTATTAAATAGTTATTAACTATTTAATAGCTACCTAGTTAAAATAATTACAAAATTACCTGTAAAATAAATCCTAACCTAAGTTACAATTAAACCTAACACTACACTATCAATAAATTAATTAAATAAAATACCTACAATTATCTACAATTAAACCTAACACTACACTATCAATAAAAAGTACAAAAAAATAAAAAAAGAACTAAGTTACAAAAAATAAAAAAGAACTAAGTTACAAAAAATAAAAAATATTTACAAACATTATAAAAATATTACAACAATTTTAAGCTAATTACACCTACTCTAAGCCCCCCAAAATAAAAAAATGCCCTACCCTATTCTAAAATAAAAATAGAAAAGCTCTTTTACCTTACCAGCCCTTAAAAGGGCCTTTTGCGGGGCATGCCCCAAAGAATTCTGCTCTTTTGCCAATCAGATTGAGCTTGCATTCTATTGGCTGTTCCGATCAGCCAATAGAATGCAAGCGCAATCTGATTGGCTGATTGGATCAGCCAATCGGATTGAACTTGAATCTGATTGGCTGATTCCATCAGCCAATCAGAATTTTCCTACCTTAATTACGATTGGCTGATAGAATCCTATCAGCCAATCGGAATTCGAGGGACGCCATCTTGGATGACGTCATTTAAAGGAACCGTCATTCGTCGGGAAGTCGTCAGGCAGGTTGGATGTTCCGCGTTGGCGGGATGAAGATGGATGCGGAAGAAAGAAGATTGAAGATGCCGCTTGATAGAAGACTTCAGCCCGATGATGGACCTCTTCAGCCGCTGCTTGGATCAAAGAATTCAGCCCGATGATGGACCTCTTCAGCCCGATGATGGATCTCTTCAGCCACAGCTTGGGCCTGGATGAAGACTTCGGAGCCTCCTCTGGACCGATCAGTGATACCCGGCGTGGTGAAGACAAGGTAGGAAGATCTTCAGGGGCTTAGTGTTAGGTTTATTTAAGGGGGGGTTGGGTTAGATTAGGGGTATGTGGGTGGTGGGTTGTAATGTTGGGGGAAGGGTATTGTATGTTTTTTTTTCCAGGCAAAAGAGCAGAATTCTTTGGGGCATGCCCTGCAAAAGGCCCTTTTAAGGGCTGGTAAGGTAAAAGAGCTTTTCTATTTTTATTTTAGAATAGGGTAGGGCATTTTTTTATTTTGGGGGGCTTTGTTATTTTATTAGGGGGCTTAGAGTAGGTGTAATTAGCTTAAAATTGTTGTAATATTTTTATAATGTTTGTAAATATTTTTTTATTTTTTGTAACTAAGTTCTTTTTTAATTTTTTGTACTTTAGTTAGTGTATTTATTTGTATTTAATTAATTTATTGATAGTGTAGTGTTAAGTTTAATTGTAACTTAGGTTAGGATTATTTTACAGGTAATTTTGTAATTATTTTAACTAGGTAGCTATTAAATAGTTAATAACTATTTAATAGCTATTGTACCTGGTTAAAATAAATACAAAGTTGCCTGTAAAATAAATATAAATCCTAAAATAGCTACAATATAATTATAATTTAATTTAATTAGAGGTAAGTATTTAGCTTTAAATAGGATTAATTTATTTAATAAGAGTTAATTTATTTCATTAGATAATGATTATATTTAATTTAGGAGGGTGTTAGTGTTAGGGTTAGACTTAGCTTTAGGGGTTAATAAATTTATTATAGTAGCGGCGAGGTCCGGTCGGAAGATTAGGGGTTAATACTTAAAGTTAGGTGTCGGCGATGTTAGGGAGGGCAGATTAGGGGTTAATAATATTTATTATAGGGTTATTGAGGCAGGAGTGAGGCGGATTAGGGGTTAATAACTTTATTATAGTAGCGGTGAGGTCCGGTCGGCAGATTAGGGGTTAATAATTGTAGGTAGGTGGTGGTGGCGGCGACGTTGGGGGGGGCAGATTAGGGGTTAATAAATATTATGTAGATGTCGGCGGTGTTAGGGGCAGCAGATTACGGGTACATAGTGATAACGTAGGTTGCGGCGGTGTGCGGTCGGCAGATTAGGGGTTACATTTTTTTATTAGAGTGGCAGCGATGTGGTGGGGCCTCGGTTTAGGGGTATATAGGTAGTTTATGGGTGTTAGTGTACTTTAGAGCACAGTAGTTAAGAGCTTTATGAACCGGCGTTAGCCCAGAAAGCTCTTAACTCCTGGCTTTTTGCTGCGGCTGGAGTCTTGTCGTTAGATTTTTAATGCTCACTTCAGCCAAGACTCTAAATACCGGCGTTAGAAAGATCCCATTGAAAAGATAGGATACGCAATTGGCGTAGGGGGATCTGCGGTATGGAAAAGTCGCGGCTGCAAAGTGAGCGTTAGACCCTTTCCTGACTGACTCTAAATACCAGCGGTAGCCCAAAACCAGCGTTAGGAGCCCCTAACGCTGGTTTTGACGGCTAACGCCAAACTCTAAATCTAGGCGTAAGATAAGTAGCGTGACTATATAGAAAAAATACAGTTGGAAATATGTATATATATATATATATATATATATATATATATATATATATATATATACAGGGAGTGCAGAATTATTAGGCAAATGAGTATTTTGACCACATCATCCTCTTTATGCATGTTGTCTTACTCCAAGCTGTATATGCTCGAAAGCCTACTACCAATTAAGCATATTAGGTGATGTGCATCTCTGTAATGAGAAGGGGTGTGGTCTAATGACATCAACACCCTATATCAGGTGTGCATAATTATTAGGCAACTTCCTTTCCTTTGGCAAAATGGGTCAAAAGAAGGACTTGACAGGCTCAGAAAAGTCAAAAATAGTGAGATATCTTGCAGAGGGATGCAGCACTCTTAAAATTGCAAAGCTTCTGAAGCGTGATCATCGAACAATCAAGCGTTTCATTCAAAATAGTCAACAGGGTCGCAAGAAGCGTGTGGAAAAACCAAGGCGCAAAATAACTGCCCATGAACTGAGAAAAGTCAAGCGTGCAGCTGCCAAGATGCCACTTGCCACCAGTTTGGCCATATTTCAGAGCTGCAACATCACTGGAGTGCCCAAAAGCACAAGGTGTGCAATACTCAGAGACATGGCCAAGGTAAGAAAGGCTGAAAGACGACCACCACTGAACAAGACACACAAGCTGAAACGTCAAGACTGGGCCAAGAAATATCTCAAGACTGATTTTTCTAAGGTTTTATGGACTGATGAAATGAGAGTGAGTCTTGATGGGCCAGATGGATGGGCCCGTGGCTGGATTGGTAAAGGGCAGAGAGCTCCAGTCCGACTCAGACGCCAGCAAGGTGGAGGTGGAGTACTGGTTTGGGCTGGTATCATCAAAGATGAGCTTGTGGGGCCTTTTCGGGTTGAGGATGGAGTCAAGCTCAACTCCCAGTCCTACTGCCAGTTTCTGGAAGACACCTTCTTCAAGCAGTGGTACAGGAAGAAGTCTGCATCCTTCAAGAAAAACATGATTTTCATGCAGGACAATGCACCATCACACGTGTCCAAGTACTCCACAGCGTGGCTGGCAAGAAAGGGTATAAAAGAAGAAAATCTAATGACATGGCCTCCTTGTTCACCTGATCTGAACCCCATTGAGAACCTGTGGTCCATCATCAAATGTGAGATTTACAAGGAGGGAAAACAGTACACCTCTCTGAACAGTGTCTGGGAGGCTGTGGTTGCTGCTGCACGCAATGTTGATGGTGAACAGATCAAAACACTGACAGAATCCATGGATGGCAGGCTTTTGAGTGTCCTTGCAAAGAAAGGTGGCTATATTGGTCACTGATTTGTCTTTGTTTTGTTTTTGAATGTCAGAAATGTATATTTGTGAATGTTGAGATGTTATATTGGTTTCACTGGTAAAAATAAATAATTGAAATGGGTATATATTTGTTTTTTGTTAATTTGCCTAATAATTATGCACAGTAATAGTCACCTGCACACACATATATCCCCCTAAAATAGCTATAACTAAAAACAAACTAAAAACTACTTCCAAAACTATTCATTTATTCAATTAATGAGTTTTTTGGGTTCATTGAGAACATGGTTGTTGTTCAATAATAAAATGAATCCTCAAAAATACAACTTACCTAATAATTCTGCACTCCCTGTATATCTGTGGATAATAAATAATATCCTTGTGTTTAATAATGCAATTTCTTGCAGTTATAATTGGGTGGTCTCTGTCTAGGTCTTTTGGTGGTAATCCAAAAATAAAGATGTCTAGTGACAAGTCAAAAAATGTGTAATTCAATTTATCTAATAGTGCAATTTACTGCAATTATAATGGTGTGGTCTCTGTCTAAATCTTCTAGTCTAGTGATAATCAAAAAATAAGGATGTCTAGTGACAAGTCTAAAAGATATGTGATTCAATTGTGTTTTACGATTGTGTAAAAAGTGGGATTCAATTCTATGTTACGAACTTCTTGCTGTGATAAAGTAATATACTAAAGTTCCTAACTGTGAGTACAAGAAAGTTAAAATATCACTTATTGTGTGTAAAGGAGATTCAGGGTTAAAATATCATAAATGTCTGTACCTCTAATCGTATTATAAATGTGATAGAGTGTATTTAGTCAGATCATATGACGAATATATAACATTCCCAATTAGGTATGGTTGAGTAGATGCAGATTCGATATATAAAATATTTTTATACTTCCTATATAAACAAAAATGCTATATCAAAGTGATACAATTTGTGTTATACAAAATGACGTTTGCAAGCGGTTTTAATTTAAAAGGTATATTTTACTCTATTATAAATGAACGATATTGCTATAGTGGTATATAAAACAGTATATATTGTAACGATATAAAACAAACAATGTTAATAACATATGTTAAATTTCAATAATTGCAACATTCAGTTATTAGTTATCTTATTGTGAGTTCCGTTTAAGCATACAGGTTATGAATGAGTGTATAAAAGTTCCTGGTTGTAACAACCTTTGCTGTATATCAATCCGTGACGATATATATATACAAAAAAAAGGGGCCGTAAGTTGTGGCCACAACTCTATTTATAAACTCTGTCCGAAAGTTTCCAGCTGTTAAAAATATCCAAGCAGTGAAGACTTCTTACTTAAAAAGTTATAAAATTATACTCCCCCTTACCGGACCTCCGATATCCCTTACCTCTTCATGCTTCAGTGGGTTTTGGGAAGGTTGCCTCTGTGTTTGAGAGGGGATGGATTTTTTTCTCCGATCGGCGTATAGCCGTTGAAAATAGCCCGGCAACTACTTCCTACCCAAGTGGGTGTGTTGTATGTTTCACGTGGTACACGGAGGACCAATCGGGTAGCCGGGTCGTGGGGGGAGTGTTCCTTCTGTGATTCTTTACTGGAGCCAATGGTATCCATACTGGATGTCAAATTTTACGTGTTTCAGCGCTGGGTATGCGCCTTTATCAAGACTGTGTCTTGATAAAGGCGCATACCCAAGACGGATTGAAAACAAGGTACGCTGGGCCGGAATAGCCGTGAGTGTACCTGTTAGAAATTTGATAAATGGCAAAAGGTGTTAGATAGTGCTGAATTTGTATTCGGAACAAGTGTGGCGGATTGAACACAAGTAGACAGGTGGGGGTGGGGAGCGCTCGAAAGAGAGCCGTGAGTTGGACTATTTATTTGTATGTGTGAAGAACTTAACTATTTAACCGCTAGATTTAGAGTTCTGCGGCCAAAGGGGTGCGTTAGCTACGCATGCTTTTTCTCCTGTTAAGTGTAGTCAGTCCACGGGTCATCCATTACTTATGGGATTATAACTCCTCCCTAACAGGAAGTGCAAGAGGATCACCCAAGCAGAGCTGCTATATAGCTCCTCCCCTCTACGTCATATCCAGTCATTCTCTTGCACCTAACTAAAGATAGGACGTGTGAGAGGACTGTGGTGTGTTAAACTTAGTTTTTATTTCTTCAATCAAAAGTTTGTTATTTTAAACGGCACCGGAGTGTGTTGTTTCTTCTCAGGCAGCATTAGAAGAAGAATCTGCCTGAGTTTGTCTATGATCTTAGCGGTCGTAACTAAGATCCACTTGCTGTTCTCGGCCATTCTGAGGAGTGAGGTAACTTCAGAACAGGGGATAGCATGCAGGGCCCACCTGCAAGGAGGTATGTGCAGTAAATTATTTTCTAAGGAATGGAATTGACTGAGAAAATACTGCTAATACGATGTAATGTAAGTGCAGCCTTAAATGCAGTAGTAGCGACTGGTATCAGGCTGATATGTATGTATGTATACTCTGAGGTATTTCTGGGGAATGGAATTTCACTAAGAAAATACTGTCAATATTAAAGTAATATTTGAGCCTGCACTGCAGTGAAAGCGACTAGCAGCAGGCTTATTAATAACACTTCATAATTTTCAATTTTTTAAACGTTTACTGGCATGTTAATCGTTTTTTCTGAGGTACTTGGTGATAAAACTTTATGGGCATGATTTTTACCACATGGCTGTCGTTTTTTTCTGAATAAAAACAGTTTACTGAGCTTCCCCACTGTTGTAATATGAGTGGGAGGGGTCTATTTTAGCGCTTTATTGCGCAGTAAAAATTTAGTCACAGTCTTCCTATTTCTTCCTCCATGATCCAGGACGTCTCTACAGAGCCCAGGGGTCTCCAAAACTAGTTTTGAGGGAGGTAATCAGTCACAGCAGACCTGTGACAGTGTGTTTGACTGTGATAAAAACGTTTATTATTTCAACTGTTATCCGTTTTTGGGTATTAAGGGGTTAATCATCCTTTTGCTGGTGGGTGCAATCCTCTGCTAACTTTATACATTTTCTGTTAAAATTTGGTTGTTTTAACATATTTGGTTCATTGTTAATTCAACTGTGTCACATTTTTATGTTTCTTAAAGGCGCAGTAGCGTTTTTTATATAGCTTGTAAATTTATTTAAAAGTTTTTTCCAAGCTTGCTAGTGTTATTGCTAGTCTGTTTAAACATGTCTGACACAGATTAATCTGTTTGTTCACTATGTTTAAAGGCCAATGTGGAGCCCAATAGAAATTTGTGCACTCAATGTATAGATGTTACTTTGAATAAAAGTCAAACTTTATATGTTAAAAAAATATCACCAGACAACGAGGGGGAAGTTATGCCGACTAACTCTTCTCACGTGTCAGTACCTTCGCCTCCCGCTCAGGAGGTGCGTGATATTGTGGCGCCAAGTACATCAGGGCGGCCCATACAAATCACTTTGCAAGACATGGCTAATGTTATGACTGAAGTACTATCTAAATTGCCAGAATTAAGAGGTAAACGCGATCACTCTGGGGTAAGAACAGAGTGCGCTGATAATAATAGAGCCATGTCTGATACTGCGTCACAATTTGCAGAACATGAGGACGGAGAGCTTCATTCTGTGGGTGACGGATCTGATCCAAGTAAACTGGATTCAGAGATTTCAAATTTTAAATTTAAGCTTGAGAACCTCCGTGTATTACTAGGGGAGGTATTAGCGGCTCTGAATGATTGTAACACGGTTGCAATTCCAGAGAAAGTATGTAGGCTGGATAAATATTTTGCGGTACCGGCGTGTACTGACGTTTTTCCTATACCTAAAAGGCTTACAGAAATTGTTAACAAGGAGTGGGATAGACCCGGTGTGCCCTTTTCACCCCTCCGATATTTAGAAAAATGTTTCCAATAGACGCCACCACACGGGACCTATGGCAGACGGTCCCTAAGGTGGAGGGAGCAGTTTCTACTCTGGCTAAGCGCACCACTATCCCGGTGGAGGATAGCTGTGCTTTTTCAGATCCAATGGATAAAAAGTTAGAGGGTTACCTTAAGAAAATGTTTGTTCAGCAAGGTTTTATATTACAACCCCTTGCATGCATCGCGCCTGTCACTGCTGCGGCGGCATTCTGGTTTGAGTCTCTGGAAGAGACCCTTAGCACAGCTCCATTGGATGAGATTATGAACTTAAGCTAGCTAATTCATTTATTTCTGATGCCGTAGTACACTTAACCAAACTTACGGCTAAGAACTCCGGATTCGCCATTCAAGCGCGTAGAGCGATGTGGCTTAAATCCTGGTCAGCTGATGTGACTTCTAAATCTAAATTGCTTAATATTCCTTTCAAAGGGCAGACATTATTCGGGCCCGGCTTGAAAGAAATTATCGCTGACATTACTGGAGGTAAGGGCCATGCCCTGCCTCAAGACAGGGCCAAACCAAAGGCTAAACAGTCTAATTTTCGTGCCTTTCGTAACTTCAAGGCAGGAGCAGCATCAACTTCCTCCGCTCCAAGACAGGAAGGAACTGTTGCTCGCTACAGACAGGGCTGGAAACCTAACCAGTCCTGGAACAAGGGCAAGCAGGCCAGAAAACCTGCTGCTGCCCCTAAGACAGCATGAAGTGAGGGCCCCCGATCCGGAAACGGATCTAGTGGGGGGCAGACTTTCTCTCTTCGCCCAGGCTTGGGCAAGAGATGTCCAGGATCCCTGGGCGTTGGAGATCATATCTCAGGGATATCTTCTGGACTTCAAAGCTTCTCCTCCACAAGGGAGATTTCATCTTTCAAGGTTATCAGTAAACCAGATAAAGAAAGAGGCGTTTCTACACTGTGTACAAGACCTCTTACTAATGGGAGTGATCCACCCAGTTCCGCGGTCGGAACACGGGCAAGGATTCTATTCAAATCTGTTTGTGGTTCCCAAAAAAGAGGGAACATTCAGACCAATCTTGGACTTAAAGATCCTAAACAAATTCCTAAGAGTTCCATCGTTCAAAATGGAAACTATTCGAACCATCTTACCCATGATCCAAGAGGGTCAGTACATGACCACAGTGGATTTAAAGGATGCCTACCTTCACATACCGATTCACAAGGATCATTACCGGTATCTAAGATTTGCCTTCCTAAACAGGCATTACCAGTTTGTAGCTCTTCCCTTCGGGTTAGCTACGGCTCCAAGAATCTTTACAAAGGTTCTGGGCTCTCTTCTGGCGGTACTAAGACCGCGAGGCATAGCGGTAGCTCCGTACCTAGACAACATTCTGATACAAGCGTCAAGTTTCCAAACTGCCAAGTCTCATACAGAGTTAGTTCTGGCATTTCTAAGGTCGCATGGGTGGAAGGTGAACGTAGAAAAGAGTTCTCTATTGCCACTCACAAGAGTTCCCTTTCTAGGGACTCTTATAGATTCTGTAAAAATGAAAATTTACCTGACGGAGGACAGGTTATCAAAACTTCTAAATGCTTGCCGTGTCCTTCATTCCATTCAACACCCATCAGTGGCTCAGTGCATGGAGGTAATCGGCTTAATGGTAGCGGCAATGGACATAGTACCATTTGCGCGCCTGCATCTCAGACCGCTGCAATTGTGCATGCTAAGTCAGTGGAATGGGGATTACTCAGATTTGTCCCCTCTGCTAAATCTGGATCAAGAGACCAGAGATTCTCTTCTATGGTGGCTTTCTCGGCCACATCTGTCCAAGGGGATGCCCTTCCGCAGGCCAGATTGGACGATTGTAACAACAGACGCCAGCCTTCTAGGTTGGGGCGCAGTCTGGAATTCCCTGAAGGCTCAGGGATCATGGACTCAGAAGGAGAGACTCCTTCCAATAAACATTCTGGAATTAAGAGCAATTTTCAATGCTCTTCTGGCTTGGCCTCAGTTAGCAACTCTGAGGTTCATCAGGTTTCAGTCGGACAACATCACGACTGTGGCTTACATCAACCATCAAGGAGGAACAAGGAGTTCCCTAGCGATGATGGAAGTCTCAAAGATAATTCGCTGGGCAGAGTCTCACTCTTGCCACCTGTCAGCTATCCACATCCCAGGCGTGGAGAACTGGGTGGCGGATTTTCTAAGTCGCCAGACCTTTCATCCGGGGGAGTGGCAACTTCATCCGGAGGTGTTTGCCCAACTGCTTCATCATTGGGGCAAACCAGATCTGGATCTCATGGCGTCTCGCCAGAACGCCAAGCTTCCATGTTACGGATCCAGGTCCAGGGACCCAGGAGCGGTGCTGATAGATGCTCTGACAGCACCTTGGGTCTTCAACATGGCTTATGTGTTTCCACCTTTCCCGATGCTTCCTCGATTGATTGCCAGGATCAAACAGGAGAGAGCATCAGTGATTCTAATAGCGCCTGCGTGGCCACGCAGGACCTGGTATGAAGATCTAGTGGACATGTCGTCCTGTCCACCATGGTCTCTGCCTCTGAGACAGGACCTTCTGATTCAGGGTCCTTTCAAACATCCAAATCTAATTTCTCTGAGGCTGACTGCATGGAGATTGAACGCTTGATTCTATCAAAGCGTGGATTCTCGGAGTCAGTGATTGATACCTTAATACAGGCTAGGAAACCTGTTACCAGGAAAATTTACCATAAAATATGGCGTAAATACTTATATTGGTGCGAATCCAAGAGTTACTCATGGAGTAAGGTTAGGATTCCTAGGATATTGTCTTTTCTACAAGAAGGTTTAAAAAAGGGTTTATCTGCTAGTCCGTTAAAGGGACAGATTTCAGCTCTGTCTATCCTTTTACACAAACGTCTGGCAGAAGTTCCAGACGTTCAGGCTTTTTGTCAGGCTTTGGCTAGGATTAAGCCTGTGTTTAAGACTGTTGCTCCGCCGTGGAGCTTAAACTTAGTTCTTAACGTTCTGCAAGGTGTTCCGTTTGAACCCCTTCATTCCATCGATATCAAGCTGTTATCTTGGAAAGTTCTGTTTTTAATGGCTATTTCCTCGGCTCGAAGAGTCTCTGAGTTATCGGCCTTACATTATGATTCCCCTTATCTGATTTTTCATTCAGACAAGGTAGTTCTGCGTACTAAACCTGGGTTCTTACCTAAGGTAGTCACTAACAAGAATATCAATCAAGAGATTGTTGTTCCATCATTGTGCCCTAACCCTTCTTCAAAGAAGGAACGACTTTTGCACAATCTGGACGTCGTCCGTGCCCTGAAATTTTATTTGCAGGCAACTAAAGATTTTCGTCAAACTTCTTCCCTGTTTGTCGTTTATTCTGGACAGAGGAGAGGTCAAAAAGCTTCGGCTACCTCTCTCTCTTTTTGGCTTCGTAGCATAATACGTTTAGCTTATGAGACTGCTGGACAGCAGCCTCCTGAAAGGATTACAACTCATTCTACTAGAGCTGTGGCTTCCACTTGGGCCTTTAAGAATGAGGCCTCTGTTGAACAGATTTGCAAGGCTGCAACTTGGTCTTCACTTCACACTTTTTCAAAATTTTACAAATTTGACACTTTTGCTTCTTCGGAGGCTGTTTTTGGGAGAAAGGTTCTACAGGCAGTGGTTCCTTCCGTGTAAAGATCCTGCCTGTCCCTCCCGTCATCCGTGTACTTTTAGCTTTGGTATTGGTATCCCATAAGTAATGGATGACCCGTGGACTGACTACACTTAACAGGAGAAAATATAATTTATGCTTACCTGATAAATTCATTTCTCCTGTAGTGTAGTCAGTCCACGGCCCGCCCTGTTTTTTACGGCAGGTCTAAATTTTAATTAAACTCCAGTCACCACTGCACCCTATAGTTTCTCCTTTCTCGTATGGTTTCGGTCGAATGACTGGATATGACGTAGAGGTGAGGAGCTATATAGCAGCTCTGCTTGGGTGATCCTCTTGCACTTCCTGTTAGGGAGGAGTTATAATCCCATAAGTAATGGATGACCCGTGGACTGACTACACTACAGGAGAAATGAATTTATCAGGTAAGCATAAATTATATTTTTTCTCCCGCACCATTTAAATACCGCTGGTATTTAGAGTTCACAGAAGGGCTGCGTTCGGCTCCAAAAAGGGAGCGTATAGCATATTTACCGCCACTGCAACTCTCAATACCAGCGGTGCTTACGGACGCGGCCAGCTTTAAACACGTGCTTTGAGCTAAAAAAAAACCTAACACCTGCAAAAAAGCAGCGTTCAGCTTCTAACGCAGCCCCATTGTTACCTATGGGGAAACACTTCTTAAGTCTGCACCTAACACTCTAACATGTACCCCGAGTCTAAACACCCCTAACCTTACACTTATTAACCCCTAATCTGCCGCCCCCGCTATCGCTGACCCATGCATATTATTATTAACCCCTAATCTGTCGCTCCGTACACCGCCGCAACCTACATTATCCCTATGTACCCCCAATCTGCCGCCCCTAACACCGCCGACCCCTATTTTATATTTATTAACCCCTAATCTGCCGCCCCCAACGTCGCCGCTACCTACCTACAATTATTAACCCCTAATCTGCCGACTGGACCTCGCCGCTACTATAATAAATTTATTAACCCCTAATACGCCTCACTAACCCTATCATAAATAGTATTAACCCCTAATCTACCCTCCCTAACATCACCGACACCTAACTTCAAGTATTAACCTCTAATCTGCCGACCGGACCTCACAGCTACTCTAATAAATTTATTAACCCCTAAAGCTAAGTCTAACCCTAACACTAACACCCCCCTAAGTTAAATATAATTATTATCTAACGAAATAAATTAACTCTTATTAAATAAATTAATCCTATTTAAAGCTAAATACTTACCTGTAAAATAAACCCTAATATAGCTGCAATATAAATAATAATTATATTGTAGCTATTTTAGGATTTATATTTATTTTACAGGCAACTTTGTATTTATTTTAACCAGGTACAATAGCTATTAAATAGTTATTAACTATTTAATAGCTACCTAGTTAAAATAATTACAAAATTACCTGTAAAATAAATCCTAACCTAAGTTACAATTAAACCTAACACTACACTATCAATAAATTAATTAAATAAAATACCTACAATTATCTACAATTAAACCTAACACTACACTATCAATAAAAAGTACAAAAAATAAAAAAAGAACTAAGTTACAAAAAATAAAAAAGAACTAAGTTACAAAAAATAAAAAAATATTTACAAACATTATAAAAATATTACAAAAATTTTAAGCTAATTACACCTACTCTAAGCCCCCCAAAATAAAAAAATGCCCTACCCTATTCTAAAATAAAAATAGAAAAGCTCTTTTACCTTACCAGCCCTTAAAAGGGCCTTTTGCGGGGCATGCCCCAAAGAATTCTGCTCTTTTGCCAATCATATTGAGCTTGCATTCTATTGGCTGTTCCGATCAGCCAATAGAATGCAAGCGCAATCTGATTGGCTGATTGGATCAGCCAATCGGATTGAACTTGAATCTGATTGGCTGATTCCATCAGCCAATCAGAATTTTCCTACCTTAATTACGATTGGCTGATAGAATCCTATCAGCCAATCGGAATTCGAGGGACGCCATCTTGGATGACGTCATTTAAAGGAACCGTCATTCGTCGGGAAGTCGTCAGGCAGGATGGATGTTCTGCGTTGGCGGGATGAAGATGGATCCTGAAGAAAGAAGATTGAAGATGCCGCTTGATAGAAGACTTCAGCCCGATGATGGACCTCTTCAGCCGCCGCTTGGATCAAAGACTTCAGCCCGATGATGGACCTCTTCAGCCACAGCTTGGGCCTGGATGAAGACTTCGGAGCCTCCTCTGGACCGATCAGTGATACCCGGCGTGGTGAAGACAAGGTAGGAAGATCTTCAGGGGCTTAGTGTTAGGTTTATTTAAGGGGGGTTTGGGTTAGATTAGGGGTATGTGGGTGGTGGGTTGTAATGTTGGGGGGGGGTATTGTATGTTTTTTTTTCCAGGCAAAAGAGCAGAATTCTTTGGGGCATGCCCTGCAAAAGGCCCTTTTAAGGGCTGGTAAGGTAAAAGAGCTTTTCTATTTTTATTTTAGAATAGGGTAGGGCATTTTTTTATTTTGGGGGGCTTTGTTATTTTATTAGGGGGCTTAGAGTAGGTGTAATTAGCTTAAAATTGTTGTAATATTTTTATAATGTTTGTAAATATTTTTTTATTTTTTGTAACTAAGTTCTTTTTTAATTTTTTGTAACAGTTCTTTTTTTATTTTTTGTACTTTAGTTAGTGTATTTATTTGTATTTAATTAATTTATTGATAGTGTAGTGTTAGGTTTAATTGTAGATAATTGTAGGTAGTTTATTTAATTAATTTATTGATAGCGTAGTGTTAAATTTAATTGTAACTTAGGTTAGGATTATTTTACAGGTAATTTTGTAATTATTTTAACTAGGTAGCTATTAAATAGTTAATAACTATTTAATAGCTATTGTACCTGGTTAAAATAAATACAAAGTTGCCTGTAAAATAAATATAAATCCTAAAATAGCTACAATATAATTATAATTTAATTTAATTAGAGGTAAGTATTTAGCTTTAAATAGGATTAATTTATTTAATAAGAGTTAATTTATTTCGTTAGATAATAATTATATTTAATTTAGGGGGGTGTTAGTGTTAGGGTTAGACTTAGCTTTAGGGGTTAATAAATTTATTATAGTAGCGGCGAGGTCCGGTCGGAAGATTAGGGGTTAATACTTGAAGTTAGGTGTCGGCGATGTTAGGGAGGGCAGATTAGGGGTTAATACTATTTATTATAGGGTTATTGAGGCGGGAGTGAGGCGGATTAGGGGTTAATAACTTTATTATAGTAGCGGTGAGGTCCGGTCGGCAGATTAGGGGTTAATAATTGTAGGTAGGTGGTGGTGGCGGCGACGTTGGGGGCGGCAGATTAGGGGTTAATAAATATTATGTAGATGTCGGTGGTGTTAGGGGCAGCAGATTAGGGGTACATAGTGATAACGTAGGTTGCGGCGGTGTGCGGTCGGCAGATTAGGGGTTACATTTTTTTATTAGAGTGGCAGCGATGTGGGGGGGCCTTGGTTTAGGGGTATATAGGTAGTTTTTGGGTGTTAGTGTACTTTAGAGCACAGTAGTTAAGAGCTTTATGAACCGGCGTTAGCCCAGAAAGCTCTTAACTCCTGGCTTTTTGCTGCGGCTGGAGTCTTGTCGTTAGATTTCTAATGCTCACTTCAGCCAAGACTCTAAATACCGGCGTTAGAAAGATCCCATTGAAAAGATAGGATACGCAATTGGCGTAGGGGGATCTGCGGTATGGAAAAGTCGCGGCTGCAAAGTGAGCGTTAGACCCTTTCCTGACTGACTCTAAATACCAGCGGTAGCCCAAAACCAGCGTTAGGAGCCCCTAACGCTGGTTTTGACGGCTAACGCCAAACTCTAAATCTAGGCGTAAGATAAGTAGCGTGACTATATAGAAAAAATACAGTTGGAAATATGCATATATATATATATATATATATATATATATATATATATATATATACAGGGAGTGCAGAATTATTAGGCAAATGAGTATTTTGACCACATCATCCTCTTTATGCATGTTGTCTTACTCCAAGCTGTATAGGCTCGAAAGCCTACTACCAATTAAGCATATTAGGTGATGTGCATCTCTGTAATGAGAAGGGGTGTGGTCTAATGACATCAACACCCTATATCAGGTGTGCATAATTATTAGGCAACTTCCTTTCCTTTGGCAAAATGGGTCAAAAGAAGGACTTGACAGGCTCAGAAAAGTCAAAAATAGTGAGATATCTTGCAGAGGGATGTAGCACTCTTAAAATTGCAAAGCTTCTGAAGCGTGATCATCGAACAATCAAGCGTTTCATTCAAAATAGTCAACAGGGTCGCAAGAAGCGTGTGTAAAAACCAAGGCGCAAAATAACTGCCCATGAACTGAGAAAAGTCAAGCGTGCAGCTGCCAAGATGCCACTTGCCACCAGTTTGGCCATATTTCAGAGCTGCAACATCACTGGAGTGCCCAAAAGCACAAGGTGTGCAATACTCAGAGACATGGCCAAGGTAAGAAAGGCTGAAAGACGACCACCACTGAACAAGACACACAAGCTGAAACGTCAAGACTGGGCCAAGAAATATCTCAAGACTGATTTTTCTAAGGTTTTATGGACTGATGAAATGAGAGTGAGTCTTGATGGGCCAGATGGATGGGCCCGTGGCTGGATTGGTAAAGGGCAGAGAGCTCCAGTCCGACTCAGACGCCAGCAAGGTGGAGGTGGAGTACTGGTTTGGGCTGATATCATCAAAGATGAGCTTGTGGGGCCTTTTCGGGTTGAGGATGGAGTCAAGCTCAACTCCCAGTCATACTGCCAGTTTCTGGAAGACACCTTCTTCAAGCAGTGGTACAGGAAGAAGTCTGCATCCTTCAAGAAAAACATGATTTTCATGCAGGACAATGCTCCATCACACGCGTCCAAGTACTCCACAGCGTGGCTGGCAAGAAAGGGTATAAAAGAAGAAAATCTAATGACATGGCCTCCTTGTTCACCTGATCTGAACCCCATTGAGAACCTGTGGTCCATCATCAAATGTGAGATTTACAAGGAGGGAAAACAGTGCACCTCTCTGAACAGTGTCTGGGAGGCTGTGGTTGCTGCTGCACGCAATGTTGATGGTGAAGAGATCAAAACACTGACAGAATCCATGGATGGCAGGCTTTTGAGTGTCCTTGCAAAGAAAGGTGGCTATATTGGTCACTGATTTGTTTTTGTTTTGTTTTTGAATGTCAGAAATGTATATTTGTGAATGTTGAGATGTTATATTGGTTTCACTGGTAAAAATAAATAATTGAAATGGGTATATATTTGTTTTTTGTTAAGTTGCCTAATAATTATGCACAGTAATAGTCACCTGCACACACAGATATCCCCCTAAAATAGCTATAACTAAAAACAAACTAAAAACTACTTCCAAAACTATTCATTTATTCAATTAATGAGTTTTTTGGGTTCATTGAGAACATGGTTGTTGTTCAATAATAAAATTAATCCTCAAAAATACAACTTGCCTAATAATTCTGCACTCCCTGTATATCTGTGGATAATAAATAATATCCTTGTGTTTAATAGTGCAATTTCTTGCAGTTATAATTGGGTGGTCTCTGTCTAGGTCTTTTGGTGGTAATCCAAAAATAAAGATGTCTAGTGACAAGTCAAAAAATGTGTAATTCAATTTATCTAATAGTGCAATTTACTGCAATTATAATGGTGTGGTCTCTGTCTAAATCTTCTAGTCTAGTGATAATCAAAAAATAAGGATGTCTAGTGACAAGTCTAAAAAATATGTGATTCAATTGTGTTTTACGATTGTGTAAAAAGTGGGATTCAATTCTATGTTACGAACTTCTTGCTGTGAAAAAGTAATATACTAAAGTTCCTAACTGTGAGTACAAGAAAGTTAAAATATCACTTATTGTGTGTAAAGGAGATTCAGGGTTAAAATATCATAAATGTCTGTACCTCTAATCGTATTATAAATGTGATAGAGTGTATTTAGTCAGATCATATGACGAATATATAACATTCCCAATTAGGTATGGTTGAGTAGATGCAGATTCGATATATAAAATACTTTTATACTTCCTATATAAACAAAAATGCTATATCAAAGTGATACAATTTGTGTTATACAAAATGACGTTTGCAAGCGGTTTTAATTTAAAAGGTATATTTTACTCTATTATAAATGAACGATATTGCTATAGTGGTATATAAAACAGTATATATTGTAACGATATAAAACAAACAATGTTAATAACATATGTTAAATTTCAATAATTGCAACATTCAGTTATTAGTTATCTTATTGTGAGTTCCGTTTAAGCATACAGGTTATGAATGAGTGTATAAAAGTTCCTGGTTGTAACAACCTTTGCTGTATATCAATCCGTGACGATATATATATACAAAAAAAAAGGGGTTGTAAGTTGTGGCCACAACTCTATTTATAAACTCTGTCCGAAAGTTTCCAGCTGTTAAAAATATCCAAGCAGTGAAGACTTCTTACTTAAAAAGTTATAAAATTATACTCCCCCTTACCGGACCTCCGATATCCCTTACCTCTTCGTGCTTCAGTGGGTTTTGGGAAGGTTGCCTCTGTGTTTGAGCGGGGATGGATTTTTTTCTCCGATCGGCGTATAGCCGTTGAAAATAGCCCGGCAACTACTTCCTACCCAAGTGGGTGTGTTGTATGTTTCACGTGGTACACGGAGGACCAATCGGGTAGCCGGGTCGTGGGGGGAGTGTTCCTTCTGTGATTCTTTACTGGAGCCAATGGTATCCACACTGGATGTCAAATTCTACGCGTTTCAGTGCTGGGTATGCGCCTTTATCAAGACTGTGTCTTGATAAAGGCGCATACCCAAGACGGATTGAAAACAAGGTACGCTGGGCCGGAATAGCCGTGAGTGTACCTGTTAGAAATTTGATAAATGGCAAAAGGTGTTAGATAGTGCTGAATTTGTATTCGGAACATCTGTAATGACGTAAGTATCAATCTGTGTCGGAGTGATACCGGCGGATTGTATGTTACATAACAAATTTCAACTTTTGCCGGTCTGTAGGCTTTGATAAATAGGTCAAATCAAGCTCGCCACAATTACGCTGCAGAATTCCGGCGTATTTGGGGTTGACGGCTTGATAAATAGGCCTCATAATGTTCACTTGTCACTTAATCTGTTTGTTTCCTAAATTGAGGTCTTCGTATATATTTAGACAGTAGGAAAACTAACGCCAAGAAATTGTTTTTCTATGCAATAATTAGAGTGAGTGTTTGTTTTTGTTTTTTTTGTACACCTTACTTCATGCTTTGATTTAGTTAAAATAACGTTATCACCTAATATCACATTATCACATGCACCTAGGTTTTGAGTGTTGCTAAGACAGTTTAATACAACTCCTTAGGATATGGGCTCTAATTTATATTTGATACGATAAAGGACTCGCCAACAAGATGAAGTTAAGAACTGCTGAAAGTCAGCTTCCCTTATATTGTGTATTATTAGCAGACCCTATCTTACTAAGCCCAATTTACTCACTATCAAGTTTTACAAGCCAACATAATGTTGCAACAATACTTGATCACAGAGGTTTCATAACCAGAAGATATTACGCAGTATAGTTTACCCGGTTGCCTAATATTACATGCATATTATGAGTGTCACTAAGACAGTCCTATACAACTCCCTAGGAAATGGGCTCTAATTTTTATTTGAAAAGATAAATGACTCACCAACAGGCTGAGGCTAAAAACTGCAAAAAGTCAGCTTACCCTCATATTGTGTATTATTAGCAGACCAAAAGCCCAACTAACTCATCCTATCAAGTTTCACATGCCTGCATAATGAAGCAATAATACTTGATTACAGAGGTTCTATGACCAGATGATATTGTGCAGTATAGGTCTTCGTAATTGATGCTTGCAATGCTATATATTTAGATTTCGTTCTTACTCTGTTTGCCTTTTGAGATTTCAGAGTCCCTACTGATAGTAATCTGCCTCACCTGGGTATAACTCGCTACTGTGCCACTAATAATTGTCGTATAAACTCTATATTTTCTTACTTATATATATAGGACACAGTGGTTAGCCTCCACGTGTAAATCACTATCTTCAGGTATCACTTATGTCCAAGATAGCTTTATAATTTTGTGTATTTATGACCCTCTTTAACCATTTTATATATACCTTGATAGGGCACTATAGGTCCTGTCCTCATAAGACTACTCCACCCACCTACCAGGTGTCTTTCTCTTAATATACATATATAGAGTTGCTGTCTGACTGCTTGCAGCCGGAGCAATCTGGACAGAGATAACTATTGTCCTCTACACAATAACACATAAGATAGAGATTTAATATACTTTTAAGGTTACTTATTCCCTTACTAAGGAGAAATGATACATGGACACACATGAAGAATTAGTGAATCATGTTATACAGAGTCTTAAGCAGGCTCAGCCTTAACGTTTATCCCACACACCATTTCTTAGGGTGTACACATTTCAATCCCTGCAAAGGTTGATAACATTTACTCTCCAAACTGATTTATGTACTCATATTATATGCCCTCCTCTCGTTCTCCTCATTACTCTACTGTTGTATCCTAGATGGCTCCGCCCTCCTTCCCCTCTCCCCCTCCATTTTAAGCGGCTTTTGCCCGCTGAATTCCCCCCCCCCATACACTATGGCCCAAAAGTGGCCAAAACAAAAGCCAACTCCCCACATCTTGATACCATCAGACTAGATAGAAGAATATCCCCTCTGTCAAGGTGGGGAACATTTACCATGTAATATAATATAAAATGAAGTTCCACCTTATTTAGCCCAAGCCCCTTTCTTGCATCTCATTGAGATATGTGATAGCAATGTATATCCTGCTCTGATGTAATTATTGTTTATGGACGAATCTTGTATGTTATTTGTTTCCTCTCACAACTTCAATAAAAATTGATTAAAAAATAAATAAATATATATATATATAAAACTGGTTGGCAAGGTTCTTGTTGTCAGCACCTGCTAGATACCTTCCCAAACTTGTTTATAACTTTTTGAGATAGTGCTACAGATTGTATATTATATTTCTCTAAATATATGTATATGCACCTGTTTACGATAGATAATTTAGTTACACTGGGTAATACATAGCTATTAGTTTTGCATTTTGTTCTCGGCGCTATATGTTTTCCGATCTTGTTTAAACTCCTATATTTGTCACAACAGATAATTAATAATATTGTATTAGGGTAAGATAATCTAGTTTTCACAGTTAATTGTAAAACAATAGGTGGTAATGAACACAGAACAAATAAAAACACAACCGTTATTTTGATTAATGTAAAAATAATAATCACAGAGCAATGTAAGGTGTTATGGGATAAGATAACTAGAAAGTATTGCAAACAAAATAATATTGTAATTTGATACCACTAATTAAATTTTGGGTAACTGCTCCTTGGAAATTAGTTTTGGTAATTAGTTATTGAGAGAGTAATTTGCTAACCGTATAAGAGGGTATACATAATAAACATAATTATGTTGTCAAAGGTAGAAATTCAGAAGCATTTAAAGGGGAATGCAAATACAAACTGCAGCAGTTAGGCTTGGCTAACCATAAGGTTGATTACTATCTTTCCCATATTAGCTCCCTATTAATGATCTAGTCAAAATTAAACTTTCAGGATTAAGATAGGGCATGCCATTTTAAACAACTTTCCAATTTACTTTTATCATCACATTTGTTTTGTTCTCTTGATATTCTTTGTTGAAAGCTAAACCTAGGTAGGCTCATTTGCTAATTTTTTTTTTTTTTTTTTTTTTTAATATTTTTATTGAGGTTTCAAAAAGCAAATCACAATAAAAGAAGAAAATACAGTATGCACAATTAGTCATTACAAAGAATGTCAAATACATTATAATGTTGAGTGTATACAAACAATCTAGGAAGGAGAACAAGCATTAGTGACCAACACTAGATTACAGGTGTGATTTGCCAATTTAAATGTGAACCTTCTAATGAACTCTAGAGGCCTCTCCAGAACCTCAAACATAAGCAAAATAAAACAACTGCTGAAGGTTAATATAGGATAAGAGAGACCACATTTGGGCCTCAAACCAACCTCTTTTTTATTTTTTATTTTCTAGAGTAATATAATGTCGAGCTCCCTTACTAAGAGATAGATTTATAATGACACATTGGAACACCTCCATAAAGTTAACTACCAGCTATGTTAGAATTGCATGCGTAGGCGATACGTAACAGTGATCAGTCCTGCTGATCAAGACAGGGCATATAAACGCATTGCTATTATGTTATGGAGGGTTGGGTACTTAGGGAGCAATTAGGTGCTATAATTTAGGTGCGGTATAGACGAGATAAACCGCTTTGTTAGTTCCCCTATAGTAAGGGATACATTATTGTTGGGGGGGGGGGGGGGAGGTGGTGGTTTTCATGTTTTCAGCATTATCTCCCTATTTAGGAGCACCGAAACATAATGGAATGGACTTAGAACTATCCTTGTCATAAAAAGCATGAGTTGGGAGAATTTAAACACGTGCTGATAAGCTATGCAAATGCAATATAATGGGATATAATACGTTATATATGCTAATAGTGAAATAGTTATACTTCTGGTTATGCAGCAGGGCATATTATGAAATGCGGTGTAAGAAGAAGAGTTAGATTTAACTAAGTGAAATCGGGGACAAAAGTTCCCTCACTATGTGACATTAGTTAGTAGGACCAGTCATAAGAATTATAAACATTGGTAGACCAGGCTTGATAGATAATAATGTGTAACATGACTTATGTTAAATGAGAAAATGTGCCAAAGTGGCTAGTATAAAAAATAACCCATAAACCCGGGTAGTGTCATCGACAGCAGGGAATGTGACAGCCTCATCAGACCATCAGATAACAACATTTGGTATTATGATGTAGAACAGCTAAGATATTAGAAAGTATTATAGAGCTTGGCTACTCTGATATCAGCTAGCAAAGGGATGAATCCTTGGGAATTAGGAGAGCTCTGTAAGAGGTTTACGCTCCAATAAAAAAATGACACATTCAAAACTTATGTATCTGCTCCGGCCGCAAGCAGACAGGTATAGTATGCTAATGGTTAATAAAGTGTCATCCAGGAGATGTCCCCATATTAAGTCTGGGTATTAAACATATCTAGACAAGTTAGAGCTATACACAACCACAGATCTAGCTAAGGTCAGAAATTCCTCTAGTTCTGTAAATTGCTATAGTGAGTAGCAAGCTGGTATATATAAGCATCTTAGAAAACCTTAGAGGTAATAAAAAAGGAGATAACTGAACCACATATATAAGACTGAGTTACAAATACTTATAAGGGTATGGAATTGTGTAACCAAATATTGTACCCTAGAATAACATTGTGTGGCTACATATAACAACTTTAAAACAGGTATTACCAGCAAATGAAACTAGCAGTAAAATAAATATAGTAAGTCGCCCATGTTACATAACACAGAGACTGGAGCAGATCACATACATCTAGTTCAGATGACAAATTGGTGTGGCAACCAAATAAATATTTCCAACCTGAGATTGTCATGAATTGGTTGTCACAATATGAAACAGTCAATATAAATGTCCCAAGCAAATATTGATCTTCCAGGGAGCAGTGTCTCTAAGTCAATTTATCCAGTTCCTCTTTTTAGATAGAAGCATGAAATTGTATTCCAGGGCTTCAATGTTTTAGGGCAAGTAAAGCTAAGTAAAGATATAAGGGCACTTTCCATCTTGTTTTTTTTTTTTTTTTTTTTTTAAGGCAGTTCCAGGTGTACCAGCCATTAACATATAGGATGAATAACAGAGTTATAGCTTATGTTAGAAAGTCAATTTAATATAGTTAGTTAGTTGTAATAGACCCAGTGAGGCTTTTAACTTTAACTTGAGGAAAAAATATAGTAGAGCGCCTGGTGCCTAACAAAGGCTATAGCCTGGATACAGCTTGTCAGGGTAGATTAAGCTAAGTAAAACCTTGCAAAAAAAAACAGCAATGCTTACCCCTGCTTCTAATACTGCGGTATAGATAGAGTAGCGTTCTGTGTTCTAGGTCCAAGTATGCAATGGTCGTAGTTCTGGCTAACAAGTGGCTAGTATCTCTATAACATCACAATAACTATCAGGTCCAACAGATTTTTTACAGTGACTCTCCAAGGACACCATGTCAGCCTAACATCCAGTGTAGATGGGTTAGGTCACCTGGAGGTAATATGAGCAGGAACGCTATCCTACCCCTGCTTTCAAGCTGATGTAAATATCAGTAATGCGGGGCACAGGTTCCCATGAGCATGGCATAGTACCGGGTGAGAGATTGACCTGCGTACGCAGAAGAGCGTTAGAATCCGACTCCTTATTTTCAGTGAAAGGCTCCAGGGCCCAATCCATCTTTTGTCGGCCAGCCAGTTGACTTGAGTGCTGTAGAGGAAGCCTATGCGCTGCGTGCTCCACTATCTCTGAAGCTTGCCTTGTATAATCCTGGGATTCCTCTGCGCCTGAATAGACAGCCGCATCTCCACTGTCAGTGGGTCCCCAGCCAGCCGTGGGCTTGTAAGACAAAGTGGGCTCGAAGTGGCTCCTCTCACCCGGCGATGAGCCAGTGTAGCCCTGCGATTGGGGTTCTGAGAGTAGAGACGGTGGGACACTGCTGGGGACCATTGTTGTGCCTCCGGGGGTAAGCATAAAGTCAGTAGCGCTGCCAAGGTCCTTGTCCAGGGGGTTTGATTTAATGGCGCCACAATCAGGATCAAGGGAAACTGTAAAGGCCTCCCGGTACTGCCGTAGCAAGAAGCCAATTTCCTGCAGGAGGGCGTGTGGATCCATGATAGGTGCCGGTCACCGGCAGTGACCTAACGATAGATTAGACTGCTAGTCAAAAGATAGAGTTCTGATATTTGCGCCCCAGTATCGAGAGAGACAGTAGTAAGGAAGTTTCCACAGCAGGTATATAGGCCAAGGAAACTGGCAGCCTCGTGGCAATACAGGAGAACGAAATAAGAGCCTTTTTTTCATCTATACCTTCAAGTCTTTATAGTGACCCTCCATATGTATAGTCTTGCCAGGGTGATAGGTGGGTCTGATGAAAAAATTGCAGGTATATTAGGTAAAAAAGATCCAAACTTGAGCATTAAATGCAGGAGCTCTTGCTATGCATGTCCTATCACTCTGGCGGTTGGCTCCGCCCCCCCATTTGCTAATTTTTGAGCCCTTGAAGGCCGCCTCTTATCTCAGTGCATTTTGACAGTTTTTTCCACCTAGACAGTGCTAGTTCATCTGCACCATATAGATAACATTGTGCTCATTTCTGGAGTTATTTATGAGTCAGCACTGATTGGCTAAAAGCAAGTCTGTCAAAAGACCTGAGATAAGGGGGCAGTCTACAGAGGCTTAAGTAATCACAGAGGTAAAAAGCTTATTAATATAACAGTGTTCTTTATGCAAAACAGAGGAATGGGTAATAAAGGGATTACATATGCGGCGGCGCCCGCAAAAGCCAGCATTGGCACGTATATTTTACCCGTTGGCCGCTAATTTTACTCCCATAAACTAACATAGAACCACGTCGCAAGTCGGTATCACATATTCAGCACAAGGACTTGCGCGGCGAAAATGGAGAAATTTGACTAAATTTTCACCTTACCATACATAGGCAGGTGCAACAAGCCTTGCGCTGAAAAACAAAATTTATGCTTACCTGATAAATGTATTTATTTCCTGATATGGAGAGTCCACAACGTCATCATTTACTGTTGGGAATATCACTCCTGGCCAGCAGGAGGAGGCAAAGAGCACCACAGCAAAGCTGTTAAGTATCACTTCCCTTCCCACAACCCCCAGTCATTCGACCGCAGGGAAATGGAAAAAGGAATAATACAAAGGTGTAAAGGTGCCTAAGGTGCAGTCAAAAATAACTGTATTAAAATAATGGGCGGGGTCGTGGACTTTACTGTTGGGAACCAATACCCAAGCTAGAGGATACAAATTACTAGGGAGGGAGAAAACAGGCAACCTAAACAGAAGGCACCACTATTTGAAGAACCTTACTCCCAAAAGAAGCTCAGCCGAGGCAAAAGAATCAAATTTAAAAAATCTTGAAAAAGTATGCAGAGAAGAACTAAATTGCAACCTTGCAATCTGTTCCACAGAATCTTCATTGGTGAAGGCCTAAAAAGAGGAAACAGCCCTCATGGAAAGTGCTGTAATTCTCTCAGGAGGCTGCAAACCAGCAGTCTCAAAGAAAAACAAATTATACTTCTCAAACATAAAGAAGAGAAGTATCAGTAGTTTTGTGACCCTACGTTTCCCTGAAAAACACAAAAACAGGGCAGAAAACAGGCGGAAATACAGAAAAACCACCTTGTCGAACGAAGAACCACCTTATCAGCAAGAAAGATAAGATAAGGCGATCACACTGCAAAGCCGAGAGTTCCAAAACTCTCCGAGCAGAAGAGATAACAAAAAGAAACAAAGCCTTCTAAGATAACTTAATATCTATGGAAAGTAAAGGCTTAAAAGGAGCCTGCTGAAATTTTTTTAAGAGCAAGGATAAGGTTCCAAAAAGGAGCAACAGACTTAAACACAGGCCTGCTTCTGACTAGGACCTGACAAAAAGATAGAACATCTGTTACATCCGCCAGACGTTAGAGAAACAACTCCTTCTCCAGACCTTCCTGGATAAAGGACAATTTCTAGGAATCCTGACCTGACTCCAAGAGTAGTCCTTAAATTCACAACAATATAGGTATTTACGCCATACCCTATGAAAAATCTTCCGAACCTGAATCAAAGTCACAATGACCAACTCAGAAAAACCACGCTTAGATAGAACCAAGCGTTCAATCTCCAAGCAATCAGCTTCAGAGAAACGAGATCTGGATGAAAGAATGGACACTGTGTTAGAAGGTCCTTCATCTGAGGCAACCTCCAGCGTAGATATCCTCTTTGTACGATCAGTGCCGCACACTGAGGATTGAATGCCAGGTACCAGCTTGCATTCCTATTGGCTGACATTTTCAAATCAGCCAATAGGATGAGAGCTACTGAAATCCTATTGGCTGTTCAAATAAAAAGCAGCTCCGATCCTATTGGCTGATTTGAAAATGTCAGCCAATAGGAATGCAAGGTACCCCATATTAAACGAGTACCTTGCATTCAATCTTCAGTGTGCGGCGTAGATTGTACGAAGAGGATCCCCACACTGGATGGCTCTGTGGTCAGAATTCTTGCTCCGCGGTTACCTCTGCTCCACCTTGATCCTCGATGAAGATAGAAAAGATACCCGCGATGGAAGAAGATATCGCCGCCTGGAAGAAGAACTTCTCCGCCGGATTTCACGAATGGTGAGTACCTATTTGGGGCTTAGGTTTACGATTTTATTTTTATTTTTTGGGGTGCCTTTTTATAGATTAGGGGTTTTTTTTTGGCTGTAAAAGAGCTGATTACTCTTTTAAGGGCATAAAAGAGCTGATTGCCCTTTTAGGGGCAATGCTCATACAAATGCCCCTTTTGGGACAATAGATAGTTTAGGTTTTTTTAGTGTTAGGTTTTTTTATTTTGGGGGGTTTGGTGGGTGGTGGGGTTTTACTGTTAAGCAGGGACTTAGTATTTTTTAAATGTAAAATATCTGTTTAACTTAGGGCAATGCCCTACAAAAGGCCCTTTTAAGGGCTATTAGTAGTTTAGTTTAGATTAGGGGGTGTTTTTATTTTGGGGGGCTTATTTATTTTCATAGGGGTTTAATTTTCTTATTTTTAATAATTTGGTTTATTTTTTCTGTAATGTTAGACTTTTTATTTTTTGTAATTTTAGATTAATTTAATTTATTAGTTTTTTTGAAGTAATGTTAGTTTTATTTTAATAGTAACTTAGTATTTTTTTATTTAATGTAATTGGGGTTAATTTAGGTTAGTAACACAGCCATTACGAGTCGTGTCGGTATAGCTATACCGCAAGCATTTTAGCCTTTAACGCAACGTCAGTCCCGCACTCAAAAAATTATGTTTTTGTGTGGGATTTCCATAGCGCTGTCATTACAAGTTTCGCAGTGAGGCTAAAATGCTTGCGTTCCAGTCTATACCAACACGATCCGTTCCGCAATCTGAGACCAGTAGTTATTAATTTTGCGCAACAAAACTGTTACACAAAACTCATAACTAAAGTGTTACAAAGTACACTAACACCCATAAACTACCTATTAAAGGGACAGTCAAGTCCAAAAAAAACCTTTCATTTTTCAAATAGGGCATGTGCAATTTTAAACAACTTTCCAATTTACTTTTATCAACATTTTTGCTTTGTTCTCTTGGTATTCTAGTTGAAAGCAAACCTAGGAAGGCACATGTGATAATTTATAAGCCCTTGAAGACTGCCTCTATTTTATTTACTTTTCACAGCAGGCTCTTGTAGGCCATATAGATAGCATTGTGATCACGCCCGTGGCTAGTGGCAGACACTGCACTTATTGGCTAAAATGCAAGTCAGTAGATAAGAACTAAAAGTCATGTGATTAGGGGCGGTCAGAAGATGCTTAGATACAAGTTAGTCACAGAAGTAAAAAGTGTATTAATATAACAGTGTTGGTTTTGCAAAACTGGGGAATGGGTAATAAAGGGATTATCTTTCTTTTTAAACAACAAAAATTCTGGTGTTGACTGTCCCTTTAACCACTAAACCGAGGCTCTCCCGCATCGCAAACACTATAATAAAGTTATTAACCCCTATTCTGCCGCTCCCCGACATCGCCACTACTAAATAAAGTTATTAACCCCTATTCCCCCGCACCCCAACATCGCCCACACTATAATAAAGATATTAACCCCTATTCTGCTGCTCCCCGACATCACCGCCACTAAATAAACCTATTAACCCCTAAACCAACAGCCCCCCACATCGCAAAAAACAAAATTAAACTATTAACCCCTAAACCTAACAACCCCTAACTTTAAATTATAATTACAAGATCCCTATCTTAAAATAAATAAAAACTTACCTGGGAAATTAAAAAAACCTAAGTTTAAACTATAAATTAAACTAACATTACTATTAAAAATAAAATTAAAATAACTATCAATTAAATAAATTAAATTACACATTAAAAAAAAACTAAAACTACTAAAAAAAATTAAATCTACAATTACAAAATATAAAAAATACTAAATTACAAAAAATAACAAACACTAAATTACGAAAAATAACAAACAAAATTATCCAAAATAAAAACAATTACACCGAATCTAATAGCCCTATAGAAATCAGCTCTTTTACCTGAAAAAAATGCAAAGACCCCCCAAAAGTAAAACCCACCACCCAACCAAACCCCCCCCAAAAAAACTAACAAAATCCTAAGCTACCCATTGCCCTCAAAATTGCATTTGTATGGGCATTGCCCTTAAAAGGGCATTCCCAAACCCTACTCAAAAAAAACCTAACGCTAACCCCCGACAATCCACTTATAGTTTCTGAAGTCCAGGCGGCGAAGTCTTCCTCCAGGCGGCGAGGTCTTCATCCATTCAGGCAGCGTCTTCTATCTTCATCCAGACGGCATCTTCTATCTTCATCCCGGCGGCGCGGAGCGGGTCCATCCTGAAGACATCCGGCACGGAGCATCCTCTTCATACGGTCGCCGCCGTATACTGAATCTTCAATGCAAGGGAGCATTTTCAAAATGGTATCCCTTGCAATCCTATTGGCTGATTTGATTTTTGAAATTCAAATCAGCCAATAGGATGAGAGCTATTGAAATCCTATTGGCTGTTCAAATCAGCCTATTGGCTGATTTGAATAGCTAATAGAATTTCAGTATCTCTCATCCTATTGGCTGATTTGAACAGCCAGCAGGATTTCAGTAGCTCTCATCCTATTGGCTGATTAAAACAGCCAGCAGGATTTCAGTAGCTCTCATCCTATTGGTTGATTTGAATTTCAAAAATCAAATCAGCCAATAGAAATGCAAGGGACGTCATTTTGAAAAGGCTCCATTGCCGGATGTCTTCAGGATGGACCCGCTCCACACCGCAAGGATGAAGATAGAAGATGCCACCTAGATGAAGATAAAAGACGCCGCTTGGATGGATGAAGACCTCGCCGCCTGGATAAAGACTTCGCTGCATGGATGTTCGGACTTCAGAAACTGTAAGTGGGTCATCTTTTTAGGGTGGGTTTTTTTTTAGATTAGGGTTTGGGCTACCTTAAAAGAGCTGAATGCCCTTTTCAGGGCACGAAAAAACAGAATTATGCTTACCTGATAAATTACTTTCTCTTGCGGTGTATCCAGTCCACGGATTCATCCTTTACTTGTGGCATATTCTCATTCCCTACAGGAAGTAGCAAAGAGAGCACACAGCAAAGGTGTCCATATAACTCCCCCTCTAGCTCCACCCCCCAGTCATTCGACCAAAGGTTAGGAAGAAAAAGGAGAAACCATAGGGTGCAGTGGTGACTGTAGTTTAAACAAAATTTTTTTTACCTTACTTAGACAGGTACCTTAAACGGAAGGCACCACTGCTTGCAAAACCTTTCTCCCAAAAATAGCCTCCGAAGAAGCAAAAGTATCGAATTTGTAAAATTTGGCAAAAGTATGCAGTGAAGACCAAGTCGCTGCCTTACAAATCTGTTCAACAGAAGCCTCATTTTTGAAAGCCCATGTGGAAGCCACTGCTCTGGTAGAATGAGCAGTAATTCATTCAGGAGGCTGCTGGCCAGTAGTCTCATAGGCCAAACGGATGATGCTTTTCCGCCAAAAGGAAAGAGAGGTAGCAGTCGCTTTCTGACCTCTCCTCTTACCAGAATAGATGACAAACAAGGAAGATGTTTGTCTGAAATCCTTAGTTGCTTGTAAATAGAACTTTAAAGCACGAACTACATCAAGATTGTGTAATAGACGTCTATCTTCGAAGATGGATTAGGACACAGAGAAGGAACAACTATTTCCTGGTTAATATTCTTGTTAGAAACAACTTTAGGAAGAAAACCAGGCTTGGTACGCAAAACTACCTCATCTGCGTGGAACACCAGGTAAGGTGAATCACACTGTAAGGCAGATAATTCTGAAACTCTTCAAGCAGAAGAGATAGCTATCAAAACTAAAAACAAAACTTTCCAAGATAACAACTTAATGTCTATGGAATATAAAGGTTCAAACGGAACCCCTTGAAGAACTGAAAGAACTAGATTCAAACTCCATGGCGGAGCCACAGGTTTATAGACAGGCTTGATTCTGACTAAAGCCTGAGCAAACGCTTGAACGTCTGGTACCTCTGCCAGACGCTTGTGTAACAGGATAGACAAAGCAGATATTTGTCCTTTTAAGGAACTAGCTGACAATCCTTTCTCCAGTCCTTCTTGGAGAAAGGACAATATCCTGGGAATCCTAATCTTACTCCATGATTAACCCTTGGATTCACACCAACAAAGATATTTCCGCCATATATTATGGTAGATTTTCCTGGTGACAGGCTTTCTAGCCTGAATCAGAGTATCTATAACTGACTCAGAGAATCCACGCTTTGATAGAATTAAGCGTTCAATCTCCAAGCAGTCAGACGTAGAGAAACTAAATTTGGATGCTTGAACGGACCCTGTATTAGAAGATCCTGCCTCATTGGCAGTGTCCATGGTGGGACAGATGACATGTCCACTAGGTCTGCATACCAAGTCCTGCATGGCCACGCAGGCGCTATCAGAATCACCGAAGCCTTCTCCTGCTTGATTCTGGCAACCAGATGCGGGAGGAGAGGAAACGGTGGAAAAACATAAGCCAGATTGAAGGACCAAGGCGCTGCTAGAGCATCTATCAATACCGCCTTGGGATCCCGGGACCTGGACCCGTAGACAGGAAGTTTGGTGTTCTGACGGGACGCCATCAGATCCAACTCTGGAGTGCCCCATAGCTGAGTCAGCTGGGAAAATACCTCCGGGTGGAGTTCCCACTCCCCCGGGTGAAAAGTCTGTCTACTCCTGGGATGTGAATTGCTGAGAGATGGCAGGAGTAATCCTCCGCCCACCTGATTATTTTGGTTATTTCCGTCATCGCTAGGGAACTCTTTGTCCCCCCCTGATGATTGACGTAAGCTACAGTCGTGATGTTGTCCGACTGAAATCGGATGAATTTGGCCGCTGCTAGTTGAGGCCATGCCTGAAGAGCGTTGAATATCGCCCTCAGTTCCAGAATGTTTATCGGGAGAAGAGTTTCTTCCCGAGACCATAAGCCCTGAGCTTTCAGGGAGTCCCAGACCGCACCCCAGCCTAACAGACTGGCGTCGGTCATTACGATGATCCACTCTGGCCTGCGGAAACATATTCCTTGAGACAGGTGATCCTGAGACAACCACCAGAGAAGAGAATCTCTGGTCTACTGGTCCAACTGAATTTGAGGAGACAAATTTGCATAATCCCCATTCCACTGTTTGCGCATGCATAGTTGCAGTGGTCTGAGGTGTATCCGAGCAAAAGGGACTATGTCCATTGCCGCAACCATTAGTCCGATTGTCTCCATGCACTGAGCCACAGATGGCCGAGGAATGGAATAAAGAGCTCTGCAAGTAGTTAAGAGTTTTAGCTTTCTGACCTCCGTCAGAAATATTTTCATTTCTACCAAGTCTATCAGGGTTCCAAGGAATGGAACTCTTGTGAGGGGGGAGAGAGAACTCTTTTTGATGTTCACCTTCCACCCGTGAGACCTCAGAAAGGCCAATACAATCTCTGTGTGAGACTTGGTTCTTTGGAAAGTTGACGCCTGAATTAAGATGTCATCTAGGTAAGGCGCCACTGCTATGCCCCGCGGTCTTAGAACCGCCAGGAGGGACCCTAGCACCTTTGTGAAAATTCTGGGAGCAGTGGCCAACCCGAAAAGAAGAGCCACAAACTGAAAATGCTTGTCCAGAAAGGCGAACCTGAGAAACTGGTGATGATCTTTGTGGATAGGAATGTGTAGATACGCATCCTTTAGATCCACGGTAGTCATATATTAACCCTCCTGGATCATTGGTAAGATTGTCCGAATGGTGTCCATCTTGAATGATGGGACTCTGAAAAATTTGTTTAGAATTTTGAGATCCAGGATTGGTCTGAAAGTTCCTTCTTTTTTTGGGAACCACAAACAGGTTTGAGTAAAACTCCAGTCCTTGTTCTGCAATTGGAACTGGGTGGATCACTCCCATTGTATGTAGATCTTCTACACAGCGTAAAAACGCCTCTTTCTTTGTCTGATCTGTACACAGACGAGAAATGTGGAACCTTCCCCTTGGAGGAGAGTCCTTGAATTCTAGAAGGTATCCCTGGGCTACAATCTCTAATGCCCAAGGATCGTGTACATCTCTTGCCCAGGCCTGAGCGAAGAGAGAGAGTCTGCCCCCTACTAGATCCGGTCCCGGATCGGGGGCTACCCCTTCATGCTGTCTTGGTGGCAGCTGCAGGCTTTTTGGCCTGTTTACCCTTATTCCAGCCCTGGTAAGGTTTCCAGTTTGCTTTGGGCTGTGAAGCATTACCCTCTTGCTTTGCAGCCGGAGAGGATGAAGCGGGGCCATTCCTGAAATTGCGAAAGGAACGAAAATTAGCTTTGTTCTTTGTTTTAAAGGCTTTGTCCTGAGGGAGAGCATGGCCTTTTCCCCCGGTGATATCTAAAATAATCTCTTTCAATTCAGGCCCGAATAGGGTCTTCCCTTTGAAAGGAATGTTCAAAAGCTTGGATTTAGACGACACATCGGCCGACCAGGACTTTAGCCATAGCGCCCTGCGCGCCAAAATGGCAAAATCTGAATTTTTTTCGCCGCTAACTTAGCTATTTGGAAAGCGGCGTCAGTGATAAAAGAATTAGCTAGCTTTAGAGCCTTAATTCTATCCATAATTTCCTCATATGAGGTCTCCGTCTGGAGCGAGTCTTCCAGCGCCTCAAACCAGAAAGCAGCTGAAATAGTTACAGGAATAATGCAGGCAATAGGTTGGAGAAGAAATCCTTGCTGAACAAAAATTTTCTTAAGTAAACCCTTTAATTTTTTATCCATAGTGTCTTTAAAAGCACAACTGTCTTCAATTGGTATGGTTGTGCATTTAGCTAGTGTAGAAACAGCCCCCTCCACCTTAGGGACCGTCTGCCATGAGTCCCGCATGGGGTCAGATATGGGGAACATTTTCTTAAAAACAGGAGGGGGGACAAAAGGGACACCTGGCCTATCCCACTCCCTAGTAACGATAACCGCAATCGTCTTAGGGACCGGAAACGCATCCGTGTAAAAAGGGACCTCTAGGTACTTGTCCATTTTACACAATTTCTCTGGGATCACCAAAGCGTCACAGTCATCCAGAGTAGCTAATACCTCCCTAAGTAAAACATGGAGGTGTTCTAGTTTAAATTTAAAAGCCAATGTATCTGAATCTGTCTGGGGAGGAACCCTTCCTGAATCAGAGACTTCTCCCTCAGACATCAAATCCCTCGCTCCCACTTCAGAGCGTTGTGAGGGTATATCGGATACGGCTACCAAAGCGTCAGAATGCTCATAATCTGTTCTTAAAACGGAGCTATCACGCTTTGCAGGTAACACGGGCAGTTTAGATAAGAAGGCTGTAAGAGAATTATCCATGACTGCCGCTAAGTCTTGTATTGTAAAAGGGTTAGACGCACTAGAGGTACTAGGCGTCGCTTGCACGGGCGTAACTGGTTGTGACACTTGGGGAGAGGCAGACGGGCTACCCTCGTTACCTTCAGTCTGAGAATCATCTTGGGCCACATTCTTAAGAGCAACAATATGATCTTTAAAGTGTATAGACATATCAGTACAAGTGGGACACATTCAGAGAGGGGGTTCCACCATGGCTTCTAAACACATTGAACAAGGATTTTCCTTAGTGTCAGACATGTTTAACAGACTAGTAGAGTACACAAACAGGCTTGGAATCACTTTAATCAAATAAAAAACACAATTTGAAAAAAACGTTACTGTGCCTTTAAGAGATAAAAAGAGCACACAATTTTACAAAATGGTGAAAAATGCAGTAATCTTTCTGAAATGTTCACAGTATTTAGCTAAAGCCTTAATAAGATTGCACCCCAAGTTTCAAAACGATTAACCCCTTAATGCCCAAACCGGAGCAGCCTAAAGCCAACACCTGGTTAAATCACTACAGCACCTTGCCACAGCCTTGCTGTGGCCCTACCTTCCCTTAGGGATCAGATTTGGGGGAATATAGCTTCTTTTAGGCCCTCAAACATCAGCAGGACCCTCCATGTGAAACAGCATGAACTTCTCTGCAATTCTAACTGTGCATCTGAGGCAATTAGGCCCCTCCCACTCTACTCCGGAGCTGTGAGGCCTAGAAAATCACTCCTAAGTGACTAAAAAACAGCCATGTGGTAATAACCCCAGAAAAAAAAACCAAAAGGGCTTTCAAAGTGTCTTGCAAAACGATTTTTCCTTAGCCAAACAATCGATTGCCCTGAATAAGTGTCAACCAGTATATTAGCCCTATTATGTAAGCATTCAATTCCTTACTAAGTCTGTGAACAAAGCTTACCCTCCCCGCATGGGGATCTTGTCAGTCTTCTAGCATTATCTCAGTCTTGTCTAGAAATAACTGACTGAACATACCTTATTGCAGATCACCCCGCAAACTGTTCCCCCAACTGAAGTTTTCTGGTACTCCTCAGTCCTGTGTGGGAACAGCAGTGGATTTTAGTTACAACATGCTAAAATCATTTTCCTCTCAGCAGAAATCTTCATCACTTTTCTGCTAGAGAGTAAATAGTACAAACCGGTACCATTTAAAATAACAAACTTTTGATTTAAGATAATAAAACTACAATTCTAACACCACATTCACTTTACACTCCCGAGAGAGACCCTAGTGCTTAGAGCCAGCAAAGAGAATGACTGGGGGGTGGAGCTAGAGGGGGAGCTATATGGACAGCTTTGCTGTGTGCTCTCTTTGCTACTTCCTGTAGGGAATGAGAATATCCCATAAGTAAAGGATGAATCCGTGGATTGGATACACCTTGCAAGAGAAAGAGCTAAATGCCCTTTTCAGGGCAATGCCCATACAAATGCCCTTTTCAGGGCAATGGGTAGCTTAGGTTTTTGTTAGAGTTAGGATTTTTATTTTGGGGGGTTGTTGGGTGGTGGGTTTTACTGTTGGGGGGGGTCTTTGTATTTTTTTCAGGTATAAACATAAATTATGTTTAAAGGGACACTGAACCCAATTTTTTTCTTTTGTGATTCAGATAGAGCATGAAATTTTAAGCAACTTTCAAATTTACTCCTATTATCAAATGTTCTTCATTCTCTTGGTATCTTTATTTGAAATGCAAGAATGTAAGTTTAGATGCCGGCCCATTTTTGGTGATCAACCTGGGTTGTTCTTGCTGATTGGTGGATAAATTCATCCACCAATAAAGTGCTGTCCAGAGGTCTGAACCAAAAAAGCCTAGATGCCTTCTTTTTCAAATAAAGATAGCAAGAGAACGAAAAAAATAGGAATAAATTAGAAAGTTGCTTAAAATGGCATGCTCTCATTGAAGGAAAAATTTGGGTTCAGTGTCCCTTTAACTGATAATTTAATTTCCTTCTGTATGAGGAGAGTCCACTGAATCATTCCTTACTGTTGAGAAATACTGAACCTGGCCACCAGGAGGAGGCAAAGACACCCCAGCCAGAGGCTTAAATACTCCCCCTACTTCCCTCATATCCCAGTCATTCTGCCAAGGGAACAAGAAACAGTAGGAGAAATATCAGGGTATAAATGGAGAAAAACAAATTTTGGTCCACCTATCGGAGTATACGGACGGGGGCTGTGGACTTTTCTCATACAGAAGGAAATTAAATTATCAGGTAAGCATAATTTATGTTTTCCTTCTTAATATGAGGAGAGTCCATGGCATCATTCCTTACTGTTGGGAAACTATACCCAAGCTCTAGAGGACACTGAATGATAATGGGAAGGGAAAAAGAAAGGCAGACCCTAATCTGAGGTCACCACAGCCTGCAAAACCTTTCTCCCAAAAGCTGCTTCCGCCGAAGCAAAAACGTCAAATTTGTATAACTTTGAAAAAGTATTTAAGGAGGACCAGGTAGCCGCCTTACAAATCTGATCCATAGAGGCCTCGTTCCTAAAGGCCCAAGAGGAAGCCACCGCTCTAGTGGAATGAGGACATAAGGAAGGAACCACAATCTCCGGATTGATGTTACGATCAGACACCACCTTAGGAAAAAAAAAAAAAAGCGGGTACGTAAAACAGCCTTATCAGTGTGGAACACCAGATAAGGAAGCTCACATTGCAAGGAAGCCATTTCAGAAACTCTGCGTGTCGACAAAATAGCCAATAGAAAGAGAACCTTCCAGGACAACAACTTAATGTCAACCGAATGCATAGGCTCACACGGAGCCGTTGCAAAAATGTAAGAACAAGATTCAAACTCCAAGGTGGAGGGATAGATCTAAACAAAGGTCTGATCCTGATCAGAGCCTTAATTAAGGATTGCACGTCAGGGAGCTCTGCGAGCCTCTTGTGCAGCAAACAGAAAGGGGCGAAATCTGTCCCCTCAGAAAGGCCCTTCTCCAGACCCTCCTAGAGAAAGGAAAGAATCCTGGCAGCCTTGACCTTATGCCAAGCGAAACCACACTCTTCACACCAGAATAAGTAAGCTATCCACACCATATTATAGATGCGTTGAGTAACAGGCTTACGAGCCTGAATGAGAGTGTCAATAACCCTCTCAGAAAAACCTCTTTTGGCTAAGACTAAGTGTTCAATCTCCACGCAGTCAGCTTCAGAGAATCTAGATTTTGATGAACAAAAAGGACCCTGTTCCAGCAGATCCCTGCGACAAGGTAACTTCCACGGAGGAGATGAGGACATCCATACCAGATCCGCGAACCACAACTGATGCCTGCTCCTGCTTGATGCGGGTCACTACACGAGGAAGAAGTAGAAACAGTGGAAAAAAGGAAATTTATGCTTACCTTATAAATTGATTTCTTCTAAGATACGACGAGTCCACGGATTCATCCTTTACTTGTGGGATATTATCCTCCTGCTAACAGGAAGTGGCAAAGAGCACCACAGCAGAGCTGTCTATATAGCTCCTCCCTTGGCTCCACCCCCCCAGTCATTCAACCGAAGTTATAGGAACAAAAAGGAGAAACTAAAAGGTGCAGAGGTGACTGAAGTTTTAAACAAAATAATATAATCCGTCTTAATTTGACAGGGCGGGCCGTGGACTCGTCGTATCTTAGAAGAAATCAATTTATCAGGTAAGCATAAATTTCCTTTTCTTCTACAAGATACGACGAGTCCACGGATTCATCCTTTACTTGTGAGATACAATACCAAAGCTACAGGACACGGATGAACGGGAGAGACAAGACAGATACCTATACAGAAGGCACCACTGCTTGAAAAACTTTTCTCCCAAAAATAGCCTCAGAAGAAGAAAAAGTAACAAATTTGTAAAATTTGGAAAAGGTATGAAGGGAAGACCAAGTCGCAGCCTTACAAATCTGTTCAACAGAAGCATCGTTTTTAAAAGCCCATGTGGAAGCCACCGCTCTAGTAGAATGGGCAGTAATGTTTTCAGGAGGCTGCTGTCCAGCAGTCTCGTATGCCAAACGGATGATGCTTTTCAGCCAAAAAGAAAGAGAGGTAACCGTAGCTTTTTGCCCTCTACATTTTCCAGAATAGACAACAAACAGAGAAGATGTATGACGGAAATCCTTGGTCGCTTGCAAGTAAAACTTCAAGGCACGAACCATGTCCAAGTTATGTAACAGATGCTCCTTCTTAGAAGAAAGGTTAGGACACAGAGAAGGAACAACAATTTCCTGATTAATATTCTTATTAGACACAACCTTAGGAAGGAATCCAGGTTTAGTGCGCAAAACCACCTTATCAGAATGGAATATAAGATAAGGCGAGTCACATTGTAATGCAGATAGCTCAGAAACTCTTCGAGCAGAAGAGATAGCAACTAAAAACAGAACTTTCCAAGATAGAAGTTTTATATCTATGGAATGCATAGGTTCAAACGGAACCCCTTGAAGAACATTAAGAACTAAATTCAAACTCCATGGCGGAGCAAAAATTTTAAACACAGGCTTGATTCTAACCAAAGCCTGACAAAACGACTGAACGTCTGGGACATCTGCCAGACGCTTGTGCAGTAAGACTGACAAAGCAGAAATCTGTCCCTTTAAGGAACTAGCTGACAACCCCTTCTCCAATCCTTCTTGGAGAAAGGACAAAATCCTAGGAATCCTGATCTTACTCCATGAGTAGCCTTTGGATTCGCACCAATAAAGATCTTATGGTAAATTTTCCTAGTGACAGGCTTTCGAGCCTGAATCAAAGTATCAATGACCGACTCAGAGAATTCCCGCTTAGATAAAATCAAGCGTTCAATCTCCAGGCAGTCCGTTGCAAAGAAATTAGATTTGGATGTTGGAACGGACCCTGAATGAGAAGGTCCTGTCTCAGTGGCAGTTTCCACAGTGGCAGAGATGACATCTCCACCAGGTCTGCATACCAAGTTCTGCGTGGCCACGCAGGCGCTATCAAGATTACTGAAGCCCTCTCCTGTTTGATTCTGGCAATCAGGCGAGGAAGAAGAGGAAAAGGCGGAAACACATAAGCCAGGTTGAACGACCACGGTACTGCTAGAGCATCTATCAGTACTGCTTGAGGATCCCTTGATCTGGACCCGTAACAAGGAAGTTTGGCATTCTGACGAGATGCCATCAGATCCAATTCCAGTGTGCCCCATTGATGAATCAATTGTGCAAACACCTCCGGATGGAGCTCCCACTCCCCCGGATGAAAAGTTCTCCTCTCCTGGGATATATATTGCTGATAGATGGCAAGAGTGAGCCTCTGCCCATCAAATTATCTTGGAAACCTCTATCATCGCTAGAGAACTCTTTGTTCCCACTTGATGATTGATATATGCCACAGTCGCGATATTGTCCGACTGTAATCTTATGAATTTGGCCGAAGCCAGCTGAGGCCACGCTTGAAGCGCGTTGAATATCGCTCTCAGTTCCAGAATATTGATTTGTAGTAGGGACTCCTCCTGAGTCCACACACCCTGAGCCATCAGGGAATTCAAGACTGCACCCCAGCCCAAGAGGCTGGCGTCCGTCGTCACTATGACCCATGCTGGCCTGCGGATGCACATTCCCTGGGACAGATGATCCTGTGATAACCACCAATGAAGAGAGTCTCTGGTCTCTAGATCCAGATTTATCCGCAGAGATAAATCTGCATAATCCCCATTCCACTGTCTGAGCATGCACAGCTGTAGTGGTCTGAGATGTAAGTGGGCAAACGGAACTATGTCCATTGCTGCTACTATTAATCCAATTACCTCCATACACTGAGCCACTGACGGCAGAGGAATGGAATGAAGTGCTCAGCAAGTAGTTAAGATCTTTGATTTTCTGACCTCCGTCAGAAAAATCTTCATGTCTACCGAGTGGATGGACCGAGTCCTAGGAATGGAACTCTTGTCAGAGGAACAAGTGAACTCTTTTTTTATGTTCACCTTCCACCCGTGAGTACTTAGAAAAGCCAGCACGATGTCCGTGTGGGATTTGGCTAGATGGTAAGTTGACACCTGAATCAAGATATCATCCAGATAGGGCGCCACTGATATGCTCCGCGGTCTTAGAACCGCCAAAAGGGACCCTAGCACCTTTGTGAAAATTCTGGGAGCTGTGGCCAACCCGTAAGGAAGGGCCACAAACTGGTAATGTTTGTCCAGGAAGGCGAACCTGAGGAACTGGTGATGATCTTTGTGGATAGGAATGTGAAGATACGCATCCTTCAAATCCACGGTGGTCATATATTGACCCTCCTGGATCATTGGTAAGATTGGTTGAATGGTCTCCATCTTGAACGATGGAACTCTGAGAAATTTGTTTAGACTTTTGAGAT
This sequence comes from Bombina bombina, assembly GCF_027579735.1. Lineage (NCBI taxonomy): Eukaryota > Metazoa > Chordata > Amphibia > Anura > Bombinatoridae > Bombina > Bombina bombina. The sequence continues at coordinate 495,598,156 of NC_069501.1, read as the reverse complement.
CTAAAATCAGTCTGAAGGTTCCCTCTTTTTTGGGAACCACAAACAGATTGGAATAAAACCCCTGCCCGTGTTCTAATTTTGGCACTGGGCAGATTACACCCATGGTATATAGGTCTTCTACACAGTGTAAGAACGCCTCTCTTTTTGTCTGGTCTACAGACAAACGTGAAAGATGAAATCTCCCCCTTGGGAGAGAATCCTTGAATTCTAATGCCCAGGAATCCTGAACGTCTCTTGCCCAAGCCTGAGCGAAGAGAGAAAGTCTGCCCCCTACTAGATCCGGTCCCGGATCGGGGGCTGCCCCTTCATGCTGTCTTGGTAGCAGCAGCGGGCTTCTTGGCCTGTTTACCTTTATTCCAGGTCTGGTTAGGTCTCCAGAATGACTTGGATTGAGTAAAGTTCCTCTCCTGCTTGGAGGCGGATGAGGAAGTAGCGGGACCGCCTTTAAAGTTTAGAAAGGAACGAAAATTACTCTGTTTGGTCCTCATTTTAACCTTCTTGTCCTGAGGAAGGGCATGACCTTTACCTCCAGTAATGTCAGAAATTATCTTCTTTAGTTCAGGCCCGAATAGGGTCTTACCCTTAAAGGGAATAGCTAAAAGCTTGGATTTAGATGACACATCAGCAGACCATGGCCTCTAGTTATCAAGCTGTCAACCGCAAATACGCTGGAATTCCGCAGCATATTTGTGGCGAGGCTGATTCGCCATAGTTATCAAACCCTACTGCCCGGCAAAAGTAGAATATAGTGACGTAACCTACGATCCGCCAGACTCAGTCTGACACAGATCGATGGTTACGTCACTACAGATGTTCCGAACACAAGTTAGGCACAATCTGACTACTTTTGGCAGTTATCAAACTACTACAAGGTACGCTCGCCACTATTCCGGGGCAGCTTACCTGGATTTCAATCCGCCGCCCTGGAGGCGGCGGATCCCATAGGAATCAATGGGAGTCTGACCATAGCGAAAGCTTATGTTCGCTGCTGCCCGATATCCCATTGATTCCTATGGGAGATGTCTGCACCTAACACCCTAACATGTACCCCGAGTCTAAACACCCCTAATCTGCCCCCCCCACACCACCGCAACTAAATAAAGTTATTACCCCCTAAACCGCTGCTCCCGGACCTCGCCGCAACTATATTAAACATGTTAACCCCTAAACCGCCGCTCCCGGACCCCGCCGCCACCTACATTATACATATTAACCCCTAATCTGCTGCCCCCTATCCCGCCGCCACCTACATAAACTTATTAACCCCTATCCTGCGGATCCCGGACCCCGCCGCAACTAAATAAATTGTTTAACCCCTAAACCGCCACTCCCGGACCCTGCCGCCGCCTATATTAAAATTATTAACCTCTATCCTGCCCCCCCATACCGCCGCCACTTACTTAGCTAAAATACTTACAAAATTACCTGTAAAATAAATCCTAACCTAAGTTACAATTAAACCTAACACTACACTACAATTACCTAAAATTAAATAAAATAACACTAAATTACAGAAAATAAAAAAGAATTACAAGAAGTTTAAACTAATTACACCTAATCTAAGCCCCCTAATAAAATAATAAAGCCCCCTAAAATAAAAAAAATGCCCTACCCTATTCTAAATTACAAAGTATCCAGCTCTTTTACCAGCCCTTAAAATGGCTTTTTGCGGGGCATTGCCCCAAAGTAATCAGCTCTTTTACCTGTAAAAAAAAATACAACCCCCCCAACATTAAAACCCACCACCCACATACCCCTACTCTAACCCACCCAAACCCCCTTAAAAAAACCTAACACTAACCCCCTGAAGATCACCCTACCTTGAGCCGTCTTCACCCAACCGGGCTGAAATCTTCATCCAAGTGGCGGAGAAGAGGTCCTCCATCCAGCAGAAGTCTTCATCCAGGCAGCGTCTTCAATCTTCATCCATCCGGAGCGGAGCAGAGCCATCTTCCAAGGAGCCGACGCGGAGCCATCCTCTTCAACCGACGACTGAACGACGAATGACGGTTCCTTTAAAGGGACAGTCAACCATAGAATTGTTATTGTTTTAAAAGATAGATAATCCCTTTATTACTCATTCCCCAGTTTTGCATAACCAACACAGTTATATTAATGTACTTTTTACCTTTGTGATTACCTTGTATCTAGGAACCTTCTTCCAGCCCCCTGATCACATGACTGTGACTGTTTATTATCTATTGTCTTAAATTTAGCATTGTATTGTGCTAGATCTTAAATAACTTTCTGTGCCTGAACACAGTGTTATCTATATAGCCCACGTGTACTTTCTGTCTCTTTGTGTTGAAAAGAGATTTAAAAAGCATGTGATAAGAGGCAGCCCTCAAAGGCTTAGAAATTAGCATATAAGCCTACCTATGTTTAGTTTAAACTAAGAATACCAAGAGAAAAAAGCAAATTTGATGATAAAAGTAAATTGTAAAGTCAATTAAAATTAAAAGTCCTATCTGAATAATGAAAGTTTAATTTATACTTGACTGTCCCTTTAAGGGACGTCATCCAAGATGGCGTCCCTCGAATTCCGATTGGCTGATAGGATTCTATCAGCCAATCGGAATAAAGGTAGGAAAAATCTGATTGGCTGATTCAATCAGCCAATCAGATTGAAGTTGAATCCGATTGGCTGATCCAATCCATCTTGGATGACGTCCCTTAAAGGAACCGTCATTCGTCGTTCAGTCGTCGGTTGAAGAGGATGGCTACGCGTCGGCTCCTTGGAAGATGGCTCCGCTCCGGATGGATGAAGATTGAAGACGCCGCCTGGATGAAGACTTCTGCTGGATGGAGGACCTCTTCTGCGCCACTTGGATGAAGATTTCGGCCCGGTTGGGTGAAGACGGCTCAAGGTAGGGTGATCTTCAGGGGGTTAGTGTTAGTTTTTTTAAAGGGGGTTTGGGTGGGTTAGAGTAGGGGTATGTGGGTGGTGGGTTGTAATGTTGGGGGGGTATTGTATTTTTTTTTACAGGTAAAAGAGCTGATTACTTTGGGGCAATGCCCCGCAAAAAGCCCTTTTAAGGGCTGGTAAAAGAGCTGGTTACTTTGTAATTTAGAATAGGGTAGGGCATTTTTTTTATTTTGGGGGGCTTTATTATTTTATTAGGGGTCTTAGATTAGGTGTAATAGTTTAAACTTCTTGTAATTCTTTTTTATTTTCTGTAATTTAGTGTTTGGTTTATTTGTACTATAGTTTAGTTTATTTAATTTTAGGTAATTGTAGTTAATTTATTTAATTAATTTAATGATAGTGTAGTGTTAGGTTTAATTGTAACTTAGGTTAGGATTTATTTTACAGGTAATTTTGTAAGTATTTTAGCTAGGTAGTTATTAAATAGTTAATAACTATTTAATAACTATTCTACCTAGTTAAAATAAATACAAAGTTGCCTGTAAAATAAAAATAAATCCTAAAATAGCTACAATATAATTATTAGTTATATTGTAGCTATCTTAGGGTTTATTTTATAGGTAAGTATTTAGTTTTAAATAGGAATAATTTAGTTAATAGTAGTAAGTTTTATTTAGATTTATTAAAATAATATTAAAGTTAGGTGGTGTTAGAGTTAGGTTTAGGGGTTAATAAGTTTAATATAGGTGGCGGCGGGGTCCAGGAGCGGCGGTTTAGGGGTTAAACATTTAATTTAGTTGCGGCGGGGTCCGGGAGTGGCGGTTTAGGGGTTAATGAGTTTAATGTAGGTGGCGGCGGTGTAGTGGGGGGCAGGATAGGGGTAAATAACTTTAATATAGGTGGTGGTGGGCTCCGGGTGCGGCGGTTTAGGGGTTAAACAATTTATTTAGTTGCGGCGGGGTCCGGTATCCGCAGGATAGGGGTTAATAACTTTAATATAGGTGGCGGCGGTGTAGTGGGGGCAGGAAAGGGGTTAATGGGTATAATGTAGGTGGCGGCGGGGTTTGGGAGCGGCGGTTTAGGGGTTAATATATTTATTATAGTTGCGGCGGGGTCCAGGAGCGGCGGTTTAGGGGGTAATAACTTTATTTAGGTGCGGGGGGCTCCGGGAGCGGCGGTTTAGGGGGTAAAACTGTATAGTATAGAGTGGGTGCTTAGTGACAGGCTATCAAGAAAGCTGCGAAGAAGCCGATGAGCAGCGAGATCGATGACTGTTAGTTAACAACAGTCCGCTGCTCATCGCTCCGTACTTGGTGCGCGGCTTCTTGACAGCTTTTTTGATTACTTTGGCGAACGTATTCAGGTTCGTGGCGGCGATGGTAGGTGAGCTTAGGCGAGCGTATTGGGCCGGGCGAATGAAGGTAAGTAGACGACTTCATAACTAGAGGCCCATGACTTAAGCCATAATGCTCTACGCGCTAAAATGGCAAAGCCTGCATTCTTTGCCGCTAATTTAGCCATTTGGAAAGAGGCATCTGTAATAAAAGAATTAGCTAGCTTGAGAGCCTTAATTCTATCCAAAATATCATCTAATGGGGTCTCAACCTTCAGAGACTCCTCTAGAGACTTGAACCAAAAAGCTGCTGCAGTAGTTACTGGAACAATGCACGCTATAGGTTGTAGAAGAAAACCCTGATGAATAAACAATTTCTTTAGAAGCCCCTCTAATTTTTTATCCATAGGATCTTTGAAAGTACAACTGTCCTCAATAGGTATAGTTCTACGCTTAGCCACGAATCCCGAATGGTGTCAGATATGGGAATAATTTTCTTAAAAGTAGGAGGGGGAGAGAACGGAATGCCTGGTCTATCCCATTCCTTAGTAACAATGTCCGAAATTCTTCTAGGGACTGGAAAAACATTAGTGTAAGTAGGGACCTCTAGATATTTATCCATTTTACACAGTTTCTCTGGTGGTATGACAATAGGGTCACAATCAATCAGAGTCGCTAAGACCTCCCTAAGTAACAAGCGGAGGTGTTCAAGCTTAAACTTAAAGGCCGTCACATCTGAGTCTGTTTGAGGGAACATTTTTCCTGAGTCTGAAAGCTCTCCCTCAGACAGCAATTCCCCCAAACCCAGATCAGAACACTGTGAGGGTACATCGGAGATGGCCAATAAAGCATCAGAGGGCTCAGCATTTACTCTAATGCCTGACCTGCTGCGCTTACCCTGTAACCCTGGCAGGTTAGATAATACCTCTGTAAGGGTAGTAGACATAACTGCAGCCATATCTTACAGGGTGAAAGAATTAGACGCACTAGAAGTACTTGGCGTCACTTGGGCGGGCGTTAAAGGTTGTGACACTTTGGGAGAAGCAAATGGCATAACCTGATTCTCTTCTGACTGAGAATCATCCTGAGACATACTTTTATCAGCTAAAATATGGTCTTTGCAATGTAAGGCCCTTTCAGTACACGAGGGACACAATGGCTTCTAAACACATGGAATATTGGATTTCCTCAATGTCAGACATGTTAAACAGGCTAGTAATAACCACAAACAGGCTAGAAAACACTTTAGTTAGTGAAAAACATAACAATCTGAAAAAACGGTACTGCGCCTTTGAGAAAAAAAGCATACAATTTTTCCAAAACTGCTTCAAAATGATAAAATGATCTCAATTTTATGCTAAATATATCCTAACTTGCCAGCTAAGATTGCACCACAAGAAAAGGATCACTTAACTCTTATGTATAAAAACGTTAGACAAAAAATGTTGTAATCAGTCAAAAAAAAAACCTGCACCTCGCCACAGCCCTGCTGTTGCGCCTACCTGCCCTCAGGGGTCTGCAAAATCAGATTAACCCTTTGATTAGGCCCAAACTTTCTTGAAGGGCCCACCGGAGCTGGAGCTTGCTGCTTGCATGGGGAATACAACTGCGCTACTGAGGCGCGAAAATAGGCCCCGCCCATCTACTTGATGTCTCACAGCCTTGCAAAAGGACCGCTCCAAAGCGGTCTAAAAATCTAGTCATGTGGGTTCATATACCCAAATCTAACTGAAGCCATGTGTAATTGCCAATAAAAAAAGAAAACGTTTGTCACAAAAAAACGTTATCTCCCAACATATAATCTTTTGCCCACAAACATTATGTTATCAGTGTCAATCATTTTATAGCCTAAATTACAGGTCCAGTAATACTCTTTTTCACAATACGATTACTGCTTACCCCTTCCCTAATGGGGATACTGTCAGCCAATTCTGAAATAACACAGTCTCTTCAGAAAAAAATGACTGAACATACCTCAATGCTTGTAGCATGAAAACCGTTCCTCACACTAAAGTTTCTTAAGTACTCCTCAGCCATTCTGTGGGAACTACTCTGGATCTTAGTAACAACTGCTAAGATCATCAGTCTCCAGACAGAAATCTTCATCCATCTGCTGCCTGGGAAAAAATAGCACTCACCGGTACCATTTAAAATAAAAAATTCTTGCTTGAAGAAAATAAAAACTAATATTTTATCACCTCTTTCACTTTACCCTTCCTATTACTTAGTATAGGCAAAGAGAATGACTGGGGGGTGGAGTCAAGGGAGGAGCTATATAGACAGCTCTGCTGTGGTGCTCTTTGCCACTTCCTGTTAGCAGGAGGATAATATCCCACAAGTAAAGGATGAATCCGTGGACTCGTCGTATCTTGTAGAAGAAATGTAAATTAGATTGAACCTCCAAGGCACTGCTAATGTATTTGTTAGCTCCGCCTGAGGATCCCTGGACCATGACCTATATCTGGGAAGCTTGGTATTGAGCCGGGACGCCATGAGATCTATCTCCGGTGTCCCCATCTGTTGCAAATCTCTGCAAACACCTCAGGATGGAGAGATCATTCCCCTGGATGAAAGGGTTGTCTGCTGAGGAAATCTGCTTCCCAGTTTTCCATACCCGGAATGTGGATCGCTGACAGCGAACAGTTGTGGGTCTCTGCCCACTCCAGAATCAGAGATACTTCCCTCATTGCTAGGGAGCTCCTCATTCCCCCCTAATGGTTGATGTAAGCCACCGAGGTTATGTTGTCTTATTGGAATCTGATAAACTAGGACAAACCCAGAAGAGGCCAAGCCTTCAGAGCATTGAAGATCACTCAAAGTTCCAAAATGTTGATTGGAAGGAGGGATTCCTTTCGAGTCCACGGGCTCTGTGCCTTCCTGGCACCCCAAACTGCTCCCCATCCTGAGAGACTTGCATCAGTAGTCAAAATCTCCCAGGATGGTCTCAAGAAGGATGTCCATTGGGACAGGTAATCTGGACAGAGCCAACAGGAGAGCGATTCTCTTGACCGGTTGTCTAGAGAAATCTGTTGAGACAGATCAGAATGATCGCTGTTCCACTGTCTCAGCATGCACAGCTAAAGTGGTCTGAGATGGAACCTGGCAAAAGGAATGATGTCCATGCTGGACACCATGAGACCAATCACCTCCATACACCAAGCCACTAAGGGCTTTAAAGAGATCTGGAGTGCAAGACAATCGGAAGTTAGCTTGTATAGTCTCTGGTCTGTAAGAAATATCTGCATGGATATGGAGTCTATTATAGTACCCAGGAATTCCACCCTGGTACTGGGAATAAGAGAACTTTTTTCTAAGTTTATCTTCCATTCATGAGATCGAAGAAGAGATAGAAGGGCTTTCGAATGGTCCTCTGCCAGACGACAGGATGGTGCTTGAACCAGAATATCGTCCAAGAATGGCGCTACTGCTATACCTCTGGTTCTGGCCACTGCAAGCAGAGCCCCTAGAACATTCGTAAAAATTCTTGGAGCAGTAGCTAGACCAAACAATGCAATAATCTAAGAACTTGAAGTGTTTCTTGTGTATAGGAACGTGAAGGTAAGCATCCTTCAGATCTATCGTGGTTATGAACTGTCCTTCCTGAACTAAGGGAAGGATGGACCTTATTGTCTCCCTCTTGAATGAGGGGACACATAGGAACTTGTTTAAGCACTTTAGGTCCAGAATCGGGCAGAAAGTTCCCTCCTTCCTTGGGACCACAAAAAGGTTTGAATAGTATCCCAGACCTCTTTCTGTAAGAGGTACCAGGACAATCACTCCCAGGGGGGAGAGAACCCTCACGAACCCCAGAAAGGATTCTCTCTTTTCTGGCCTTGAAGACAGGTTTGACAAGAGGAATCTGCCCCTGGGTGGATAAGACTTGAAACCTATCCTGTATCCCTGAACGATGACCTCCAGGACCCACGGGTCTAGTATGTCCCCAAACCAAGCATCCGAAAAGAGCAACAGTCTGCCCCCTACACGATCCAGAGCCGGATTGGGGGCCGCCCCTTCATGCCGACTTTGACTCGGCGGGCTTCTTGTTCTGCTTTGATTTATTCCAGGACTGAGCCGGCTTCCAAGTGCCCTTGGATTGCTCGGGCTTTGCAGAGGGCTGCTGACATTGGGATTTATCCGAACGAAAGGAACGAAAATTAGGACCTTGCCCTTTAGGTTTGTTCTTCTTATCCTGCGGTAAAAAGGCACCTTTGCATCCAGTAACCGTGGAGAAAATCGAGTCCAGGCCTGGACCAAATAGAATATTTCCCTTAAATGGGAGGGAAAGAAGTCTTGACTTCAAAGTCATGTCCGCAGACCAGGACTTCAGCCAGAGTGCCCTACGAGCTTGAACAGAAAAACCTGAAGCCTTGGCATTCAGGCGAATAATTTACATATTTGCATCACAAATAGAATATTTCCCTTAAATGGGAGGGAAAGAAGTCTTGACTTCAAAGTCATGTCCGCAGACCAGGACTTCAGCCAGAGTGCCCTACGAGCTTGACAGAAAAACCTGAAGCCTTGGCATTCAGGCGAATAATTTACATATGTGCATCACAAATAAAAGAATTAGCCACCCTTAAGGCCTTAATTCTTTCCTGGATCACGTCGAGGGGACCCTCAACCTCGATCAACTCAGATAAGGAGTCGCACCAGTAGGTAGCCGCTTCAGCAACCGCAGCAACAGCCGCTGCCGGTTGAAACAAATATCACATATGTTGAAACATCTTTCTTAACAGAGTTTCTATTTTCTTATCCATGGGCTCCTTAAAAGACTAACTATCCTCAAGCGGGATAGTAGTGCATTTAGCAAGTGTGGAGATAGTGCCATCCACCTTAGGGATGGAGCCCCACAACTCCAATTGAGAGTCCAGAACCAGGAACAATTTTTTAAAGGAAGAAGAGGGAAATGGAGAACCAATTCTTTCCCATTCATTCTTAATAATGTTCGCCATCTCTACGGGAACCGGGTATGTTTGTGGTACAACCCTGTCCTTGTAGACCTTATCTAATTTAGGAATCAAAGGTTCCTCAGGCAATTTGGTATGGAGCCCCACAACTCCAATTGAGAGTCCAGAACCAGGAACAATTTTTTAAAGGAAGAAGAGGGAAATGGAGAACCAATTCTTTCCCATTCATTCTTAATAATGTTCGCCATCTCTACGGGAACCGGGTATGTTTGTGGTACAACCCTGTCCTCGTAGACCTTATCTAATTTAGGAATCAAAGGTTCCTCAGGCAATTTGGGCTCTGGAACCTCTAACATCGCCAAAACTTCCTTCAACAGAAACCGTAAATGCTCAATCCTAAATCTAAAGTCTGGTTCCTCCTCAGCTGGAGGCCTAGAGGCAGCAAATTCCGACCTAGAAAGAGCACTCTCTGAAGTATCAGAGGCGCCTTCATCATCGAATAATCTTGTATCAGATAAATCCAATAAGCTAGTAGATGACCCCTGGAAATGATAGCAATATTTAACCTTTCGCTTGCGCTTAGCACGACGAGGTAAAAGACTAAAGGCTGCAGACACTGCCGTTTGTAATTGCTCAGTAAAGTCTGGCGGTAAAAGGGCCCCTCCAGATGGAGGATTAGGAGTGCTACGGGAAGCTGCATGTGTAATAGGAGATGACTGTAGGGTACGCATCTCACGGGACGGAGACTCCTCAGAGGTGGACCGCTCAGTGGTATCAAACATATTAACTTTTTTTTTACAGGATTACTTTATCAAGGAATGTGGAACATAATTGAGCAGGTGGGTATACCGAGGCCTCCTCACAATATAGACAGGTATTAGATTAAGGTAAAGAGGGAGCCTCCATAGCCTCCATAGCTTGTGCTTATAAAGCTGACTATAGATAATAAGATAAAACGGCACCTTTATACCCCCAATGGCTTGGGCACTCACCACCTCCTATGACCCAGGCCAAACAGAGAAACTGTTTCTTCTCCGGTAAACCGCACGGTCAGGAAAGAGGAAATCATTGTAACCACACCCGGTCACATGGTGCGCAATGCAGGACTGCCCCTGATATAGGAAAAAAGCGTACCAAGCCTTTCAGGCTGCGCAGCTTCCAAAAACGAAAGTAAAACCTGTACGTTCCAACATCTGCCTGAGCCACATCTAACACATGTCGCAGCATAATCATAATAAAATAAAATTAAATTATGTGATTAATCCCCCCTGTTCAAAAATCCCCCTCTGGAGATATTAATCCTTGATTCCAAACAGATAAAAGGAGCCACACTGTGACCCAATCTTCTTGTGTTATCATATGTGTATAAAAAATTAAACGATCTTACCGGAATCTATGCCATGGAACAGAAACACAGCATTTTAAGTTTGGCAGTCTTGTAGCATCGCTCCTGACATGGACTTGAGTGATGGAAGCAGGCAGTGAAACTCGTTAACACTGATTGCTTAGGAGCTGTTAATACGAGTCTGGATGGGTTCGCAGAAAGACTCTCCCTGCATCTCCAGACTCTAACATTCGTCAATGCTCTCACTAAGAGGCTGACAAGACTACTTAAAACTCTAGTCCCATTTCAAAGGGTAGATATCCTTCATAAGAAACTACTCTGAATCTTCTGACACTTCTCTGCCAACCTCCTGTGACGAAAGGCAAAGAATGACTAGGATATGAGGGAAGTAGGGGGAGAATTTAAGCCTTTGGCTGGGGTGTCTTTGCCTCCTCCTGGTGGCCAGGTTCAGTATTTCCCAACAGTAAGGAATGATGCCATGGACTCTCCTCATATTAAGAAGGAATAAATAAATATAAATAAAAGGGAAAAAAGTTATGTAATAGTTAAGGAAAGGGTAGTTAAAGGGGAGATGGGAAGTGGGATAGGGGGTTAATGAAAGGGGGGAAAAAGGAAGATGGGGATATGGGGTTAATGAAATGAAAAATAAAATGTGAATGTGTTTGTATAAAGTAAAAGTGTGTGTATAAACTAATGTGTGTTAATTAAACTAATGTATGGATGTGTGTGTTCCTAATATTATATGAGTCTACAATATGAATATATCAAAGAAAAATCTCCAACTCTCCACTAACTCACAATAAACTATCCAAACCACCAAATTCCTACGAGCGCAACTAGCTCAAGTGTCTCTCTCTCTATAAGTGATCAAAGGTAAAGAGCACAGACGCAAACCGTTATTTTTAGACCGAGGTTGGGTTACCATGGCAATGCACTTGTTATGGTGCGCTTTTCGACGAATCCGACATTGGTTGGCAGCGCAAACTTACGCTATCTTTTTGAATGGAAACCTGGTACAAAAATGGAGCTGTAATTTACTTTTAGCTGTCGTCCGCTTCTGTAGCTTACAGCTCCATTTTTAACGGCTCAATGGAAACGAGCCCTTAGTTTGGGGACAGCTGCTCAACAAACTGTCACTATTTTGTATATATTATGTTTTGCTTCAGGAGTAAAAAAACATAATTTATGCTTACCTGATAAATTTATTTCTCTTGTAGTGTGTTCAGTCCACGGGTCATCCATTACTTATGGGATATATTCTCCTTCCCAACAGGAAGTTGCAAGAGGATCACCCAAGCAGAGCTGCTATATAGCTCCACCCCTCACATGTCATATCCAGTCATTCGACCGAAACAAGACGAGAAAGGAGAAACTATAGGGTGCAGTGGTGACTGGAGTTTTAATTAAAATTTAGAACTGCCTCAAAAAAAGACAGGGCGGGCCGTGGACTAAACACACTACAAGAGAAATAAATTTATCAGGTAAGCATAAATTATGTTTTCTCTTGTTAAGTGTGTTCAGTCCACGGGTCATCCATTACTTATGGGATACCAATACCAAAGCTAAAGTACACGGATGATGGGAGGGACAAGGCAGGAACTTTAAACAGAAGGAACCACTGTCTGTAGAACCTTTCTCCCAAAAACAGCCTCCGAAGAAGCAAAAGTGTCAAATTTGTAAAATTTGGAAAAAGTATGAAGTGAAGACCAAGTTGCAGCCTTGCAAATCTGTTCAACAGAGGCCTCATTCTTAAAGGCCCAGGTGGAAGCCACAGCTCTAGTGAAATGAGCTGTAATTCTTTCAGGAGGCTGCTGTCCAGCAGTCTCATAGGCTAAGCGTATTATGCTACGAAGCCAAAAAGAGAGAGAGGTGGCCCAAGCCTTTTGACCTATCCTCTGTCCAGAATAAACGACAAACAGAGAAGAAGTTTGCCGAAAATCCTTAGTTGCCTGTAAGTAGAACTTCAGGGCACGGACTACGTCCAGATTATGCAAAAGACGTTCCTTCTTTGAAGAAGGGTTAGGACATAATGATGGAACAACAATCTCCTGATTGATATTCCTATTAGAAACAACCTTAGGTAAAAACCAAGGTTTAGTACGCAAAACTACCTTGTCTGAATGAAAAATCAGATAAGGAGAGTCACAATGTAAGGCAGATAACTCAGAGACTCTCCGAGCCGAGGAAATAGCCATCAAAAACAGAACTTTCCAAGATAAAAGCTTAATATCAATGGAATGAAGGGGTTCAAACGGAACACCCTGAAGAACTTTAAGAACCAAGTTTAAGCTCCACGGGGGAGCAACAGTTTTAAACACAGGCTTAATCCTAGCCAAAGCCTGACAAAAAGCCTGGACGTCTGGGTTCTCTGCCAGACGTTTGTGAAAAAGAATAGACAGAGCAGAAATCTGTCCCTTTAACGAACTAGCGGATAAACCCTTTTTCTAAACCCTCTTGTAGAAAAGACAATATCCTAGGAATCCTAACCTTACTCCATGAGTAACTCTTGGATTCACACCAATGTAAATATTTACGCCATATCTTATGGTAAATTTTACTGGTAACCGGTTTCCGAGCCTGTATCAATGTATCAATAACCGACTCCGAGAAACCACGCTATGATAGAATCAAGCGTTCAATCTCCATGCAGTCAGCCTCAGAGAAATTAGGCTTGGATGGTTGAAAGGACCCTGAAGTAGAAGGTCCTGCCTCAGAGGCAAAGACCATGGTGGACAGGACGACATGTCCACTAGGTCTGCATACCAGGTCCTGCGTGGCCACGCAGGCGCTATCAGAATCACAGATGCTCTCTCCTGTTTGATCCTGGCAATCAGACGAGGCAGCAACGGAAACGGTGGGAACACATAAGCCATGTTGAAAACCCAAGGGGCTGCTAGTGCATCTACCAGCACCGCTCCCGGGTCCCTGGACCTGGATCCGTAACAAGGAAGCTTGGCGTTCTGGCGAGAAGCCATGAGATCCAGTTCCGGTTCGCCCCAACAAAGAATCAGTTGAGCAAATATCTCCGGGTGAAGTTCCCACTCCCCCGGGTGAAAGGTCTGGCGGCTTAGAAAGTCCGCCTCCCAGTTCTCCACGCCTGGGATGTAGATCGCTGACAGATGGCAAGAGTGAGACTCTGCCCAGCAAATTATCTTTGAGACTTCTAACATCGCTAGGAAACTCCTGGTTCCCCCTTGATGATTGATGTAAGCCACAGTCGTGATGTTGTCCGACTGAAATCTGATGAACCTCAGTGTTGCTAACTGAGGCCAAGCTAGAAGAGCATTGAATATCGCTCTTAATTCCAGAATGTTTATTGGAAGGAGTTTCTCCTCCTGAGTCCATGATCCCTGAGCCTTCAGGGAATTCCAGACTGCGCCCCAGCCTAGAAGGCTGGCATCTGTTGTTACAATCGTCCAATCTGGTCTGCGAAAAGTCATTCCCTTGGACAGATGAATCCGAGACAACCACCAGAGAAGAGAATCTCTGGTCTCCTGGTCCAGATTTAGTAAAGAGGACAGATCTGAGTAATCCCCATTCCACTGACTCAGCATGCATAATTGCAGCGGTCTGAGATGCAGGCGCGCAAATGGCACTATGTCCATTGCCGCGACCATTAAGCCGATTACTTCCATGCACTGAGCTACTGATGGGCTTGGAATGGAATGAAGGACACGGCAAGCATCTAGGATTTTTGATAACCTGGACTCCGTCAGGTAAATTTTCATCTCTACAGAATCGATGAGTCCCTAGAAAAGGAACCCTTGTGAGTGGTAACAGAGAACTCTTTTCCATGTTCACTTTCCACCCATGCGACCTCAGAAATGCTAGAACTATCTCTGTATGAGACTTTGCATTTTGAAAACTTGACGCTTGTATCAGAATGTCGTCTAAGTACGGAGCCACCGCTATGCCTCGCGGTCTTAGAACCGCCAGAAGCGAGCCCAGAACCTTTGTAAAAATTCTCGGGGACATAGCTAACCCGAAGGGAAGAGCTACAAACTGGTAATGCCTGTCTAGAAAGGCAAACCTTAGGTACCGATAATGATCTTTGTGAATCGGTATGTGAAGGTAGGCATCCTTTAAGTCCACTGTGGTCATATACTGACCCTCTTGGATCATGGGTAGGATGGTTCGAATAGTCTTTATTTTGAATGATGGAACTCTTAGGAATTTGTTTAAGATTTTTAGGTCCAAGATTGGTCTGAAGGTTCCCTCTTTCTTGGGAACCACAAACAGATTTGAGTAAAATCCTTGCCCTTGTTCCGTCCGCGGAACTGGGTGGATCACCCCCATTACTAGGAGGTCTTGTACACAGTGAAGAAAAGCCTCTTTCTTTATTTGGTTTGCTGATAACCTTGAAAGATGAAATCTCCCTTGTGGAGGAGAAGCTTTGAAGTCCAGAAGGTATCCCTGAGATATAATCTCCAACGCCCAGGGATCCTGGACATCTCTTGCCCAAGCCTGGGCGAAGAGAGAAAGTCTGCCCCCCACTAGATCCGTTTCCGGATAGGGGGCCCTCTCTTCATGCTGTCTTAGGGGCAGAAGTAGGCTTTCTGGCCTGCTTGCCCTTGTTCCAGGACTGGTTGCTTTTCCAACCCTGTCTGTAACGAGCAGAAGTTCCTTCCTGTTTTGGAGCGGAGGAAGTTGATGCTGCTCCTGCCTTGAAATTACGAAAGGCACGAAAACTAGACTGTTTAGCCTTTGATTTGGCCCTGTCCTGAGGAAGGGTGTGACCCTTACCTCCAGTAATGTCAGCAATAATCTCCTTCAAGCCGGGCCCAAATAAGGTTTGCCCTTTGAAAGGAATATTAAGCAATTTAGATTTAGAAGTTACATCTGCTGACCAGGATTTAAGCCATAGCGCTCTGCGCGCCTGAATGGCGAATCCGGAGTTCTTAGCCGTTAGTTTGGTTAAATGCACAACGGCATCCGAAACAAATGCATTAGCTAGCTTAAGGGCTTTAAGCTTGTTCAAAGTCTCATCCAATGGTGCTGTGCGAATAGCCTCTTCCAGAGACTCAAACCAGAAAGCCGCTGCAGCAGTGACGGGCGCAATGCATGCAAGGGGCTGTAATATAAAACCTTGTTGAACAAACATTTTCTTAAGGTTACCTTCTAATTTTTTATCCATTGGATCTGAGAAAGCACAACTATCCTCCACCGGAATAGTGGTACGCTTGGCTAAAGTAGAAACTGCTCCCTCCACCTTAGGGACCGTCTGCCATAAGTCTCGTGTGGTGGCGTCTATTGGGAACATTTTTCTAAATATCGGAGGAGGGGAAAAAGGCACACCGGGTTTATCCCACTCCTTGTTAATAATCTCTGTAAGCCTTTTAGGTATAGGAAAAACGTCAGTACACACCGGTACCGCATAGTATTTATCCAGCCTACATAATTTCTCTGGGATTGCAACCGTGTCAAAATCATTCAGAGCCGCTAATACCTCCCCTAGTAATACACAGAGGTTCTCAAGCTTAAATTTAAAATTTGATATTTCTGAATCCGGTCTCCCTGGATCAGATCCGTCACCCACAGAATGAAGCTCTCCGTCCTCATGTTCTGCAAATTGTGACGCAGTGTCAGACATGGCCCTCATATCATCAGCGCGCTCTGTCCTTAACCCAGAGCTATCGCGCTTGCCTCTTAACTCAGGCAAATTAGATAATACTTCTTTCATAACATTAGCCATATCTTGTAAAGTGATTTGTAAGTGCCTTGATGTGCTTGGCGCCACAATCTCACGCACCTCCTGAGCGGGAGGCGAAGGTACTGACACGTGAGGAGAGTTAGGCGGCATAACTTCCCCCTCGTTGTCTGGTGATAATTTCTTTACCGGTAAAGACAGACTTTTATTTAAAGTAACATCAATACAATTGGTACACATATTTCTATTGGGCTCCACATTGGCCTTTAAACATAATGAGCAAGCAGATTCATCTGTGTCAGACATGTTTAAACAGACTAGCAATGAAGCTATCAAGCTTGGAAATTTCTTTCAATAAGTTTACAATCAATATAAAAAACGCTGCAGCGCTTTTAAAAAAGCAAAAAAACTGTCACAGTTGAAATAACAATGAACTAATACGGTTATAGCATCCAATTTTAAACAGTAAATGTATGAAATTAGCAGAGGATTGCACCCATTAGCAAAAGGATGATTAACCCCTCAATACCCAAAACGGATAATCAATTTAAGATTTAACGCTTTTCTCACAGTCAAACACACTGTCACAGGTCTGCTGTGACTGATTACCTCCCTCAAAAATGAATTTTGAAGACCCCTGAGCTCTCTGGAGACGTCCTGGATCAAAGAGGAAGAAGCAGGAAGACTGTGCTAGAATTTTAACTGCGCAACAAGGCGCTAAAAAAAGGTCCCTCCCACTCATATCACAACAGTGGGAGACCTGATATAACGGTGTCTATGCAGAAATATACGTTAGCCATGTGGAAAAAAATCATGCCCAAAAAGATTTATCACCAAAGTACCTCACAAAACGAATAACATGCCAGTAAACGTTTTAAAAAACAACTTTCCAGTGTTATGCAAAGTTATCACTAAGCCTGCTACCAGTCGCTTCTACTGCAGTTAAGGCTCATACATTTATTTCAGTACTAACAGTATTTAAAGTTAAATTCTAGTCCCTAGAAAATAACTCAACTGCGCATACATTTATCAGCCTGATACCAGTCGCTACTACTGCATTAAAGGCTGTACTTACGTCATATGGGTAACAGCAGTGTTTTCATAGTCAATTCCATTCCTAGAAAATATTTTACTGCACATACCTCATTTGCAGGGGCCCCCGCATGCTATTCCCTTCTCTGAAGTTACCCCACTCCTCAGAATGTGCGAGAACAGCCAGTGGATCTTAGTTACGTCTGCTAAAATCATAGAAAAAACAGAATTTATGCTTACCTGATAAATTACTTTCTCCAACGGTGTGTCCGGTCCACGGCGTCATCCTTACTTGTGGGAATATCTCTTCCCCAACAGGAAATGGCAAAGAGTCCCAGCAAAGCTGGCCATATAGTCCCTCCTAGGCTCCGCCCACCCCAGTCATTCGACCGACGGACAGGAGGAAAAATATAGGAGAAACCATATGGTACCGTGGTGATTGCAGTTAGAGAAAATAATTCATCAGACCTGATTAAAAAACCAGGGCGGGCCGTGGACCGGACACACCGTTGGAGAAGTAATTTATCAGGTAAGCATAAATTCTGTTTTCTCCAACATTGGTGTGTCCGGTCCACGGCGTCATCCTTACTTGTGGGAACCAATACCAAAGCTTTAGGACACGGATGAAGGGAGGGAGCAAATCAGGTTACCTAAACGGAAGGCACCACGGCTTGCAAAATCTTTCTCCCAAAAATAGCCTCCGAAGAAGCAAAAGTATCAAATTTGTAAAATTTGGCAAACGTGTGCAGTGAAGACCAAGTCGCTGCCTTACATATCTGATCAACAGAAGCCTCGTTCTTGAAGGCCCATGTGGAAGCCACAGCCCTAGTGGAGTGAGCTGTGATTCTTTCAGGAGGCTGCCGTCCGGCAGTCTCGTAAGCCAATCGGATGATGCTTTTAAGCCAAAAGGAAAGAGAGGTAGAAGTCGCTTTTTGACCTCTCCTTTTACCAGAATAGACGACAAACAGAGAAGATGTTTGTCTGAAATCTTTTGTAGCTTCTAGATAGAATTTTAGAGCACGGACTACGTCCAAATTGTGTAACAAACGTTCCTTCTTTGAAACTGGATTCGGACACAAAGAAGGTACAACTATCTCCTGGTTAATATTTTTGTTAGAAACAACCTTTGGCTTAGTACGCAAAACCACCTTATCTGCATGGAACACCAGATAGGGCGGAGAACACTGCAGAACAGATAACTCTGACACTCTTCTAGCAGAAGAAATAGCAACCAAAAACAAAACTTTCCAAGATAACAACTTAATATCTATGGAATGTAGAGGTTCAAACGGAACCCCTTGAAGAACTGAAAGAACTAAATTTAAACTCCAGGGAGGAGTCAAAGGTCTGTGAACAGGCTTGATCCAAACCAGAGCCTGAACAAATGCTTGAACATCTGGCATAGCTGCCAGTCGTTTGTGTAGTAAGACAGATAAAGCAGAAATCTGTCCCTTTAGAGAACTCGCAGATAATCCTTTATCCAAACCTTCTTGCAGAAAGGAAAGAATCTTAGGAATTTTTATCTTATTCCAAGGCAATCCCTTGGATTCACACCAGCAGATATATCTTTTCCATATTTTATGGTAAATCTTTCTAGTTACCGGTTTTCTGGCCTGAACCAGAGTATCAATCACAGAATCTGAAAACCCACGCTTTGATAGAATCAAGCGTTCAATCTCCAAGCCGTCAGCTGGAGGGAGACCAGATTTGGATGTTCGAATGGACCCTGAACAAGAAGGTCCTGTCTCAAAGGTAGCTTCCATGGTGGAACCGATGACATATTCACCAGGTCTGCATACCAAGTCCTGCGTGGCCACGCAGGGGCTATCAAGATCACCGAGGCCCTCTCCTGTTTAATCCTGGCTACCAGCCTGGGAATGAGAGGAAACGGCGGAAACACATAAGCTAGGTTGAAGGTCCAAGGCGCTACTAGTGCATCCACTAGAGTCGCCTTGGGATCCCTGGATCTGGACCCGTAGCAAGGAACCTTGAAGTTCTGACGAGACGCCATCAGATCCATGTCTGGAAAGCCCCATAATTGAGTCAATTGGGCAAAAATCTCCGGGTGGAGTTCCCACTCCCCCGGATGGAATGTCTGACGGCTCAGATAATCCGCTTCCCAGTTTTCGACACCTGGGATGTGGATCGCAGATAGATGGCAGGAGTGATTCTCCGCCCATTGTATTATTTTGGTTACTTCTTTCATCGCCAGGGAACTCCTTGTTCCCCCCTGATGATTGATATACGCAACAGTCGTCATGTTGTCTGATTGGAATCTTATGAATCTGGCCTTTGCAAGCTGAGGCCAAGCCCTAAGAGCATTGAATATCGCTCTTAGTTCCAGAATGTTTATCGGGAGAAGAGACTCTTCCCGAGACCATAGTCCCTGAGCTTTCAGAGATTCCCAGACCGCACCCCAGCCCACTAGACTGGCGTCGGTCGTGACAATGACCCACTCTGGTCTGCGGAAGCTCATTCCCTGGGATAGGTGGTCCAGGGATATCCACCAACGGAGTGAATCTCTGGTCTTCTGATCTACTTGAATCACTGGAGACAAGTTTGTATAGTCCCCATTCCACTGTTTCAGCATGCACAGTTGTAATGGTCTTAGATGAATTTGCGCAAAAGGAACTATGTCCATTGCTGCAACCATCAACCCTACTACTTCTATGCACTGAGCTATGGAAGGACGTGGAACAGAATGAAGAACTTGACAAGCGCTTAGAAGTTTTGACTTTCTGACATCTGTCAGAAAGATCCTCATTTCTAAGGAATCTATTATTGTTCCCAAGAAGGGAATTCTTGTTGACGGAGACAGAGAACTTGTCATGCAAATTTATCATGCAAAGTTATCACTAAGCCTGCTACCAGTCGCTTCCACTGCAGATAAGGCTTAAGCATTATTTCAGTATTAACAGTATTTTCTCAGTCAAATTCTAGTCCCTAGAAAATAACTCTACTGTGCATACATTCATCAGCCGATACCAGTCACTACTACTGCATTGAAGGCTGTACTTACATCATACGGGTAACAGCAGTGTTTTCTTAGTCAATTCCATTCCCAGAAAATATTGTACTGCACATACCTCATTTGCGGGGGACCCCGCATGCTATTCCCATGTTCTGAAGTTACCCCACTCCTCAGAATGTCGAGAACAGCCATTGGATCTTAGTTACGCCTGCTAAGATCATAGAAAAACGCAGGCAGTTTCTTCTTCCAAATACTGCCTGAGATAGAAAAACAGCACATTCCGGTGCCATTTAAAATAACAAACTTTTGATTGAAGAATAATTAAGTAAAAACTCCAACTCCTCCCGCGATCTCCTTCTTTGTTGAGAGTTGCAAGAGAATGACTGGATATGACATGTGAGGGGAGGAGCTATATAGCAGCTCTGCTTGGGTGATCCTCTTGCAACTTTCTGTTGGGAAGGAGAATATATCCCATAAGTAATGGATGACCCGTGGACTGAACACACTTAACAAGAGAAATAAATTTATCAGGTAAGCATAAATTATGTTTTCTCTTGTTAAGTGTATTCAGTCCACGGGTCATCCATTACTTATGGGATACCAATACCAAAGCTAAAGTACACGGATGATGGGAGGGACAAGGCAGGAACTTTAAACAGAAGGAACCACTGCCTGTAGAACCTTTCTCCCAAAAACAGCCTCCGAAGAAGCAAAAGTGTCAAATTTGTAAAATTTTGAAAAGGTATGAAGTGAAGACCAAGTTGCAGCCTTGCAAATCTGTTCAACAGAGGCCTCATTCTTAAAGGCCCAGGTGGAAGCCACAGCTCTAGTGGAATGAGCTGTAATTCTTTCAGGGGGCTGCTGTCCAGCAGTCTCATAGGCTAAACGTATTATGCTACGAAGCCAAAAAGAGAGAGCGGTGGCCGAAGCCTTTTGACCTCTCCTCTGTCCAGAATAAACGACAAACAGAGAAGAAGTTTGCCGAAAATCCTTAGTTGCCTGTAAGTAGAACTTCAGGGCACGGACTACGTCTAGATTATGCAAAAGACGTTCCTTCTTTGAAGAAGGGTTAGGACATAATGATGTAACAACAATCTCCTGATTGATATTCCTATTAGAAACAACCTTAGGTAAAAATCCAGGTTTAGTACGCAAAACTACCTTGTCTGAATGAAAAATCAGATAAGGAGAATCGCAATGTAAGGCAGATAACTCAGAGACTCTTCGAGCCGAGGAAATAGCCATCAAAAACAGAACTTTCCAAGATAAAAGCTTAATATCAATGGAATGAAGGGGTTCAAACGGAACACCCTGAAGAACTTTAAGAACCAAGTTTAAGCTCCACGGAGGAGCAACAGTTTTAAACACAGGCTTAATCCTAGCCAAAGCCTGACAAAAAGCCTGAACGTCTGGATTCTCTGCCAGACGTTTGTGTAAAAGAATAGACAGAGCAGAAATCTGTCCCTTTAACGAACTAGCGGATAAACCCTTTTCTAAACCCTCTTGTAGAAAAGACAATAACAGAATTTATGTTTACCTGATAAATTACTTTCTCCAACGGTGTGTCCGGTCCACGGCGTCATCCTTACTTGTGGGATATTCTCTTCCCCAACAGGAAATGGCAAAGAGCCCAGCAAAGCTGGTCACATGATCCCTCCTAGGCTCCGCCTACCCCAGTCATTCGACCGACGTTAAGGAGGAATATTTGCATAGGAGAAACCATATGATACCGTGGTGACTGTAGTTAAAGAAAATAAATTATCAGACCTGATTAAAAAACCAGGGCGGGCCGTGGACCGGACACACCGTTGGAGAAAGTAATTTATCAGGTAAACATAAATTCTGTTTTCTCCAACATAGGTGTGTCCGGTCCACGGCGTCATCCTTACTTGTGGGAACCAATACCAAAGCTTTAGGACACGGATGAAGGGAGGGAGCAAATCAGGTCACCTAAATGGAAGGCACCACGGCTTGCAAAACCTTTCTCCCAAAAATAGCCTCAGAAGAAGCAAAAGAATCAAACTTGTAAAATTTGGTAAAAGTGTGCAGTGAAGACCAAGTCGCTGCTCTACATATCTGATCAACAGAAGCCTCGTTCTTGAAGGCCCATGTGGAAGCCACAGCCCTAGTGGAAGGAGCTGTGATCCTTTCAGGAGGCTGCCGTCCGGCAGTCTCGTAAGCCAATCTGATGATGCTTTTAAACCAAAAGGAGAGAGAGGTAGAAGTTGCTTTTTGACCTCTCCTTTTACCAGAATAAACAACAAACAAGGAAGATGTTTGTCTAAAATCCTTTGTAGCATCTAAATAGAATTTTAGAGCGCGAACAACATCCAAATTGTGCAACAAACGTTCCTTCTTCGAAACTGGTTTCGGACACAGAGAAGGCACGACTATCTCCTGGTTAATGTTTTTGTTAGAAACAACTTTTGGTACGTAAAACCACCTTATCTGCATGGAACACCAGATAAGGAGGAGAACACTGCAGAGCAGATAATTCTGAAACTCTTCTAGCAGAAGAAATTGCAACCAAAAACAAAACTTTCCAAGATAATAACTTAATATCAACGGAATGTAAGGGTTCAAACGGAACCCCCTGAAGAACTGAAAGAACTAAGTTGAGACTCCAAGGAGGAGTCAAAGGTTTGTAAACAGGCTTGATTCTAACCAGAGCCTGAACAAAGGCATAAACATCTGGCACAGCTGCCAGCTTTTTGTGAAGTAACACAGACAAGGCAGAAATCTGTCCCATCAAGGAACTTGCAGATAATCCTTTTTCCAATCCTTCTCGAAGGAAGGATAGAATCTTAGGAATCTTAACCTTGTCCCAAGGGAATCCTTTAGATTCACACCAACAGATATATGTTTTCCAAATTTTGTGGTAAATTTTTCTAGTTACAGGCTTTCTGGCCTGAACAAGAGTATCAATAACAGAATCTGAGAACCCTCGCTTTGATAAGATCAAGCGTTCAATCTCCAAGCAGTCAGCTGGAGTGGGACCAGATTCGGATGTTCGAACGGACCTTGAACAAGAAGGTCTCGTCTCAAAGGTAGCTTCCATGGTGGAGCCGATGACATATTCACCAGATCCGCATACCAAGTCCTGCGTGGCCACGCAGGAGCTATCAAGATCACCGACGCCCTCTCCTGATTGATCCTGGCTACCAGCCTGGGGATGAGAGGAAACGGCGGGAATACATAAGCTAGTTTGAAGGTCCAAGGTGCTACTAGTGCATCTACTAGAGTCGCCTTGGGATCCCTGGATCTGGACCCGTAGCAAGGAACCTTGAAGTTCTGACGAGAGGCCATTAGATCCATGTCTGGAATGCCCCACAGTTGAGTGATTTGGGCAAAGAGTTCCGGATGGAGTTCCCACTCCCCCGGATGCAATGTCTGACGACTCAGAAAATCCGCTTCCCAATTTTCCACTCCTGGGATGTGGATTGCAGACAGGTGGCAGGAGCGAGTCTCCGCCCATAGAATGATTTTGGTCACTTCTTCCATCGCCAGGGAACTCCTTGTTCCCCCCTGATGGTTGATGTACGCAACAGTCGTCATGTTGTCTGATTGAAACCGTATGAACTTGGCCCTCGCTAGCTGAGGCCAAGCCTTGAGAGCATTGAATATCGCTCTCAGTTCCAGAATATTTATCGGTAGAAGAGATTCTTCCCGAGACCAAAGACCCTGAGCTTTCAGGGATCCCCAGACCGCGCCCCAGCCCATTAGACTGGCGTCGGTCGTGACAATGACCACTCTGGTCTGCGGGAGGTCACCCCTTGTGACAGGTTGTCCAGGGACAGCCACCAACGGAGTGAGTCTCTGGTCCTCTGATTTACTTGTATCTTCGGAGACAAAACTGTATAGTCCCCATTCCACTGACTGAGCATACACAGTTGTAATGGTCTTAGATGAATGCGCGCAAAAGGAACTATGTCCATTGCCGCTACCATCAAACCTATCACTTCCATGCACTGCGCTATGGAAGGAAGAGGAACGGAATGAAGTATCCGACAAGAGTTTAGAAGTTTTGTTTTTCTGGTCTCTGTCAGAAAAATCCTCATTTCTAAGGAGTCTATTATTGTTCCCAAGAAGGGAACTCTTGTCGACGGAGATAGAGAACTCTTTTCCACGTTCACTTTCCATCCGTGAGATCTGAGAAAGGCCAGGACTATGTCCGTGTGAGCCTTTGCTTGAGGAAGGGACGACGCTTGAATCAGAATGTCGTCCAAGTAAGGTACTACAGCAATGCCCCTTGGTCTTAGCACCGCCAGAAGGGACCCTAGTACCTTTGTGAAAATCCTTGGAGCAGTGGCTAATCCGAAAGGAAGCGCCACGAACTGGTAATGCTTGTCCAGGAATGCGAACCTTAGGAACCGATGATGTTCCTTGTGGACAGGAATATGTAAATACGCATCCTTTAAATCCACCGTGGTCAAGAATTGACCTTCCTGGATGGAAGGATTGTTCGAATGGTTTCCATTTTGGACGATGGAACCTTGAGAAACTTGTTTAGGATCTTGAGATCTAAGATTGGTCTGAACGTTCCCTCTTTTTTTGGGAACTACGAACAGATTGGAGTAGAACCCCATCCCTCGTTCTTTTAATGGAACAGGATGAATCACTTCCAGAAGATAACCTTGGGAGACTATTTCTAGCGCCCAAGCCCAAGCCTGAGTGAAGCCTGAGTGAAGAGAGAGAGTCTGCCCCCCACCAAATCCGGTCCCGGATCGGGGGCCCGCATCTCATGCTGTCTCATGCTGTCTTGGGAGCAGTGGCAGGTTTCTTGGCCTGCTTTCCTTTGTTCCAGCCTTGCATTGGTCTCCAGGCTGGAGTGGCTTGAGAAGTATTACCCTCCTGCTTAGAGGACGTAGCACTTGGGGCTGGTCCGTTTCTGCGAAAGGGACGAAAATTAGGTTTATTTTTGGCCTTGAAAGACCTATCCTGAGGAAGGGCGTGGCCCTTGCCCCCAGTGATATCAGAGATAATCTCTTTCAAGTCAGGGCCAAACAGTGTTTTCCCCTTGAAAGGAATGTCAAGCAATTTGTTCTTGGAAGACGCATCCGCCGACCAAGATTTTAACCAAAGCGCTCTGCGCGCCACAATAGCAAACCCAGAATTTTTCGCCGCTAACCTAGCCAATTGCAAGGTGGCGTCTAGGGTGAAAGAATTAGCCAATTTCTGTCCATAATCTCCTCATAAGAAGAAGAATTACTAATAATCGCCTTTTCTAGCTCATCGAACCAGAAACACGCGGCTGTAGTGACAGGGACAATGCATGCAATTGGTTGTAGAAGGTAACCTTGCTGAACAAACATCGTTTTCAGCAAACCTTCTAATATTTTATCCATAGGATCTTGGAAAGCACAACTATCTTCTATGGGTATAGTGGTGCGCTTGTTTAGAGTAGAAACCGCCCCCTCGACCTTGGGGACTGTCTGCCATAAGTCCTTTCTGGGGTCGACTATAGGAAACAATTTTTTTAAATATGGGGGGAGGTACGAAAGGTATACCGGGCCTGTCCCATTCTTTATTAACAATGTACGCCACCCGCTTGGGTATAGGAAAAGCTTCGGGGGGCCCCGGGGCCTCTAGGAACTTGTCCATTTTACATAGTGTTTCTGGAATGACCAGATAATCACAATCATCCAAATTGGATAACACCTCCTTAAGCAGAGCGCGGAGATGTTCCAACTTAAATTTAAAAGTAATCACATCAGGTTCAGCTTGTTGAGAAATTTTTCCTGAATCTGAAATTTCTCCCTCAGACAAAACCACCCTGGCCCCCTCAGACTGGTGTAGGGGCCCTTCAGAAACAATATCATCAGCGTCCTCATGCTCTTCAGTATTTTCTAAAACAGAGCAGTCGCGCTTTCGCTGATAAGTGGGCATATTGGCTAAAATGTTTTTGATAGAATTATCCATTACAGCCGTTAATTGTTGCATAGTAAGGAGTATTGGCGCGCTAGATGTACTAGGGGCCTCCTGTATGGGCAAGACTGGTGTAGACGAAGGAGGGGATGATGCAGTACCATGCTTACTCCCCTCACTTGAGGAATCATCTTGGGCATCATTTTTACTAGATTTTTTATGACATAAATCACATCTATTTAAATGAGAAGGAACCTTGGCTTCCCCACAGTCAGAACACAATCTATCTGGTAGTTCAGACATGTTAAACAGGCATAAACTTGATAACAAAGCACAAAAAACATTTTAAAATAAAATCGTTACTGTCACTTTAAATTTTAAACTGAACACACTTTATTACTGCAATTGCGAAAAAGTATGAAGGAATTGTTCAAAATTCACCAAAATTTCACCACAGTGTCTTAAAGCCTTAAAAGTATTGCACACCAAATTTGGAAGCTTTAACCCTTAAAATAACGGAACCGGAGCCGTTTTTATATTTAACCCCTTTACAGTCCCTGGAATCTGCTTTGCTGAGACCCAACCAAGCCCAAAGGGGAATACGATACCAAATGATGCCTTCAGAAAGACTTTTCTATGTATCAGAGCTCCACACACATGCAGCTGCATGTCATGCTTTTCTCAAAAACAAGTGCGCCATACCGGCGCGAAAATGAGGCTCTGACTAAGATTAGGGAAAGCCCCTATAGAATAAGGTGTCAAAAACAGTGCCTGCCGATATTATTTTACAAAAAATACCCAGATTAAATGATTCCTCAAGGCTAAATATGTGTAAATATGATCGATTTAGCCCAGAAAATGTCTACAGTCTTAATAATCCCTTGTGAAGCCCTTATTTACTGTCTGAATAAAAATGGCTTACCGGATCCCATAGGGAAAATGACAGCTTCCAGCATTACATCGTCTTGTTAGAATGTGTCATACCTCAAGCAGCAAAAGACTGCTCACTGTTCCCCCAACTGAAGTTAATTCCTCTCAACAGTCCTGTGTGGAACAGCCATGGATTTTAGTAACGGTTGCTAAAATCATTTTCCTCATACAAACAGAAATCTTCATCTCTTTTCTGTTTCAGAGTAAATAGTACATACCAGCACTATTTTAAAATAACAAACTCTTGATTGAATAATAAAAACTACAGTTAAACACTAAAAAACTCTAAGCCATCTCCGTGGAGATGTTGCCTGTACAACGGCAAAGAGAATGACTGGGGTAGGCGGAGCCTAGGAGGGATCATGTGACCAGCTTTGCTGGGCTCTTTGCCATTTCCTGTTGGGGAAGAGAATATCCCACAAGTAAGGATGACGCCGTGGACCGGACACACCTATGTTGGAGAAATCCTAGGAATCCTAACCTTACTCCATGGGTAACTCTTGGATTCACACCAATGTAAATATTTACGCCATATCTTATGGTAAATTTTTCTGGTAACCGGTTTCCGAGCCTGTATCAATGTATCAATAACCGACTCCGAGAAACCACGCTTTGAGAGAATCAAGCGTTCAATCTCCATGCAGTCAGCCTCAGAGAAATTAGGCTTGGATGGTTGAAAGGACCCTGAAGTAGAAGTGGTGGACAGGACGACATGTCCACTAGGTCTGCATACCAGGTCCTGCGTGGCCACGCAGGCGCTATCAGAATCACCGATGCTCTCTCCTGTTTGATCCTGGCAATCAGACGAGGCAGCAACGGAAACGGTGGGAACACATAAGCCATGTTGAAAACCCAAGGGGCTGCTAGTGCATCTACCAGCACCGCTCCCGGGTCCCTGGACCTGGATCCGTAACAAGGAAGCTTGGCGTTCTGGCGAGAAGCCATGAAATCCAGTTCCGGTTCGCCCCAACGAAGAATCAGTTGAGCAAATACCTTCGGGTGAAGTTCCCACTCCCCCGGGTGAAAGGTCTGGCGGCTTAGAAAGTCTGCCTCCCAGTTCTCCACGCCTGGGATGTAGATCGCTGACAGATGGCAAGAGTGAGACTCTGCCCAGCGAATTATCTTTGAGACTTCTAACATCGCTAGGGAACTCCTGGTTCCCCCTTGATGATTGATGTAAGCCACAGTCGTGATGTTGTCCGACTGAAATCTGATGAACCTCAGTGTTGCTAACTGAGGCCAAGCTAGAAGAGCATTGAATATCGCTCTTAATTCTAGAATGTTTATTGGAAGGAGTTTCTCCTCCTGAGTCCATGATCCCTGAGCCTTCAGGGAATTCCAGACTGCGCCCCAGCCTAGAAGGCTGGCATCTGTTGTTACAATCGTCCAATCTGGTCTGCGAAAAGTCATTCCCTTGGACAGATGAATCCGAGACAACCACCAGAGAAGAGAATCTCTGGTCTCCTGGTCCAGATTTAGTAAAGGGGACAGATCTGAGTAATCCCCATTCCACTGACTCAGCATGCATAATTGCAGCGGTCTGAGATGCAGGCGCGCAAATGGCACTATGTCCATTGCCGCGACCATTAAGCCGATTACTTCCATGCACTGAGCTACTGATGGGCTTGGAATGGAATGAAGGACACGGCAAGCATTTAGGATTTTTGATAACCTAGACTCCGTCAGGTAAATCTTCATCTCTACAGAATCTACAAGAGTCCCTAGAAAGGGAACCCTTGTGAGTGGTAACAGAGAACTCTTTTCCATGTTCACTTTCCACCCACGCGACCTCAGAAATGCTAGAACTATCTCTGTATGAGACTTTGCATTTTGAAAACTTGACGCTTGTATCAGAATGTCGTCTAAGTACGGAGCCACCGCTATGCCTCGTGGTCTTAGTACCGCCAGAAGCGAGCCCAGAACCTTTGTAAAAATTCTCGGGGCCGTAGCTAACCCGAAGGGAAGAGCTACAAACTGGTAATGCCTGTCTAGAAAGGCAAACCTTAGGTACCGATAATGATCTTTGTGAATCGGTATGTGAAGGTAGGCATCCTTTAAGTCCACTGTGGTCATATACTGACCCTCTTGGATCTTGGGTAGGATGGTTCGAATAGTCTCCATTTTGAATGATGGAACTCTTAGGAATTTGTTTAAGATCTTTAGGTCCAAGATTGGTCTGAAGGTTCCCTCTTTCTTGGGAAACACAAACAGATTTGAGTAAAATCCTTGCCCTTGTTCCGTCCGCGGAACTGGGTGGATCACCCCCATTACTAGGAGGTCTTGTACACAGTGAAGAAAAGCCTCTTTCTTTATTTGGTTTGCTGATAACCTTGAAAGATGAAATCTCCCTTGTGGAGGAGAAGCTTTGAAGTCCAGAAGGTATCCCTGAGATATAATCTCCAACGCCCAGGGATCCTGGACATCTCTTGCCCAAGCCTGGGCGAAGAGAGAAAGTCTGCCCCCCACTAGATCCGTTTCCGGATAGGGGGCCCTCTCTTCATGCTGTCTTAGGGGCAGAAGTAGGCTTTCTGGCCTGCTTGCCCTTGTTCCAGGACTGGTTGCTTTTCCAACCCTGTCTGTAACGAGCAGCAGTTCCTTCCTGTTTTGGAACGGAGGAAGTTGATGCTGCTCCTGCCTTGAAATTACGAAAGGCACGAAAACTAGACTGTTTGGCCTTTGATTTGGCCCTGTCCTGAGGAAGGGTGTGACCCTTACCTCCAGTAATGTCAGCAATAATCTCCTTCAAGCCGGGCCCGAATAAGGTTTGCCCTTTGAAAGGAATATTAAGCAATTTAGATTTAGAGGTTACATCTGCTAACCAGGATTTAAGCCATAGCGCTCTGCGCGCCTGAATGGTGAATCCGGAGTTCTTAGCCGTTAGTTTGGTTAAATGCACAACGGCATCCGAAACAAATGCATTAGCTAGCTTAAGGGCTTTAAGCTTGTTCAAAGTCTCATCCAATGGTGCTGTGCGAATAGCCTCTTCCAGAGACTCAAACCAGAAAGCCGCTGCAGCAGTGACGGGCGCAATGCATGCAAGGGGCTGTAATATAAAACCTTGTTGAACAAACATTTTCTTAAGGTAACCTTCTAATTTTTTATCCATTGGATCTGAGAAAGCACAACTATCCTCCACCGGAATAGTGGTACGCTTGGCTAAAGTAGAAACTGCTCCCTCCACCTTAGGGACCGTCTGCCATAAGTCTCGTGTGGTGGCGTCTATTGGGAACATTTTTCTAAATATCGGAGGAGGGGAAAAAGGCACACCGGGTTTATCCCACTCCTTGTTAATAATCTCTGTAAGCCTTTTAGGTATAGGAAACACGTCAGTACACACCGGTACCGCATAGTATTTATCCAGCCTACATAATTTCTCTGGGATTGCAACCGTGTTGCAATCATTCAGAGCCGCTAATACCTCCCCTAGTAATACACGGAGGTTCTCAAGCTTAAATTTAAAATTTGAAATGTCTGAATCCGGTCTCCCTGGATCAGATCCGTCACCCACAGAATGAAGCTCTCCGTCCTCATGTTCTGCAAATTGTGACGCAGTGTCCGACATGGCCCTCATATCATCAGCGCGCTCTGTCCTTAACCCAGAGCTATCGCGCTTGCCTCTTAACTCAGGCAAATTAGATAATACTTCTTTCATAACATTAGCCATATCTTGTAAAGTGATTTGTAAGTGCCTTGATGTGCTTGGCGGCACAATCTCACGCACCTCCTGAGCGGGAGGCAAAGGTACTGACACGTGAGGAGAGTTAGGCAGCATAACTTCCCCCTCGTTGATAATTTCTTTACCAGTAAAGACAGACTTTTATTTAAAGTAACATCAATACAATTGGTACACATATTTCTATTGGGCTCCACATTGGCCTTTAAACATAATGAGCAAGCAGATTCATCTGTGTCAGACATGTTTAAACAGACTAGCAATGAAGCTATCAAGCTTGGACATTTCTTTCAATAAGTTCACAAGCAATATAAAAAACACTGCAGCGCTTTTAAAAACACAAAAAAACTGTCACAGTTGAAATAACAACAAACTAATACGGTTATAGCAACCAATTTTAAACAGTAAATGTATGAAATTAGCAGAGGATTGCACCCATTAGCAAAAGGATGATTAACCCCTCAATACCCAAAACGGATAATCAATTTAAGATTTAACGCTTTTCTCACAGTCAAACACACTGTCACAGGTCTGCTGTGACTGATTACCTCCCTCAAAAATGAATTTTGAAGACCCCTGAGCTCTCTAGAGACGTCCTGGATCAAAGAGGAAGAAGCAGGAAGACTGTGCTAGAATTTTAACTGCGCAACAAGGCGCTAAAAAAAAGGTCCCTCCCACTCATATCACAACAGTGGGAGACCTGATATAACGGTGTCTATGCAGAAATATACGTTAGCCATGTGGAAAAAAATCATGCCCAAAAAGATTTATCACCAAAGTACCTCACAAAACGAATAACATGCCAGTAAACGTTTTTTTAAAAAACAACTTTCCAGTGTTATGCAAAGTTATCACTAAGCCTGCTACCAGTCGCTTCAACTGCAGTTAAGGCTCATACATTTATTTCAGTACTAACAGTATTTAAAGTTAAATTCTAGTCCCTAGAAAATAACTCAACTGCGCATACATTTATCAGCCTGATACCAGTCGCTACTACTGCATTAAAGGCTGTACTTACGTCATATGGGTAACAGAAGTGTTTTCATAGTCAATTCCATTCCTAGAAAATATTTTACTGCACATACCTCATTTGCGGGGGACCCCGCATGCTATTCCCTTCTCCGAAGATACCCCACTCCTCAGAATGTGCGAGAACAGCCAGTGGATCTTAGTTACGTCTGCTAAGATCATAGAAAAAACGCAGGCAGATTCTTCTTCTAAATACTGCCTGAGAGAACAAACAGCACACTCCGGTGCTATTTTAAAATAATAAACTTTTGATTGAAGAATGTTACTCCTATCTCCTCTCACAACCTCCTTTGTTGAGACTTGCAAGAGAATGACTGGGTATGACATGTGAGGGGTGGAGCTATATAGCAGCTCTGCTTGGGTGATCCTCTTGCAACTTCCTGTTGGGAAGGAGAATATATCCCATAAGTAATGGATGACCCGTGGACTGAACACACTTAACAAGAGAAAAACGCAGGCAGATTCTTCTTCTAAATACTGCCTGAGAGAACAAACAGCACACTCCGGTGCTATTTTAAAATAATAAACTTTTGATTGAAGAATGTTACTCCTATCTCCTCTCACAACCTCCTTTGTTGAGACTTGCAAGAGAATGACTGGGTATGACATGTGAGGGGTGGAGCTATATAGCAGCTCTGCTTGGGTGATCCTCTTGCAACTTCCTGTTGGGAAGGAGAATATATCCCATAAGTAATGGATGACCCGTGGACTGAACACACTTAACAAGAGAAACAGTAGTTTCCCACTGAGTGACAAATAAAGGGCAAAAGTGGACTATTGTGGATGAAATGTATGCAACATATGAGGTATACAATTCTAACAGATTTGAGTGACCTGGCATACTGGAACATAGTTTTAAAATAAACATGTATATGTAGATAGAGGGATATCAGAAAACTGACTCCTCTATTAGAGGAGGGGACAGAGACATTTTGTTCCAGAATTCACTTATAATAAAGTATGCAAAGATACTGTATATAAGTATTAGTACAGATAATACCTCTAGAGCCCTCTACCCTATGTTTACACTCCCTCAGACACTTCAATTATCTCACAGTTTAGAAAAGCACTACAGCTATTATTATTATGTAGTCCTTAAATACCCCTTGGCCGCTCCCATGTGGGTATTCACTCCTTCCTGGGACTGGTAGGCACTGAAAATAAGTTTAGAATCGGGCCCAAACTTTTATAGCAACAATCCAGTTGCTAATGCCCCAGATTGACAGAGAAAAAGCCAAAGAACACTGAGGGGTCTGAGCTACTGTCAGGAGAAAGCCGGTGTTCAGATATCATAGTAAAAAAAAACTTTTGGTTTATTTTTAATAAAGAATTGTACACCAAGCATAATATCCCCTTGAAAATGTCAAAACATTGGTCCACAGCCTAACAGAAGCCTCCACTACTAAACTGCATCTTGCACTAAGCAATTGTTCTGTGTCAGAGTACCTACAAATAGCCTCTGGGCTGTGTCTGTGCTGTGTAAAGGCACTTACCTTAGGCAGCACCCCTCCACTGGCTTACTAGGCATGTCATCTTTGTCAATGCAGCTGCAATAGTATCCAGTAGAGAACCCATCCAGTGCAGGTAGAGTACCGCAGAGGATTGCAGTTGGAAATACCAAAATCCCTCAGGGGGAGGCTAGTTATGAGTCCCAGTGACGCCTGAGGGTAGTAATGGCTGAAGTCCCGTTAGGGAAAAGGAAATTTATGATTACCTGATAAATGTATTTCTTTTACGATATGACGAGTCCACGGACTTCATCCTTACTTATGGGATATCGCCTCCTGGTCAGCAGGAGGAGGCAAAGAGCACCACAGCAGAGCTGTATATATATAGCTCCTCCCTTCCCTCCCACTCCAGTCATTCGACCGAAGTTAGGAAGAGAAAGGAAAAGCCAAGGTGCAGAGGTGACTGAAGTTTAACAAAAATAAAGACCTGTCTTAATAAATGACAGGGTGGGCTGTGGACTCGTCATATCGTAAAAGAAATAAATTTATCAGGTAAGCATAAATTTCCTTTTCTTTTACAAGATATGACGTGTCCACGGATTTCATCCTTACTTATGGGATACAATACCAAAGCTATAGGACACGGATGAAAGGGAGGGACAAGACAGGAACCTAAACAGAAGGCACCACTGTTCGAAGAACCTTTCTCCCAAAAACAGCCTCGGACGAGGCAAAAGTATCAAATTTGGAAAATTTGGAAAAAGTGTGAAGAGATGACTAAGTTGCAGCCTTGCAAATCTGTTCAACAGAAGCATCATTTTTAAATGCCCATGAGGAAGCCACCGCTCTAGTGGAATGAGCCGTAATAAATTCTGGAGACTGCTGTCCAGCAGTCTCAATGCAAAACAGATGATACTCTTCAGCCAAAAAGAAAGAGAAGTAGCCATAGCTTTCTGACCCCTACGTTTCCCAGAAAACACAACAAATAAAGAAAATCCTTAGTCACCTGCAAGTAGAACTTCAAGGCACGGACTACGTCCAAATTATGTAACAAACGCTCCTTGTTAGAAGAAGGGATAGGACACAAGGAAGGAAAAACAATTTCCTGATTAATATTTTTTGTTAGAAACAACCTTAGGAAGAAAAACAGGTTTGGTACGCAACACTACCTTATCTGCATGGAAAATAAGATAAGGATAATCACATTGTAATGCCGAAATCTCAGAAACTCTGCGAGCAGAAGAAATAGCAACTAAAAATAAAACATTCCAAAATAACAACTTAATATCTATGGAATGCATAGGTTCAAATGGAACCCCTTGAAGAACATTAAGGACTAAATTCAAAATCCAAGGAGGAGCAATTGGTCTAAACACAGGCCTTATTCTAGTCAGAGCCTGACAAAGAGATTGAACATCTGCCAGACGCTTGTGATCTTACTAACACAGTCAAAGAGAATGACTGGGGTGGGAGGGAAGGGAGGAGCTATATATACAGCTCTGCTGTGGTGCTCTTTGCCTCCTCCTGCTGACCAGGAGGCGATATTCCATAAGTAAGGATGAAATCCGTGGACTCGTCATATCTTGTAAAAGAAATGCTGTGCACCTAACAGGGTACACATGTGTCCCTGTAATTTAGGGGTGTGCATCTTCACTTGTCTCACGATTCAATTCGATTACGATTATCCTGTCAACGATTCGATTCTGTGATGCATCACGATTACTGCCCATGATTTTCATGAACTTGTTCTATTCCATATTATATATATATATATATATATATATATATATATATACATATACACACATACACACTAGACAGGGCACTAAGCTTACAAGGGTGCATATTGTTTTATTATACAGTGTACTAAGCTTGCAAGGGCACACAGATATTTATTATACAAGGCATTTAAATTACAAGGTAACATTGTGCTGTATTATACAGGGTACTAATCTTACAAGGGCATACAGTTATGTACAGGGAGTGCAGAATTATTAGGCAAGTTGTATTTTTGAGGATTAATTTTATTATTGAACAACAACCATGTTCTCAATGAACCCAAAAAACTCATTAATATCAAAGCTGAATATTTTTGGAAGTAGTTTTTAGTTTGTTTTTAGTTTTAGCTATTTTAGGGGGATATCTGTGTGTGCAGGTGACTATTACTGTGCATAATTATTAGGCAACTTAACAAAAAACAAATATATACCCATTTCAATTATTTATTTTTACCAGTGAAACCAATATAACATCTCAACATTCACAAATATACATTTCTGACATTCAAAAACAAAACAAAAACAAATCAGTGACCAATATAGCCACCTTTCTTTGCAAGGACACTCAAAAGCCTGCCATCCATGGATTCTGTCAGTGTTTTGATCTGTTCACCATCAACATTGCGTGCAGCAGCAACCACAGCCTCCCAGACACTGTTCAGAGAGGTGTACTGTTTTCCCTCCTTGTAAATCTCACATTTGATGATGGACCACAGGTTCTCAATGGGGTTCAGATCAGGTGAACAAGGAGGCCATGTCATTAGATTTTCTTCTTTTATACCCTTCCTTGCCAGCCACGCTGTGGAGTACTTGGATGCGTGTGATGGAACATTGTCCTGCATGAAAATCATGTTTTTCTTGAAGGATGCAGACTTCTTCCTGTACCACTGCTTGAAGAAGGTGTCTTCCAGAAACTGGCAGTAGGACTGGGAGTTGAGCTTGACTCCATCCTCAACCCGAAAAGGCCCCACAAGCGCATCTTTGATGATACCAGCCCAAACCAGTACTCCACCTCGCTGGTGTCTGAGTCGGACTGGAGCTCTCTGCCCTTTACCAATCCAGCCATGGGCCCATCCATCTGGCCCATCAAGACTCACTCTCATTTCATCAGTCCATAAAACCTTAGAAAAATCAGTCTTGAGATATTTCTTGACCCAGTCTTGACGTTTCAGCTTGTGTGTCTTGTTCAGTGGTGGTCGTCTTTCAGCCTTTTTTACCTTGGCCATGTCTCTGAGTATTGCACACCTTGTGCTTTTGGGCACTCCAGTGATGTTGCAGCTCTGAAATATGGCCAAACTGGTGGCAAGTGGCATCTTGGCAGCTGCACGCTTGACTTTTCTCAGTTCATGGGCAGTTATTTTGCACCTTGGTTTTTCCACACGCTTCTTGCGACCCTGTTGACTATTTTGAATGAAACGCTTGATTGTTCGATGATCACGCTTCAGAAGCTTTGCAATTTTAAGAGTGCTGCATCCCTCTGCAAGATATCTCACTATTTTTGACTTTTCTGAGCCTGTCAAGTCCTTCTTTTGACCCATTTTTCCAAAGGAAAGGAAGTTGCCTAATAATTATGCACACCTGATATAGGGTGTTGATGTCATTAGACCACACCCCTTCTCATTACAGAGATGCACATCACCTAATATGCTTAATTGGTAGTAGGCTTTCGAGCCTATACAGCTTGGAGTAAGACAACATGCATAAAGAGGATGATGTGGTCAAAATACTCATTTGCCTAATAATTCTGCACTCCCTGTATATACAGGGTGCTGCATTCACAAGGGCACACAATGGTGTATTATACAGGGTACTCGGCTTACAAGGGCACAAACTGGTGTAGTATACAGGGCACTAAGCTTACAAGGGTGCATATTTTTGTATTATACAGTGTACTAAGCTTGCAAGGGCACATACAGATGTAAGATTAGTACCCTATATAATACACCACTAAGTTACCTTGTAAGTTAAATGCCTTGTATAATACATCTCTATGTGCACTTGCAAACTTAGTACGCTGTATAATACAAAAATATGCACCCTTGTAAGCTTAGTGCTCTGTATAGTATACCAGTTTGTGCCCTTGTAAGCTTAGTACTTTTATAATACACCCCTATGTGTCCTTGTAAGATTAGTAAGATTGTAAGATTAGTACCCTGTATAATATACCACTAAGTTACCTTGTAAATTAAATGCCTTGTATAATACAAGGGCACATAGGGGTGTATTATAAAAGGTACTAAGCTTACAAGGGCACATATTAGTGTATAATTCAGGGTGCTGTGTTCATAAAAGAACACTGGTGTATAATACCAGGTGTCACTTCAGGCATATCGCAACGCAGAATACCAGGCACTCCAATATATGGTTGTCTGTACATGCTTTAGCTGAACTGT
Source organism: Bombina bombina (assembly GCF_027579735.1). NCBI lineage: Eukaryota > Metazoa > Chordata > Amphibia > Anura > Bombinatoridae > Bombina > Bombina bombina. Next base: position 495,560,939 of record NC_069501.1, on the reverse strand, counting down.
CTCTTGGGCTAATGAAACACTCTCAAATTTAACATTTCAGGATACGCAATTCCTTTTTATTTGTGTATGTTAACCCTTTATCTGCTAAATGAATCCAGACACTTTTAGCAGTTAATGGATTCATTATCCTGCACAACACCCTAGGTGACCAACAGTAATCCCACCATACGCCATACCTTCACCTGGGATTTCTTCTTGTTCTGCATAGTGCTGCCGCCACTTGCCCCAGACTCCCGCCTTCCCGCCATGCACAGCGTAACTACCGCCCACGGACGCAGCTACAAACAATGATCATAGAGCTAAAAAAACATAATTTATGCTTACCTGATAAATTTATTTCTCTTGTGGTGTATCCAGTCCACGGATCATCCATTACTTGTGGGATATTCTCCTTCCCAACAGGAAGTTGCAAGAGGATCACCCACAGCAGAGCTGCTATATAGCTCCTCCCCTAACTGCCATATCCAGTCATTCGACCGAAACAAGCCGAGAAAGGAGAAACCATAGGGTGCAGTGGTGACTGTAGTTTAAAATTTAGACCTGCCTTAAAAGGACAGGCCGGGCCGTGGACTGGATACACCACAAGAGAAATACATTTATGAGGTAAGCATAAATTATGTTTTCTCTTGTTAGGTGTATCCAGTCCACGGATCATCCATTACTTGTGGGATACCAATACCAAAGCTAAAGTACACGGATGAAGGGAGGGACAAGGCAGGTACTTAAACGGAAGGGACCACTGCCTGTAGAACCTTTCTCCCAAAAATAGCCTCCGAAGAAGCAAAAGTATCAAATTTGTAAAATTTTGAAAAGGTATGAAGCGAAGACCAAGTCGCCGCTTTGCAAATCTGTTCAACAGAAGCCTCATTTTTAAAGGCCCAGGTGGAAGCCACAGCTCTAGTAGAATGAGCTGTACTCCTTTCAGGGGGCTGCTGTCCAGCAGTCTCATAGGCTAAGCGTATTACGCTCCGAAGCCAAAAAGAAAGAGAGGTTGCCGAAGCCTTTTGACCTCTCCTCTGTCCAGAGTAAACAACAAACAGGGAAAATGTTTGACGAAAATCTTTAGTCGCTTGTAAGTAAAACTTTAAAGCACGGACTATGTCCAAATTATGTAAAAGACGTTCCTTCTTTGAAGAAGGATTAGGACACAATGATGGAACAACAATCTCTTGATTGATATTCTTGTTGGAAACTACCTTAGGTAAAAACCCAGGTTTTGTACGCAGAACTACTTTATCTGTATGGAAAATCAGATAAGGAGAATCACATTGTAAAGCTGATAACTCAGAGACTCTACGAGCCGAGGAAATAGCCATCAAAAACAGAACTTTCCAAGATAAAAGTTTGATATCAATGGAATGAAGGGGTTCAAACGGAACTCCTTGAAGAACCTTAAGAACCAAGTTTAAGCTCCATGGAGGAGCAACAGGTTTAAACACAGGCTTAATTCTAACCAAAGCCTGACAAAATGCCTGGACGTCTGGAACCTCTGCCAGACACTTGTGCAAAAGGATAGACAGAGCAGAAATCTGTCACTTTAAAGAACTAGCTGATAATCCTTTATCCAAACCCTCTTGGAGAAAGGACAATATCCTAGGAATCCTAACCTTACTCCATGAGTAATTCTTGGATTCACACTAATGAAGATATTTGCGCCATATCTTATGGTAGATTTTCCTGGTTACATGCTTTCGTGCCTGTATTAAGGTATCAATGACTGACTCGGAGAAGCCACGCCTTGAAAAAATCAAGCGTTCAATCTCCAGGCAGTCAGTCTCAGAGAAATTAGATTTGGATGATTGAAAGGACCTTGTAGTAGAAGGTCTTGTCTCAGAGGCAGAGGCCAAGGTGGAAAGGATGACATGTCCACCAGATCTGCATACCAGGTCCTGCGTGGCCACGCAGGCGCGATCAAGATCACCGATGCTCTCTCCTGTTTGATTTTGGCAATCAGTCGAGGGAGCAGAGGAAACGGTGGAAACACATAAGCCAGGTTGAAGAACCACGGTGCTGCTAGAGCATCTATCAGCATCGTTTCTGGGTCCCTGGACCTGGATCAGTAACAAGGAAGCTTGGCGTTCTGGCGAGACGCCATGAGATCCAATTCTGGTGTGCCCCAACGATGAACCAATTGAGCAAACACCTCCGGATGGAGTTCCCACTCCCCCGGATGAAAAGTCTGACGACTTAGAAAATCCGCCTCCCAGTTCTCTACACCTGGGATATGGATCGCTGATAGATGGCAAGAGTGAGTCTCTGTCCAGCGAATTATCTTGGAGACTTCTAACATCGCTAGGGAGCTCCTGGTCCCCCCTTGATGGTTGATGTAAGCCACAATCGTGATGTTGTCCGACTGAAATCTGATGAACCTCAGGGTTGCTAACTGAGGCCAAGCTAGAAGAGCATTGAATATTGCTCTTAACTCCAGAATATTTATTGGGAGGAGTTTCTTCTCCTGAGTCCACGATCCCTGAGCCTTCAGGGAATTCCAGACTGCACCCCAACCTAGAAGGCTGGCATCTGTTGTTACAATTGTCCAATCTGGCCTGCGAAAGGTCATACCTTTGGACAGATGGACCCGAGATAGCCACCAGAGAAGAGAATCTCTGGTCTCTTGATCCAGATTTAGCAGAGGGGACAAATCGGTGTAATCCCCATTCCACTGACTGAACATGCATAATTGCAGCGGTCTGAGATGTAGGCGCGAAAATGGCACTATGTCCATCGCCGCTACCATTAAGCCGATCACTTCCATGCACTGAGCCACCGAAGGGCGCGGAATGTAGTGAAGAACACGGCAGGAATTTAGAAGCTTTGATAACCTGGACTCCGTCAGGTAAATTTTCATTTCTACAGAATCTATCAGAGTTCCTAGTAAGGAAACCCTTGTGAGGGGTGATAGAGAACTCTTTCCCTCGTTCACTTTCCACCCATGCGACCTCAGAAATGCCAATACTATGTCCGTATGAGATTTGGCAATTTAGAAGTTTGACGCCTGTATCAGGATGTCGTCTAGATAAGGGGCCACTGCTATGCCCCGTGGTCTTAGGACCGCCAGAAGAGACCCCAGAACCTTTGTAAAAATTCTTGGGGCTGTAGCTAACCTGAAGGAAGAGCCACAAACTGGTAATGCCTGTCTAGAAAGGCAAACCTTAGGAACCGATGATGATCTTTGTGAATCGGTATGTGAAGGTAAGCATCCTTCAAATCCACTGTGGTCATGTGATCCAGGAGGGTCAGTACCCTCCTGGATCATAGGTAGGATTGTCCGAATAGTTTCCATTTTGAACGATGGAACTCTGAGGAATTTGTTTAAGATCTTTAGATCCAAAATTGGTCTGAAGGTTCCCTCTTTTTTGGGAACAAAAAACAGATTTGAATAAAATCCCTGTCCTTGTTCCATCTGTGGAACTGGATGGATAACTCCCATTATTAGGAGGTCTTGCACACAGCGTAAGAATGCCTCTTTCTTTATCTGGTTTACAGATAATCTCGAAAGGTGAAATCTCCCTTGTGGGGGGGAAGCTTTGAAGTCCAGAAGATATCCCTGAGATATGATCTCCAACGCCCAGGGATCCTGAACATCTCTTGCCCACGCCTGGGCGAAGAGAGAAAGTCTGCCCCCTGCTAGATCCGTTGCCGGATAGGGGGCCATTCCTTCATGCTGTCTTAGAGGCAGCAGCAGGCTTTCTGGCCTGCTTGCCTTGGCTCCAGGCCTGGTTAGATTTCCAGGCCGGCTTGGATTGCGCAAAAGTTCTCTCTTGTTTTGTAGCAGAGGAAGTTGATGCTGCACCTGCCTTGAAGTTTCGAAAGGCACGAAAATTAGACTGTTTGGCCCTTGATTTGGCCCTGTCCTGAGGAAGGGTATGACCCTTACCTCCAGTAATGTCAGCAATAATTTCCTTCAAACCAGGCCCGAATAGGGTCTGCCCCTTGAAGGGAATCTTAAGTAATTTAGACTTTGAAGTCACGTCAGCTGACCAAGATTTAAGCCATAGCGCCCTACGCGCCTGGATGGCGAATCCAGAATTCCTAGCCGTTAGTTTAGTCAAATGAACAATGGCATCAGAAACAAAAGAATTAGCTAGCTTAAGTGTTCTAAGCTTGTCACGTATTTCAGTCAATGGAGTAGCTGTCTGAAAGGCCTCTTCCAGAGACTCAAACCAGAACGCCGCAGCAGCAGTGACAGGAGCAATGCATGCAAGGGGCTGCAGGATAAAACCTTGTTGAATAAACATTTTCTTAAGGTAACCTTCTAATTTTTTATCCATTGGATCTGAAAAAGCACAACTGTCCTCGACAGGGATAGTGGTACGCTTTGCTAAAGTAGAAACTGCTCCCTCCACCTTAGGAACCGTCTGCCATAAGTCCCGTGTGGGGGCGTCTATTGGAAACATTTTTCTAAAAATAGAAGGGGGGGAAAACGGCACACCGGGTCTGTCTCTCCAATAATTTCTGTAAACCTTTTAGGTATTGGAAAAACGTCAGTACACATCGGCACCGCGTAGTATTTATCCAGTCTACACAATTTCTCTGGCACTGCAATTGTGTCACAGTCATACAGAGCAGCTAAAACCTCTCCAAGCAACACCCGGAGGTTCTCAAGCTTAACTTTAAAAGTAGACATATCTGAATCAGGTTTCCCCGAGTCAGAGACGTCACCCACAGACTGAAGCTCTTCCTCAGCTTCTGCATATTGTGACGCAGTATCAGACATGGGCCTTAAAACATCTGCGCGCTCTGTATTACGTCTAACCCCAGAGCTATCGCGCTTTCCTATGAATTCAGGCAGTCTGGCTAATACCACTGACAGGGTATTATCCATGATTGCCGCCATGTCCTGCAAAGTAATCGCTATGGGCGTCTTTGATGTACTTGGCGCCATTTTAGCGTGAGTGCCTTGAGCGGGAGTCAAAGGGTCCGACACGTGGGGAGAGTTAGTCGGCATAACTTCCACCTCGTCAGAATCCTCTGGTGATAATTATTTTAAAGATAACAGCTGATCTTTATTGTTTAAAGTGAAATCAATACATTTAGTACACATTCTCCTATGGGGTTCCACCATGGCTTTTAAACATAATGAACAAGGAGTTTCCTCTATATCAGACATGTTTATACAGACTAGCAATGAGACTAGCAAGCTTGGAAAACACTTTAAATCAAGTTAACAAGCAATATAAAAAAAAACGTTACTGTGCCTTTAAGAGAAACAAATTTTGCCAAAATTTGAAATAACAGTGAAAAAAGGCAGTTAAACTAACAAAATTTTTACAGTGTATGTAACAAGTTAGCAGAGCATTGCACCCACTTGCAAATGGATGATTAACCCCTTAATACAAAAAACAGATTAACAAAACGAAAAATATGTTTTTTAAACAGTCATAACAACTGAGCTCCTACTTTTGAAGCCTTTTGAGCCCTTCAGAGATGTCCTATAGCATGCAGGGAACTGCTGAGGGAAGCTGAATGTCACAGTTTGTAATTTTAACTGCACCAACTGTAACTTTTATACTATTACTGTTTCAAGGCAAAAATAAAGCCAGCCATGTGGAAAAAACTGGGCCCCAATAAGTTGTAATTTTAACTGCACCAACTGTAACTTTTATACTATTACTGTTTCTAGGCAAAAATAAAGCCAGCCATGTGGAAAAAACTAGGCCCCAATAAGTTTTATCACCAAAACATATATAAAAACGATTAAACATGCCAGCAAACGTTTTATATTGCACATTAATCAGAGTATATACCTCTGATAGCAAGCCTGATACTAGTCGCTATTAAATCACTGTATTTAGGCTTTAACTTACATTAATCCGGTATCAGCAGCATTTTCTAGCAAATTCCATCCCTAGAAAAACTTAACTGCACATACCTTATTGCAGGATACCCTACACGCCATTCTCCCTCTGAAGTTACCTCACTCCTCAGACATTGAGAACGACAGTGGATCTTAGTTACTTCTGCTAAGATCATAGAAAAACGCAGGCAGATTCTTCTTCTAAATGCTGCCTGAGATAAAAACAGTACACTCTGGTACCATTTAAAGACAATAAACTTTTGATTGAAGAAAAAACTAACTATATTTTACCACTTTCCTCTAACTACCTCCAGCTATGTTGAGAGCTTGCAAGAGAATGACTGGGTATGGCAGTTAGGGGAGGAGCTATATAGCAGCTCTGCTGTGGGTGATCCTCTTGCAACTTCCTGTTGGGAAGGAGAATATCCCACAAGTAATGGAAGATCCGTGGACTGGATACACCTAACAAGAGAAAAACGGCTAGACTGCCTTTCCATCTCATCTCTATGACTAGAGAGGGACGGTATTCTGTTGCTATGGTAACAAGGTCCATGGGTTAAGCAGAAGCGCACAGCTTTCCATTCGGCGCTTAGTGACGGAATCTGCACAACCTAATATATGGGCAATTATATTTGGCTTATATGACGTCATTGATAACCCGAATCGAATCCTCAATACATCGATGCAGCATCGTTCAAGGCTGCATCGCGATGCATCGGGGTGACGATTATTTTCGACACCCCTACCCTGTATCATTCAGCTGCTGTGAAGAGTCTTTTCTTTCTACTTTGTAATTGATACTCCCCAGGGACTCTGGGTCTCACATAGGTCTGAGCTTCTAATCTGTAATCCATAAGCAAGTACCTGGAACAACCTCTATTCTCAACCATCGCCTATGAGGCCAAGAACAAAACAAAGACAGATGGGAGGGATTTTAATCTCTGTTATGGGTTCTTCACCTTCTCCTAGTGGCAGGAAATATATCCCATATGTTATGGAGGACTGTTGACTATCATCATTTTACGAAAGAAAGCTGTATGCATTTATATATGTTTGTACATATGTATTTATATGTGTATATATATTCATTTACATTAGACCCCTTTGCATTCAAAGTAGTTTAAAACATGTAAAATCTCATTTATGCAATATTCATATTTAACCTTTTAACGCTGTTCTGACGATCTATGCCGTCCTAACCGGGCCTGGCTTTAGCGCCATTACAACGGAATAGAACGTCCTAGCTATTTGGCTGTCCTGAAGCCAACGGCGCTTACAGTATGCGATCCCTGTCCTCAAAGGGTTCATAAAGTATTTTACTGTGTATTTACTGTACATATTTTACATTCCAATGTTCTTGACATAGGGGAATATGTTCATGATATTCAAAGTAAGGCTTTTTGCACACGTCTGGGTTAAATTGTGTAAAAATTTTTTTTACTGTCAACATGTAATACGCATGCTACCCAACACACATGTAATAAATTTACTTATAGCAAAGTTAACGCATGAGCACTAATTTGCAATCCATTCGAAATCTAGCCCTAACTTGGTTTGAATCTCATCAGGTATTGAAAGAGCATTTTTAGAATGCTCCCAATCTAAATTGGATTTTACCACAAAAAAAAACAAACAAAGCGGTAAATGTGTTTTCAAGAGAAAAGTTAAGTACTGTTATCAATTTCGAAATTGGGAATCCAACCTGAAACTGACATATACAATAGCCCTTTCATACCTCTACAGATAAAAGTATTTTTTTAAATGAACCCCTTTTGACATTTACATGTGGGACATTAACCTATTGTAATCCAAATCCATCTTGATAACTGTAAAAACAATATAAATGCCATTTGTATGATGCATGATGGATATACTGAATATACTGGAAATGTTTCTTCTTTGATTATATTAAAACTTTTCATATTTTTAAAGAATTTTTTTCAGTATTTCCAATTATTTATTTTAAAAGAATTGTTTTTTGGTTTGACAAGATATACATCTGAAATCAAGAACACTACTACAGGTTTATATGAATGAAGTGGACTCAACTTTTAACCTTTCTCACACTGTAAACCAGTGTTTCCCAAACCCAGTCCTCAGGACCCTTACTCAGGCCAGATATTTATTATATCTAAACTAGAGCACAGGTGAAATAATCAGAGGTGAAATAATCAGATGATGGGTGAGCTAATTGTTTCACCTGTGCTTTAGTTAAGATATGATGAATATCTGGCCTGAGTAAAGGTCCTGAGGACTGGGTTTGGGAAACACTGCTGTAAACCATGAATCTACTCCACTGCAATATTGTAACTGCAAACATGGTGTGCAAACAGGATTGTGCCTTTGAGACTGTGATTTCAAACTGAACCATACTTTTGTGATCGGGTTTTCAAAGGGAACTGTGCCTTAATGACTGGGCTTTCAAACTGGATTGTGCCTTTGTTACCGGGATTTCAATAATGTAGCCACAAAAACAGGAAACTGCACTATAGTGAACGTGTTTTGCCTTTGCTGTCACAAAGGTGTGATCCCATTTGAAAGCCCGATCAGGAGGGTGCAATCCTGTTTGAAAACCCGTTTACGGAGATGCCTGTACTGAAAGTGACAATCACGACAATGCGAGTGTGAATTAGAAACAATTATGTATGCAATTATGTATGCAAAGACATGCCAATTCTAGCTGTTGTGATCTCTTTTCCTAAAAATCCCTTTAGCTGTATAGGATATCACATACTCAAAACATATACATACAGTATGTAAAAAGACGGACAATACAATAGCGATAAATAGAGCTTTAATAATTCTAGACCATGTATGCAAATACACCTCTAAAATGTGCAACATAATAGAATGAATCCAAAATGGTCTTTGAATACTTGCAGATATGTTATAAAAGCAAGTACAGTAAGAGTAAATGGTGTTGAAAATCTGTTGAAAAATATTTAGAAATTGTATTCTGAAAATTTTGTCTTCATTTTAAAATAAGACTCTTTTCCATGAGCCGAAAATGCACTTGCAGCCTCGAGTAAGAGCTGAGAACTCACTATCATGTCGAAACGAAAGGTGACCTTTTAGAGCTGAAAAGCCACTGAAAACGAATTATTCCATAGATTGTGATTGAACCCCATGGGGTCCATTTATTAATGTGCCAACCAACATGATCCGATATAGCGGATCATGACCGCCGCTCATCGCTAAATGCCGACAGCATACGCATACAGCAATACCACCCCCTGCAGATTCGCGGCCAATAGGTCGTTAGCAGGGGGTGTCAATGAACCCGATCGTATTTGATTGGGGACGGAGCAGCGGTGCTTCTTAACTTCCGCTTCAGCCGGAACTGAAGCGGAGTGGGTCATAGGCAGCATCCACTGCGTGAGGATTCCACCCCGGGTTTTCCTGTTTTCCACTCCTGCTGCAGTTACTTGCTTCCACCTGTATATAAGTCTTCACCACGCCCCAAAAAAGTGCTTAGTTATTGTGTATAGGTACTAAGCTCATGAGCATTCCTTTGAGATATTCCAGCTGGCATTATTATAATAATACTAAAATTACTTCTTAGCATTGGATTACAAATAACCCTGCTGCAGCTCGGGTTCCTGTTTCTTTACAAAGAGCAACTGTAGCTATGTGGAGTGCCTCACTTTCCTAGGAGCACCTTCTGTTTGCTTCTCATACCTGAGTTTAACATTTGTTCCGGCTAAAACAACTCCTGCCTTAACTTTATCTAAAAGGAGAACTGTAAATATAGCGCAATCGCCGCTAGCCTTTCTGAAGTGTTGCCACTCACCGGACCACATGCACCAAAGGCAGAAGCATTGGCCACTCTAGCATAGCAGGGCAATCAGCGGATAATTATTCCGGAGCCGAAAGGGGTTAAGTCTGTACATTATTCAAGACCTTCGATATTCATTGTGACGTCACTCGTACAGCACAATCTCCTCCTCCCAGCTCCGCCTGCTGAGACTGTCGGATTCAGCTAACGGTAAGAGCGAGTAAGATAATCAGAGACTCGGCTGTTTCACACTGCACGACTTAGCTGCCTGACAGCACATCCACAATACTAGGATTTCACACTACGCTGTCTGCCACAAGGTGATTTCTTTCTCACTAATAAATCGTCAGCATAGTTGTCTGTAAATTGGAAGGTACTCTCCTTCGCTCTTGCCTTCAATTGCAAATAATCACATTCTTTCCAGTCTGTTAATACAAGTCAATGTAAAGCATTCTGGTTTCCATAAAATATTAACTCATCACTACCAAACTCAGTCTATGCTGTTCCAATACCCTGAGAATAAAGTGATACATTTACAAAATGTATTTCGCTCTTGCAGTTGAGATCCACATATCAGTTAAGTCCTCATAGAATAACTAACCCATTAAAAACAATGGATCCAGCGGGGCTTCCTCAATTTGTTTATAATCAGTCCCAGAGAGTGGACCAGCTCAGTCAAGGCTTAAGGGAGTTGCAAGTGGAAAACGAAACACTAAGGCTACTGCCGGTATTTGGAGTCAGTCAGGAAAGGGTCTAACGCTCACTTTCCAGGCGCGACTTTTCCATACCGCAGATCCTCTTACATCAATTGCGTATCCTATCTTTTCAATGGGATCTTTCTAACTCCGGTATTTAGAGTCGTGGCTGAAGTGACAAAACGACAAAACTCCAGCCGCAGAAAAAAGTCAGGAGTTAAGAGCTTTCTGGGCTAACGCCGGTTTAGAAAGCTCTTAACTACTGTGCTCTAAAGTACACTAACACCCATAAACTACCTATGTACCCCTAAACCGATGCCCCCCCACATCGCCGCCACTCTATAAATATTTTTTAACCCCTAATCTTCCGCTCCGTACACTGCCGCCAACTACGTTATCCCTATGTACCCCTAATCTGCTGCCCCTAACACCGCCGACCCCTATATTATATTTATTAACCCCTAATCTGCCCCCCACAACGTCGCCGCCAGCTACCTACACTTATTAACCCCTAATCTGCCGTCCGCACGCTGCCGCCAGCTACATTATAGCTATGTACCCCTAATCTGCTGCCCCTAACACCGCCGACCCCTATATTATATTTATTAACCCCTAATCTGCCCCCCACAACGTCGCCGCCAGCTACCTACACTTATTAACCCCTAATCTGCCGAGCGGACCGCACCGCTATTATAATAAAGTTATTAACCCCTAATCCGCCTCACTCCCGCCTCAATAACCCTATAATAAATAGTATTAACCCCTAATCTGCCCTCCCTAACATCGCCGACACCTAACTTCAAGTATTAACCCCTAATCTGCCGATCGGAGCTCACCGCTACTCTAATAAATTATTTAACCCCTAAAGCTAATCAGAATCAAGTTCAATCCGATCAGCCAATAGAATGCGAGCTCAATCTGATTGGCTGATTGGATCAGCCAATCGGATTGAACTTGATTCTGATTGGCTGATTCCATCAGCCAATCAGAATATTCTTACCTTAATTCCGATTGGCTGATAGAATCCTATCAGCCAATCGGAATTCGAGGGACTCCATCTTGGATGACGTCATTTAAAGGAACCGTCATTCGGCGAGTAGGCGTCGTTAGAAGAGGATGTTCCACGTCGGCTTGGAAGAAGATGGCTCCGCTCCAGAACCTGGTATGGTGAAGATAAGGTAGGAAGATCTTCAGGGGCTTAGTGTTAGGTTTATTTAAGGGGGGTTTGGGTTAGATTAGGGGTATGTGGGTGGTGGGTTGTAATGTTGGGGGGGGGGGTATTGTATGTGTTTTTTTTACAGGCAAAAGAGCTGAATTCTTTGGGGCATGCCCCGCAAAGGGCCCTGTTCAGGGCTGGTAAGGTAAAAGAGCTTTGAACTTTTGTAATTTAGAATAGGGTAGGGCATTTTTTTATTTTGGGGGGCTTTGTTATTTTATTAGGGGGCTTAGAGTAGGTGTAATTAGTTTAAAATTGTTGTAATATTTTTCTGATGTTTGTAAATATTTTTTTATTTTTTGTAACTTAGTTCTTTTTTATTTTTTGTACTTTAGTTAGTTTATTTCATTGTATTTATTTGTAGATATTGTATGTAATTAATTTATTGATAGTGTAGTGTTAGGTTTAATTGTAGGTAATTGTAGGTATTTTATTTAATTAATTTATTGATACTGTAGTGTTAGGTTTAATTCTAACTTAGGTTAGGATTTATTTTACAGGTAATTTTGTAATTATTTTAACTATTTTAGCTATTAAATAGTTCTTAACTATTTAATAGCTATTGTACCTGGTTAAAATAAATACAAAGTTACCTGTAAAATAAATATAAATCCTAAAATAGCTATAATATAATTATAATTTATATTGTAGCTATATTAGGATTTATTTTACAGGTAAGTATTTAGCTTTAAATAGGAATAATTTATTTAATAAGAGTTAATTTATTTTGTTAGATTTAAATTATATTTAATTTAGGGGGGTGTTAGTGTTAGGGTTAGACTTAGCTTTAGGGGTTAATACATTTATTAGAATAGCGGTGAGCTCCAGTCGGCAGATTAGGGGTTAATGTTTGAAGTTAGGTGTCGGCGATGTTAGGGAGGGCAGATTAGGGGTTAATACTATTTATTATAGGGTTAGTGAGGCGGATTAGGGGTTAATAACTTTATTATAATAGCGGTGCGGTCCGCTCGGCAGATTAGGGGTTAATAAGTGTAGGCAGGTGGAGTCGACGTTGTGGGGGGCAGATTAGGGGTTAATAAATATAATATAGGGGTCGGCTGTGTTAGGGGCAGCAGATTAGGGGTACATAGGGATAATGTAAGTAGCGGCGCTTTGCGGTCGGCAGATTAGGGGTTAATTATTGTAGGTAGCTGGTGGCGACGTTGTGGGGGGCAGGTTAGGGGTTAATAAATATAATATAGGGGTCGGCGGTGTTAGGGGCAGCAAATTAGGGGTACATAGGGATAATGTAAGTAGCAGCGGTTTACGGAGCGGCAGATTAGGGGTTAATAATAATATGCAGGGGTCAACGATAGCGGGGGCGGCAGGATAGGGGTTAATAAGTGTAAGGATAGGGGTGTTTAGACTCGGGGTACATGTTAGAGTGTTAGGTGCAGACGTAGGAAGTGTTTCCCCATAGCAAACAATGGGGCTGCGTTAGGAGCTGAACGCGGCTTTTTTGCTGGTGTTAGGTTTTTTTTCAGCTCAAACAGCCCCATTGTTTTCTATGGGGGAATCGTGCACGAGCACGTTTTTTAAGCTGGCCGCGTCCGTAAGCAACGCTGGTATCGAGAGTTGAAGTTGCGTTAAATATGCTCTACGCTCCTTTTTTGGAGCCTAACGCAGCCATTCTGTGAACTCTCAATACCAGAGGTATTTAAAAGGTGCGGCCAGAAAAAAGCCAGCGTTAGCTACGCACCCCTTTGGCCGCAGAACTCTAAATCTAGGCGTTAGAAAAGTCATAGGAGATACAGTCACTACTAAGCAGACTCCTACTGATAATACTCCTGAACCCCATATAGCTCCACCTGAGTTCTTTCATGGCGATAGAAGTCAATACCGCCAATTCAAAAACGCATGTCTCCATACATTCAAACTCAAGCCGAAGACATACCCTAACGATAGCACTAAGGTTCTAACCATGATCAGCTACCTCAGAGGTGAACCCCCGCATCTGGGCTGACACGTTGTACGAGACCAATAATCCAATCCTCTCCAGCTTACACTACCTTCCTTGGTGTAATGGACGAGTTATACTCTGATGCTAATCTGCAATACACCGCAGAAAGAAAAATGAGGAAACTTAAACAAGGAAGTCGTCCCGTACAGAGTTACATAACAGAGTTTAAGCAATTCTCCATAGATTCGCAATGGAACACTATAGCTCTCAAAAATCAGTTTAGGCTTGGCCTTTCGGACGCAGTGAAGGACGAACTCACCCGCACTGACCTACCAGATACTCTGGAAGCCTTAATGAAGCTCTGCAGTCAAATTGATAGGAGACTTCGGGAGAGGAAGTCTGAACGTCAACACACTGAACCTGTCTATAAGAAGGTCAACTATCCTAACCAGTCTCCGACCACATCATCAGCTCCTTCCTCAAATAGTGCAGAAGCAATGGATATCAGCTTCTTTAGGGGTCCACTTACACCCGAAGAACGAATGAGAAGGAAGGCCAACGGGCTGTGCATGTATTGCGGATCCTCAGCTCATTCTGTCAAGGAATGCCCATCCTTACCAAGAAATAAGAACAGTAAGTGTAGTACTAATATTTCCTCTTTGATCATGCATAACAAACCACTTCACTGTTCCTTAATTCTGTCTTTACAGTGGGGAAACAACCATAAGACGATAGAGGCCATCGTGGACACCGGAGCACAAGCAAATTATATCGATAAAGCTTTTGTGTTGGAGAATAAAATACCTTCAACGAAAAAGTTGTCTCCTATTTCCCTTCGTGTAGTTGATGGTACAGAAATTTCTTCCGGACCTATTACACACCACACCATACCTCTCTCTATGACAGTGTTCAGTACACACCACAAATACATTAGTTTTGATATCATCCCCACTATTTCCCATAGTCCTAGGTTTAAATTGGTTGCAGCTCCATGGACCATATATCAATTGGAAAACCTTGCAGATACAACTTAACTCACCGTACTGCTCACAGACATGTTATAAGAACATGCTGTCATTGTCCACAACATCCAGTGACACAGTAGTATCAGCCATTCCCAAGGTTTATAGTCATTTCTCAGAGGTTTTCAGCAAAAAGGAAGCAAATACACTTCCTCCACACCACTAATATGATTGTCCAATAGAGTTAAAACCAGGCACAACACCTCCTATAAGGCATTTGTACCCTCTCTGTCAGCCAGAATTGGATCATCTAAAATCCTACCTTGATGAGAACCTAAAGAAAGGATTCATTAGACCTTCTGTCTCTCCTGCAGGAGCAGGATTCTTTTTCGTGCGTAATAAAGATCAATCTTTACGACCCATTATAGATTTCAGACAGCTCAATAAGATCACCATCAAAAATAGGTACCCTCTTCCCCTCATCCCGGAACTCATAGAAAGGCTCCGGCATGCTACTATCTTCACTAAACTAGATTTGAGGGGAGCCTACAACCTTGTGCGCATCAGGGAGGGCAATGAATGGCTCACCGCCTTTAGAACAAGATACGAGTTGTTTGAATATTTGGTCATGCCCTTTGGATTAACTAACGCACCTGCAATGTTTCAATTTTTCGTTAACGACATATACCATGACCTTCTAGACACCTGTGTAGTCGTTTACCTGGATGATATTCTAATTTACTCCCCCGATCTGGAAAGTCATGTAAAACATGTAAGCTGGGTTCTAGCAAGACTCCAAGTTCACAGGCTCTACACCAAATTGGAAAAATTTATATTTCATACAGACAAAATCGAGTTCCTGGGATACTCCATTAGCCCAACTGGGATTAAAATGCAAGAGAATAAAGTAGATGCCGTAAAATCTTGGCCAGTGCTTACCAATCGGAAGGATCTACAAAAATTTCTTGATTTCAGCAACTACTACAGGAAGTTTATCCGTAATTTCTCAAAGCTTGCTAAACCCCTGACCAAACTTACCAGTCCGTCTTGCCGGTTCCATTGGTCGAACGAAGCAGCTGAAGCATTTGCACAACTGAAATCTTCCTTCTCTTCAGCACCCATTCTGAAGTACCCTGACCCCAGTCTCCAATACATACTGGAGGTGGATTCCTCGGACTATGCCCTAGGGGTAGTTCTATCCCAAAGGAAGAGTGCCCAAGAACCCTTGTATCCTATTGGGTTCTACTCCAAACAATGTCTCCGCCAGAGATCAATTACTCCATAGGGGATACAGAACTCCTAGCTATCAAACACGCCTTTGAGTTCTGGAGACACCTACTTGAGGGTACGAGTACACCCATTATAATCTACACTGACCACCGAAATTTAGAGTTCCTACAGAAAAATAAAACCTTATCCGCTAGGCAAGTTAGGTGGAGCCTCTATTTTAGTCGCTTCAACTATCAAATAATATACAAGCCTGGCTTGAAAAACGGTAAGGCGGATGCCCTTTCAAGGAGAGACCCACGGCCTGTACCTGAACAAAATCCTTCCTATATCATACCGGCGGAACGTTTCCTAGCATTACTACCTATTCCCAACAAGGATCTGCAAGCAGCTCTAGCATTAGATAATCATATACCCTCTCAGGACCTAACACTACATCATGGTTTGTACTATCACGGTTCCAATCTCTATGTACCCGAACGACTAAGAAGAGAGGTAATTAAACAACATCATGACCCACCTTTGATAGGTCATCCCGGAATCGAACGTCCTAAGGAATTGATCACTAGAATGTACTGGTGGCCTTCCATGGAGAACACCATTAAGGATTATATCCAACATTGTACGATTTGCATCATTTCCAAACCAGAAAGAAAACCACCCTATGGGCACCTGATTCCTATAGAAGCTCCCATGACCCCATGGACCCATCTCGGAATGGACTATATAGTCGACTTACCTCCTAGTTCTGGCTATAACACTATCCTAGTGGTCATTGATCACCTAACTAAAATGTCCCATTTCATTTCCTATAATAAGGTACCCACATCTATGCAAACAGCACAGTTATTCATTAACAATATAGTACGTTATCATGGCCTCCCAACCATTTTGACCACTGACAGAGGTGCCCAGTTCACCTCCAAATTCTGGAAGGCCCTCACTAACACTCTACAAATCGATCAAAGATTAAGCACTGCTTTTCACCCTCAGACAAACGGCCAAACGGAGAGGGTGAATCAGTGGTTAGAACAGTATTTACGCAGTTACTGTTCTTATCACCAGTCTGATTGGTCAACCTACCTGACAACCGCAGAATTTGCATACAATAATACTATTAACAGTTCCACCAAGTACACTACTTTCTTCGCTAACTATGGCTTTAACCCAAGATTCTCCCTCAAAACCTCATGTTCAGAGAACTCACCTTCTGTGGATGAATTCACACAAAAACTCAATGAAACCCATCAGCATCTACACAAAAATATTCAACTTGCTCAAGTGTATCAGAAAAAATACTATGACCTACGTCGGAGACCATCACCCTCATACAAGGTCGGTGATATGGTTTGGCTGTCGACTAAAAACATCAAAATGCACCTCCCGAGTAAAAAACTCGCTGGGTTGCTCATTGGCCCTTTAGTATCAATAAAATCATCAACTCAAACTTGATCTTCCCTCCACATTGGCCATTCATTCCACTTTTCATGTATCCCTGCTGAAACCTTATTCTGGCGATCATGGAGTGAAGCCTCTTCTACTACCTACACCTGTACGAGTGGACTCCGATACATTCGAAGTCCAGGATCTTCTGGATTCCAGATATGTGAGAGGCGAGTTACAATACCTTGTAAGATGGAAGGTTTTTTCCCCCGGATGATGATACCTGGGAGCCTCACTCCCACATCTGCGCTCCAAGACTCATTTCCCGTTTCCATAGGCGATACCCCGATAGACCTAAGCATCAAGCCATGGACGGCTACTTTGAGGAGGGGGGTCTGTGAGGATTCCACCCCGGGTTTTCCTGTTTTCCACTCCTGCTGCAGTTACTTGCTTCCACCTGTATATAAGTCTTCACCACGCCCCAAACAAGTGCTTAGTTATTGTGTATAGGTACTAAGCTCATGAGCATTCCTTTGAGATATTCCAGCTGGCATTATTATAATAATACTAAAATTACTTCTTACATTGGATTACAAATAACCCTGCTGCAGCTCGGGTTCCTGTTTCTTTACAAACAGCAACTGTAGCTATGTGGAGTGCCTCACTTTCCTAGGAGCACCTTCTGTTTGCTTCTCATACCTGAGTTTAACATTTGTTCCGGCTAAAACAACTCCTGCCTTAACTTTATCTAAAAGGAGAACTGTAAATATAGCGCAATCGCCGCTAGCCTTTCTGAAGTGTTGCCACTCACCGGACCACACGCACCAAAGGTAGAAGCATTGGCCACTCTAGCATAGCAGGGCAATCAGCGGATAATTATTCCGGAGCCGAAAGGGGTTAAGTCTGTACATTATTCTGGACACTCGATATTCAGTGTGACGTCACTCGCACAGCACAATCTCCTCCTCCCAGCTCCACCTGCTGAGACTGTCGGATTCAGCTAACGATAAGAGTGAGTAAGATAATCAGAGACTCGGCTGTTTCACACTGCACGACTTAGCTGCCTGACAGCACATCCACAGTACTAGGATTTCACACTACGCTGTCTGCCACAAGGTGATTTCTTTCTCACTAATAAATTGTCAGCATAGTTGTCTGTAAATTGGAAGGTAGTCTCCTTCGCTCTTGCCTTCAATTGCAAATAACCACATTCTTTCCAGTCTGTTAAAACAAGTCAATGTAAAGCATGCTGGTTTCTATAAAATATTAACTCATCACTACCAAACTCAGTCTATGCTGTTCCAATAGCCTGAGAATAAAGTAATACATTTACAAAATGTATTTCGCTCTTGCAGTTGACATCCACATATCAGTTAAGTCCTCATACACTGCTTCTTAAATAGATCCTACATCCCTTTATGTGGTTGGCACTGGATGTGTTAAATTTCTGCCTGTGAAATAGCATTTAGCAACAGCTATTTTAACAGTTAATCAAACAAAAACAAAAAAAAAGTTCTAGTGATATTTAACAGATTTGTTTTATAGAAGAATTTTTTTTGTGAATTTAGTTTTAAAAGTGATGCTACTACCTAAACTCGAAAAATCTGACCATTTAGAAGAAGATACAGCTTCAAAAATATTCAAGTATATTGCTTCTTCTTCCTCCTCCTCCTCCCTATTAGGGTGGAAATCTAAGGAAGAGCAGTGTAGCTCCTGGAACTGCTTGTTGAACTATAGATAGACATGGTTATCTGCAGATCAGCCCCTGTGCTGTAATACTGAGATGGGGTAGAATCATGAGCTGTGAATCCTCCAATTAAAGGAGGTGCCCACTGTATTTGCTATAATCATTACTATCTAATTTTTCAGATCTGCTATTGCCGTTATGTAAGTGCTAGTAAGATGTGTGGTGATATATGTGCAGGACTCAACTATGCAGCCCCTAATTCTGATATGCTCCCAGTATCAGAAAGTGTTAAGTCTAAAACAAGTTGGGGGAGGGGTGCGCTCAAAAACAGAGCAGTGAGTGGAACTTAGTCTGTTGCTTATAACTAATATATGTATTTCTATATTTTAACAGAGGCTCGTTGTTATTTGGCAACCTAGTTAGGGAAGGTAAATTGCCGTGATATCATATGATTATATGGTGGGGGGATATTATAAGTGGATCCTCAATAGGATAAGATACACGTGTGTGTGCAATGTGGTACGTTACAAATTGTGATACAATATGTTGCAAGATAACAATGCTTTAAAGTGCAAAATACATATGGTGGAAACAAACAACAATATGTGGTGTAAAAAACAGATACTTCCTAATTAAAAACAAAACAAATATTCAATTGTATTGATATTCAGTTTATAGATATAAGCAAATAAAAACAAATAAAAACAAATAAAATGAGCATATCTTTCCAATGGAGTATAACAAATAATGCACTATGTCAGTGAAAATGGTGTCGGTAAAAATAACTTGTCAGCATAGACAAAAATACTGAGATTTAGCTGATATGATAATAGACACTCTTGTTCAAACTATGTCCTTGAAAGGATATGATGATTATAGTTCAGCATGAAATGTAAGAGTTAAAAGTTGTGGCCACAACTATTTGTAAGGGATCCAAAGAGCTCCAAAGAGCTATTTCCTGTTTGGGTAGCTTGTGTAGCTTGTAATGTCCCGTTATTAAAAATGGAGTATACAGAGTTCTTATGATGCTCACCCCTACCGGACTACCGATATCCCTTACCTCCTCTTCTACTATCGTGGGTTATGGGAAGGTTGTGATTAACCCGGGATGTGTCTCAGTTCGGCGTGTTGCCGTGTAGCTGTGGTAGTATGTGAGCGTCTCACCTTCAAATTTCCCGGTCAGTCCTTCCTACCCTGACGTCTACACAGAGTAGTCACGTGGTCCTCGGAGGTCCAATCGGATAGCCGGGTCGTTGGGGGGAGTGGTGTGATAGCGGTTCTATCGGATTTGCTTGCTGGAGCCAAATTCGGTCACACTGGATTGTCAAAATCTACGCGTTTCAGCGCTGGATATGCGCCTTTATCAAGACTTCCTATTCTTGTGTGTTTTCTGTGGCTCTATTTCTAGTATTCTGGGCGTTAGAAAACTCCTCCCAAGATATCATATATTGCCGTTATGTAGCCTCACTTAAAATTTTAGCTTAAAGGGACTGTCAACACCAGAAATGTTGTTGTTTAAAAAGGTAGATATTCCCTTTATTACCCATTCCCCAGTTTTGCATAACCAGCACAGCTATATTAATACACTTTTTACCTCTGTAATTACCTTGTATCTAAGCCTCTGCAAACTGCCCCCTTATTTCAGTTCTTTTGACAGACTTGCATTTTTAGCCAATCAGTTCTGACTCCTAGGAGCTTCACATGCCTGAGCTTAATGTTATCTATATGGAACAAATGAACTAACGCCCTCTAGTGGTGAAAACTGTCAAAATGCTTTCAGATTAGAGGCGGCATTTAAGGTCTAAGAAATGAGCATATGAACCTCCTAGGTTTAACTTTCAACTAAGAATACCAAGAGAATAAAGCAAAATTGGTAATAAAAGTAGATTGGAAAGTTGTTTAAAATCACATGCCCTATCTGAATCATGACAGTTTTTTTTTACTTGACTGTCCCTTTAAGAGAGTTTTGGATGTGAAGGAGACTTAAATCACAATATAATGCTAAAAGTCCTCAATATTTTGCATGATTCCTCTCCATACCTGTGTATTCTCATTGACATACATCTTGCGTCTTCTCCATAACTAACTAATAATAACTAACCCTCTCTAAAAGCCAATATCATCCATGGAATATGAGAGCAGGCGGACAGGAATCGCCACAATTCAACCCGATCGAGTACGATCGGGTTGATTGACAGCTCACTGCTGATTGGCCGCGAGTCTGCAGGGGGACGGCGTTGCTGGTGCAATGCTGAATACGGAAAGCGTATTGCTCTCCGCATTCAGCAGGGTCTTGCGGACCTGATCCGCACCGTCGGATCAGGTCCGCAAGACCTTTGATAAATAGGCCTCCATGACTGTACCTGTTTATAACGGTTCTCAGACATAATGCCAATGGACAGAATGCCAACAGACATTTGTCCGTCAGACAAATGTCCGAGAGACTATGTTCCCAGTTTGGCCGAGGGCAGATACGGTCCAGAGTGCTCTGTTCTATTTAAAGCCTCGGGCGCCGCAACCACCTCTGGGAGCCTAAGCATGGGTCCCACCCCGCACGTCTTATGGTTTTCTGTTTGTGCATCTATTTAATCTATCTATAGCGTGGCTAAACTGTTATCCGACGGCCATTTCTCTGTCGGAATATTATCACACAAATGTCAGTCGGATAAATGTCCATCGGATAAAAGTCCGGCCACGGTTTATAACTAGGTGTTGCTACTGTGATGTCTGATAGAAAGGTATCCATCTGGTTGAAAGACAGCATACATTTCCTAAAGGTTCCACCCTTTTTTCCTGGTCACAATAGTGAGCGGCAGGTCAGGAGCACCATCTTTTTTCCTGTACTCTAGCGGTGCTGGCCTTCCAAAGTGTGAAAGTGACTGCATATTATTATCAGTCATGCACTTGGAAAGGCTTGCATCATATTACTACATGAAAAATAATATGGTGCTACCACAACTATAAGTGCTTCTGTGCCTGGGTGTAGTATACAGGACAAAGAAATAGGCAGCACTTATACATATTGTGATCTGCACAGGACTCATAATTATAAGTATAAACATGCAGACAGGTGTGTTACTGTATTTAACAGCACACCTTCTCCTAAAATAAGCAGTGCCTTGTATAACACAAATATGTCTTCACAGAAGCAATGCACACCACCGAGAGCTCTTTAAGCAGGCATGGTGTTTGAATACTGGTGCATAGGCCTTCACAGAATATGTGCGTATGCCGCTGAAAAAACATACCTTTCATAAGAAGCATTTTTGTTAATGGAAGTATATTGCAAAAATGCTGCTATTTCAAATTGAAATGAACCCGTGCACATTTTAATAATGAATGGTCAAGGGATATGAATAGAAAAAGAAAAGGACCCGTAGAGGAAGAAGAGGAAGAGGCCTGGTGGGCACCAGAAAACGTATACGAGACAACAAGGACTCCAAGAAAAAGGGGGAAACAGGAGATCAATTACTGAAAATATTCAATCTCTCCTCCACTTCTTTTACCGAGACCCAAATGGAAGTTCTCTCCAAAGGTTTGAGTTTTACCCCTACCCGAAGGCCAAACCCCTTCAACTTATTTATAGATTTAAACAAATTTCTTCGCAAACTGATGCTTTGTAGGCACTATGAAAAAACCAAGCAAAAACAAAAAGAAATGGATCAACCGGTAGAGAAATTATCCAAACCGGATCAGGAAACATTATATATCTTAGAAGACCTCTATCTAGAAAGCGAATACCATATGGGGGACGTATATCTAGAAAATAGAATGAACTCTAATCTAAAACCTACTTCTATTTTTTATCCAGCGCAATCAAAAGAAAGGGAACTTCATCCCCACATTTTACAATCTAGTTTCGAAAGAACTAGAAAATCTATGCATCAATTTCAAGATTAAACAAGACAATCTGTATAAAAGAGAAAAAGAGGCTCTGAAACAGATTATGGACATGGACAACATTATCCTAAGAGAGGCAGACAAGGGAGGAGGTCTGGTAATCCAGAATAAAGTGGATTACATAACAGAAGCATACAGGCTTCTTAATGATCCCCTAACTTACATAAAACTAAGAGGAGACCCAACCACCACCTTCCAAACAGCATATGAGTCCATTATAGATACAGCGAACTTCAACAAAATACTGAATAAACAAGAACTAGAATATTTGACCCATTCACATCCAAGAAAGGCTATATTCTACCATCTACCAAAGATACATAAGGACCAACAAAACCCACCGGGACGTCCAATTGTATCCGGCATCGACTCACTTACAGCCAGACTATCGGAGTACGTAGACTTTATTTTAAAACCTTTGGTACCATTATTACCCTCATATATCAGGGATTCCACGGACCTGATTACCAAAGTCAGTCAGCTACAATGGAAGGACACCTATAAATGGATGGCACTAGATGTGTCATCCTTATAAACATGTATCCCACATGACCTGGGAATACAGACCTTATCCCAAGTCATAAAAAGGACACATCTTTCAGATAATCACCAAGCATCTTACTAGACAGCATCAGGTTTGTGCTAGAAAAGAACTACTTTATCTTTGATGGAAACTACTTCCTCCAGATTAGTGGGACGGCCATGGGGACCATTATGGCCCCCAGCTATGCCAACCTTTATATGGGAGAATGAGAAACCATGTATATCTATACCAACAATCCCTACAGTAATAATATCATTTCGTGGGGACGCTACATAGATGACATTGTAGTGATATGGAATGGTGAGGATGATCTATGTCAAGAGTTCATTAAACACATCAATAATAACCCACTAAACCTCCATTTTACCTCAAAAGTATCCCCTACATGCATTGAATTTCTGGACTTAATACTTTCAATTAAGGTGAAACTATCATGACAAAACTCTTTACAAAGGATACCGATTGCAACGGATACCTAAGAGCTGACAGTGCCCATTATAGACCATGGATTAATAATATATCATACGTCAGTTCCAACGGGTTAGGAGAAACTGCACAAAAATCAGCGACTATAATAAGGAATCAGAAATTCTAAAACAAAAATTTCTGCAGAAGAAATATCCAAAACAACTAGTGGGAAATTCTCAGAAAAACGTCAGAGATCTAGATAGAAATGCCCTTCTAAAAGGAAAAAAAAGAAAAAGCCACACATAAGATTCCTAGTACTACAATGATTACCACCTACAATGAGGAAGCACCTGAGATCAAAAAAATTCTTAAGAAATACTGGCCTGGGGCGGAGCCTGGCCGTGCAGGGAAATGGCTGCCTAAATCCTGGCTCTTAAGCCCCACATCCAAACTAAGCAAAAACAGGGATAATGGATGCCTAATATTTAACTTTAAAACAGCTTTTCTAAGTGGCTTGGAGGTGTATAGCACATAGGAGATTCTAGACCCGGAGGAGCTTCGGCATTTTTACCATCGCGGCACCCGCCGGTCCTGAACTAACAACCCCAGGTGACGATCAACTCATACCGGGAGATAAGAGACGTGCCCCGGCCCCACAAAGACTCATAAATATATAACAAGCAGACACCACCGCTTACAGACCTGGGAGATAACAACCGCGGCACTTTCTTGGCGTGAAAGTGACCGCGTTTCAGATCCGGCTAGCTGACGCTGGAGGAAAGATAAACAGGCCTCGACTACTGCACCGCGAACTTGGGTGAGACACTGAATAAGTTGTGGGGCGCACAAACAGTTTATTGCCTGGGGGGTTTGGGACCTGCCATCCTACGTTAAACATTTACTGGAGCACTGTGCTATTAATCTGAGGCCCACCAAATAAACAACACCGCCATAAACGCTGACACGCAGAAAACATCTGGTCCTCAGGGACCGCAGCGGGAAAAGGGTGTCTGGGGGCACAAACAACATAACACTGGGCATTAACACAATTTAGCAATCCCTGAAATAAAAGGGACCATAACGAACTTTGTGACCTGGATGGTGCTAAAGTACTCTCTAACTCAGTCACCTATGTACATCTGACTTAATCTATATATATCACAGTATCTGCAGCAGCCCCACGTCATACACTTCAAAGGTGTCCACAACCTTAAACACAGGACACTAGGCAGTATGTCTACTAAAAAAGGTAGCAGACCCGACAAGGGAAATAAAACCAACAGTCTAACAAGCTACTTAAAAATGGCACCTATTCCTGCTGATAAGGAAGACACTGAAACATCAAGTTCAACATCCTCAGCAACTAGTGAAAAGCTCACGACAGATCTGCTGCCACAAGAACCCCTTACAAGGGAAGACTTGAACACAATTTCATCAAAAGCAGACATTAACATAGTACTAACAGAAATGAGATCATTGTTTGGGGACTTGAAAAAAGATCTGAACAGCGTTAGCCAAAGAGTGCATACTCTCCAGACCAAACATGAGACACTGCAGAAACAGGTGGATGCAAATTCACAACATATACAGAGCCATGAAGGGGATTTACAATTCCTGTTGTCCAAGATAGAGGATCTGGACAACAGGGGAAGGCGTAACAACATGAGGATCAGAGGAGTGCCTGAATCAGTTAGCAATAATGCCATAGAAGGCTACCTCCAGGACTTATTTAGGACTATAAAAGGAACACCTAGCTCCCCAGATGTGGTTATGGAAAGAGCACACAGGGCGCTTCGCCCAAAACCTTCTCCTAAGGCGCCACCACGGGACATTATTGTCAAATTTATGAACTACAAAGACAAGGAACTGATTTCACAAAGGGCAAGGGCCTTGAGAACTGTCACCCACGCAGGTATTCCACTCCAAATCTTCTCGGACCTGAGCCAAATAACGCTCCAGAAACGGAGGGACTTAAAGTTCATCACTAGCGTCCTCCAAAGACAGGGTGTCCCATATAAATGGGGTTTCCCGGTGAGCATTATTGCCACCAGGAATGGAAAACAAGCCACATACAGAATATCTTCTGACCTACCGACCTTTTGTGAGGTCTTGAATCTGGACATTCCACCTCCAGACCTGGGACCCGCACCACATGATGAATAAAACACAGGAGAAAGTAACTATGCATATAATATGGTGTAGATTGTGTTGAAACTTTGAATGTCTGCATTTCTGGGTTAGAGTTGCTGTATATTAGAATGTATAAGGATACCTAAGGCTTAGATATAGCGGCATATACTGACTCTTTATTAGCATGTGTACAACTAATAGATCATAACACTTAGAAACAGATTATTAATATAACAATCTACATAGTAGTAAGCTACGAACTGCCCATCCCTTGCACATAGTTACGTGACCCTAACAGTCCCAAGCAAACTCACACTAGAATCAGCATAGTGAGATAGTTGTGACCCCAATCTGAATACACAGAGACAGCCCTCTGCTTGGATCTGTAACATTATAGAATTATAAAAAATGAACATTTAGCCAATATGGTAGATAGATGTAACAAGAATTCTAGAGGGAAAGTATTGTATATTGTTTAATCTCATTCCTTGGAACCTATACCTCAAAGACTTAAGAAATGTTGGGACTTATATCTACTTTTAAATAAGAGTTAATGTTGATGTTGAGACATAAAGTTATTATTGTTTGTATACCATTATATTACTATATTATGTTGTACCTTAATTCAATCTTGTATGTATATGTTTATGGGACTAAAATAGAATAGCAATCCTAAATTATCTATCTGAGCCCAGATGAAACTGGGCATCTATGACCCTAATTATCTTACACTTTTTCTTTTTCCGCTAAGTAGTTTGGATGTGGGGATACTGACCCCACTTTCTGTTACCTGACACTTTACTTTACCCTTAACTGACTTGTCAGGTAAATTTACCCGCTCTAGGGTATTTCTAGCCTTATTTCTCCCTTTACTTATTACACACCGGAGGATACACAATTTCCTGATCCAGACTACTGATAAGTGCTCCACAAGGCGCAACTAATTTTATTACAGATCTCAGGTCCTTGTACTCCTCTTAATCTAAACTTCTCCACTCTTTCTTTCTTTCTTTTTTAACTTTCCCCCCTCTTTTGCCTTTTTTTTTTTTTTTTTTTTTTTCCCCCCTTCTCCCTCATCCCAACTCATCCTTCCTAACTCTTCCCTCTATCATGCCTCCCCACGTGACACATAACCTGTCAATTCTGACGCTTAACACAAAAGGACTGAACATTCCAGAAAAAAGACCACACCTAATGAAAGATGCTCAAAGACTGAAATGTGACATACTATTTTTGCAGGAAACCCACTTTAAGCGAAATAGAGAGCCGAGATGGCATTGCCCTAAATTTCCCACCACCTTTTTTGCCTCAGGGAACCAGAAAAAGAATGGAGTAGGGATAATGATTAAACACACTTCCCCATGGGTTACTATCCATGTGGAGAAAGATCCAGAGGGCAGATTTTTGATTCTCATAGGCAAGTTACACAATAGAACAGTAACCTTGGTCAATGTATACTCACCAAATCTTCATCAAAACAAATTTCTGAAGACCCTTACCAATAAAATTTTAGAGATAAGTAAAGGAGCTCTAATTATAGCAGGAGACCTCAATATACCACTAGACCCCCAATTAGACACATCAAGGTCTACTATCTCTGTCACCAAGAGAGTGATCAGACAGTGCAATAATCGGTTAGAGGGGTTAGCGGTACATGATGTGTGGCGAGTTTTACATCCCATGAAACAAGACTTCACCTTTTTTTCACACCCCCATAACCTCTTTACAAGAATAGATTACATACTTACAGACCAAAACACGCTGGCCCTAGTGACTGATGCACAGATACTCCCAATGACATGGTCTGACCACGCACCGGTAATATGCAAATTAAATTGGCCCACGATACCCACACAGCCATACATATGGAGATTTGATGATTTTATGCTCAGTAACCAGGTTCTTAAAACACATATAGATAACATACTGAAAGAGTACTTCCAACACAACTTGACACCAGATCTGCAAACTAGCACTATCTGGGAAGCGCATAAATGCGTTCTTAGAGGCGAACTCATGAAACAAAAATCCCAACTGGCTAAACAAGCCAGAATAAAATATAGCCTCCTTCTGTCTAAAATACAAGATCTGGAAAAACACCATAAAAAATCCCCAGCTAATAGCTTTCTTAAAACAGAACTTTTTCAAGCTAGAGAAGAATTGCAAAACTTACACTCCATAGAACACCAAAAGGCTGCTTTAAAGCTTCAACAGAGGTTCTATGAATACGGGGATAAACCCGGAAAACTTTTGGCAAGAGCGTTAAAAAGAGGGCAGCTAAAAGCACACGTACACACCATACTAGACAGAAAAGGGAAACCATGCACAAACAGTCCTGCAATAGCAGAGGTCCTAAAAACCTATTACAACCAATTATATAATATTCAAAATAAGGGAGAATCCCAGGGGGGTGGGAACAATAAAACCAATTCATTAGAAATAGACACTTATCTTAACTCGGTCAAGTTACCCTCCCTCACAAATGAAGAAGCAGGAGACCTAGAAGCACCTATTACCACTGAAGAAGTGGCCAGAACCATAGATAACTTACCATCAGGCAAGAGCCCGGGCCCCGATGGGTTTAGTGCCAAGTACTATAAACTGTATAAACACATCCTTGTTCCACAACTGACAACTCTGTTCAATGAGATAGGATCGACACAAGAATTCCCACCAACCATGTTATTAGCCCACATCACCACAATCCCAAAACCAGGGAAACCAGCAAACCGTCCTGAGA
Organism: Bombina bombina; assembly: GCF_027579735.1. Lineage (NCBI taxonomy): Eukaryota > Metazoa > Chordata > Amphibia > Anura > Bombinatoridae > Bombina > Bombina bombina. The sequence continues at coordinate 495,532,575 of NC_069501.1, read as the reverse complement.
ACTTTAGACCTATCTCGCTGCTAAATGTGGACTTAAAAATATTTGCCAAAGTCCTGTCCAACAGGTTGAACAGATTCCTACCAAAACTGGTATCACCGGATCAAGTCGGTTTTGTCCCGGGCCGTGAGGCTACGGACAATACCATAAAAGCCTGCCTCCTAGTGAATTATGCCCAAAACAAAAATATCCCATCAATTTTGGTGTCAACCGACGCCGAGAAGGCCTTCGACAGGGTGAGTTGGCCTTTCATTAAGGCCACCCTGTCGAAGATGAATTTCGGACCCCATTTCATGAGCAAAGTTCTATCACTATACACTGTGCCCACGGCACAAATTAAGGTAAATAATATTCTATCTGAATCCTTCCATATCAACAACGGCACCCGACAGGGATGCCCGTTGTCTCCTCTACTTTTTGCCTTAACAATTGAGGTATTGGCGCAGAAAATTAGGGAAAATCAGAAAATATCAGGGATAAAGATAGGTCAAAAGGACCATGTACTATCGTTATATGCAGACGATGTTTTACTATCATTGTCTAACCCAGTTGTGTCCCTTCCAGAAGCCCTACGGGAATTTGAGGAATACGGTAAAGTGTCCAACTTCCAGCTAAACCAAAACAAATCAGAAATCTTAAACATAAATTTAACACAGAAAGATTTGCGCCAACTTACAGACACATGCCCATTAAGGTTACAAACCAGAACACTTAAATATCTGGGAATCAATATTACAGCATCTCCAGAATCTCTATTCGAGGCCAATTACACTCACCTACTACACTCAATCACTTGCGACTTATCCTCTTGGAAAAGCAAAAAAATTTCTTGGTTAGGCCGTATTGGCGTAATCAAAATGAACGTGCTCCCGCGAATCCTGTATTATCTGCAGACGCTCCCAATCCCTCTTCAAAAGAATTACTTACAGAAGTTGCAGAACACTCTAGAGGTCTATATATGGGGGGGAGGCAGACCAAGGGTAGCAAGAAACACACTATATCAAGCAAAAGAAAGGGGTGGGTTGGGAATTCCCAATTTACTACAATATAGAAGAGCAATAGCCCTACAACACCAAATAGAATGGAGCATTAATCAAGAGCAGAAAACATGGGTACAGATTGGAAGGGTGATACTGGGTGTCGATAACGTGGGCTCCTTGGGGTGGATTTCTCCCAAAGCTAGACCTGAGGCGATTCTATCCTACACTATCACAAAAGAGTTCTTTACACAATGGGATAAGACCCTGCTGGAATTCCCCCACGTTTCCACGAATCCCTCACCACTGACCACATACACACAAAACCCAGACTTTCCCTTCACGATCACACAGAGACCCCAACTGAATGGGACGCGACTGGACATGACAATGTTTCACAGACTTCTCACAAACCACAAACTTAAGAGTTGGGAGGAACTAAATGACTCGGGCCTAGATATATCCTGGTATTTTTATATGCAACTCCGCCATTTCCTGGGGACATACAAACAGGCAAAACTCTTAACTAGGCAATTGACGATGCTAGAAAAACTTAGCTTACTCCCTGATAACCCGGGACACTTGATCACCATAATGTACCGAACATTAATGTCACCTGAAAGGTCCCCCCTACCAACTTTTGCAGGTCATTGGGGCAAAGAGCTGTGCTCGTGCCCCACGGACAATGAATGGAAAAAAATCTTTATCACTCACACAAAGGCCTCAGTGTCTGCTAAAACAATCGAGTCCAACTACAAGTACCTGTCGCGGTGGTACCTCACCCCCGCTAGGCTACAAAAGATCTACAGACAAACTGATGGGAAGTGCTGGAGAGGTTGTGGGGAACAGGGGACTCTTTCGCACATATGGTGGAGCTGCCCATTAGTAGAGGCTTTTTGGAGGAATATTCTAGATATGATAGATAATACTTTACAGATCAAACTAAACAGGAGCCCCAACACTTTATTATTCCATAACCTCCCCAAAATTGCTGAAAAACCCAAGAGGCAACTCTTATATATACTGCTCAATAGCGCCAAGGCCCTAATTCCAAAAAATTGGAAAACCACAAACGTCCCCTCTATTTCAGATTGGTCGACTTGGGTTAGCAGGAATCTACAGCTGGAACGTTACAGGTACTGGAGAGAGGATAGAATAGAAATACATGAATACATGCTGGAACTTTGGAAGTCCATGAACACCTAAACATACAGGCATAGAATATGTGGTCTATTAGTGAAATCTACCACTTACCACCTACCCTCCTACTGCTCCCCTTCCTTCCCCTACTATCCCCCCTTTTTTTTTTTTTTTTTTTTTTTCTCTCTTTTCTCTTTCTCTCTCTTCTTCTTCCAATTCCCCTTCCCTCCATCTCTCTTTTAAACTGACTTATACATCTATTTTTTCACATCTTTAGGTGTGCACTATTACACCAACAACTTGAAGAAAACTAATTTTTGTTCTTATTGACACTGTTTTGTAATAGACTTGGAATTTATCTTGGCAAACATACAATAATATGTTAATTTTTGCTGCTGTACGAACAGTAGCGGGCTCACATTGTAACCAGAGCCAAGTCTGTCATATTCATATTTTTTGTGTTAATAAAGATTTATAAAACTAAAAAAAAAAAAAAAAAAAAAAAAAAAAAAAGAAATACTGGCCTACTCTCCAACAGGATTCCCTATTAAAAAACTCAATAGGGGTTACTCCCAGAATTATCTTCAGAAAAAAACAAAATTTCAAGCAACTGTTAGCTCCAAGCCAAATCAAAAATAACACAAGAGATAACTGGCTAACGGACAAAAGCAAAGGTTTTTTTAAATGTAACAGGCTTAATTGCAAAGCCTGTGAGCATGCATATGATCCAAAAAAAACAACTAAAATGTTACAATCCAAAACCTTTGCCGACAAAAATTGCACTGTGAATAAATTAACTAATTGCAAGACCACTTACGTTGTATACCTCTTGGAATGCCCTTGTGGTCTTCAATACATAGGGCGCACCAAGAGGTCATATAAAACCAGACTGCTCGAACATTTAAACAATATAGAATATGGCTACAAAGACCATAGCCTCTCCAGACACTTCAAATGGACCCATCATAAGGATCCTAGCCTTCTAAAAGGCACAATTCTGGAACATGTAGTGATCCCACCAAGAGGAGGAGATAGATTCCGGAGACTCAGACAGCGTGAGTCATACTGGATCCACTACATGGGAACAATGGCACCAATGGGTCTGAATGAAGAGATTGACTTAGTGGCCTTCTTGTGATAAACTATACACTCATAAGTTTTATGAAAACTCCATTTCAGAGAACCTCCAGCACAAGCCTTTGCTAGCCACCAGCTTGTTACTAGAATACTATACTATATACAAAAATAAATATTCTCATGATTAACTCATATTATACACATTAAAAACAGTCCTAGATAGTACCAAATATGACACATTAATATTGATTCTTCTTTTTTTCTCATCTAGAACAATTTTTCTTTTTAAGAGAGTATACTTGTCTACATAATTTATCCAGGGTCCTCTCCATTTGGAGCTTTGTAGAAGAAGCATTCATATACATGGGCCCAAATGTGTACTGCATCTGCTTTTTCATTATTATTTTTTATTTTTTATCTTAATTTACGTTTCTCTCAAATATGTGTAGTGGCCCACACAAGGAAAGTTAGTAGTTTGCTATACCCAACTTTAGAATAAACCACCGTCTTAAGCATTTTTAGGACCTAGGATTGTTGCTAATAGAGTATGTTTATTTTAAGATTCACTTACAGGAATATCGCAGACTTGCCCCAATACAGGCTCTACTAAATTACAACTCGTTATGTCTTTCAGGCACCCTCTATTGTGTTTAGAAAATTTCTCAAGCATCCTTGGGTCATTTCCCTCAGTGTTAATTTTTGAACACGACTAAGTCTTTTTCAATTTTGAATTTGTATTTATCGATTACAATTGTCTAATGCTTTTAAGGCTTCTAACGGCAATGACTGTAGAGACAGTTCTTGTACTTTTACTGTATCGTTTTTGCTCAGCTAAAGATCCTATGAGGACACACGAAAATGCACACAGGTCTGCATTTTTCAGTGTGTAACGTATTAACATTGTAACCACACCTCTTACCCAGGTTGCAATCAGCAACGGATTCGCTATGGTTTACAGTGGCTAGTGTTGACAAGCCATGCTTAAAGACATACGTAACTACCGTTGCCACTAGCAACGGAGACGCAGTTCTTCCCATTGGCGACCCTAGACATACAGCGCTTGACGTCACACGTACACGTGAGGAAACACGCCCATCTGGACCGCTTTTAAAAATATGCCGGTTATACAGTACTCCACATTGCCTCTGACGAAGAAGTAGATGACACTTCGAAACGCGTAAGGCTCTCCAGGTGTGGCAGTACTGTTTCCTCACTTGTATCCCCAGTGTGAACCGGCGTGATTTGCAGCTCCTGTTCCCTGGGCAAACTTATTAGTGGTGTTAGATCCGCTACAACCCGGCTGAGTACTTTTTACCTGGATTATTCTCTGACCTGCTGCAGACGGTCGAGAGCGCTCCCAGTATCCAGGTTTACTATCAGCTACTATTGGACAGTACACCATATTGTCCATTTTTATACCGGGCTCACCTTCCATGCCTAGGAGTTAGGAAGACAGCCCTTCATGATATTCACCCCCTGACCCACCACCTATATTCAGACACAGGGGCTGTATAGGACTATAAGATTGTACTTACCTTATTATAAGAAGTATTTCATCTAAGTCAAGATATCTGAAGCATTACCTGTCTGTGTACTCCTATGATCATATGTGCCTTAACTTACCTCATACTTGATTGAGGTTATTACATGTGAGTGCGATTCCTATTGTCTTATTGTAAATAAATTTATGATCTTTTTTTACTGGATTACGCTATGTTTGCTTTGTTTTCTTCTTTCCACTCCTTCCCTTGAGACATCTGGGAAAGACCCCAGGACGAAAACTACCATATTGCCAAGAGTTTTTCAAGCACAAGATTAAGGAAGTTCCAGACACCGGACTACCATACACAAGGCTGCACGGAAAGAACAGGGACCCACAGCGGCAGACTATAGACCTACATCTCTAACTACACGACTATACATTACCTCATATGATTGGGGTAATTTCCGGTAAGAGGACACCTACACTCTTTTCTTACTTGGATGTGTTGCACATGAACTAAGAACATATACCATTTTTTCATCTATTTCAAATACATATGGTTTAAGACTATATTTACCACCTTTACAGCACAGATTTAAACATTTCGAAGTTGCGCAGAAGTATAAAGATTTCCGTTCTCTTTTTTTGTTATTTACTACAGTGTCAGGGGTACACTGATCATCTCCACTTCTTGCTGCACTCCAACGTATTTGTATATTGATATTTGTTGTTGTTGTGATCAGTATTATCCTAATTGTAATTTATGATTTTTCACACCAACTGCACAGAAGTGTTTACATATATTACCAATTTGTTTTGGGTATCACTTTAAGTTTCTCATACCCTGCTATACTTTATCCAACAAGTCATTTAATATCAAAATATCAGAATTTAAGTGATTATACACTTCTGTGGGGGTAGCATTCAGAGAGACACATACCCCTTGGAACTGTATTCAGCTTCCAGTTCCATATACTTTCTCCTTGTGTTCCATCTAGAGCGCTGGTGTTTTTTCTTGTTTCACACATTTTAATAATGACCTTTCTATCCCTTTAAAGGGAAATAACAAAGTATTAAGATAGATCACACAATTTTAAACACATTTCCAATTTACTTCTATTATCAAATGTTCTTCTTTTTCTTGGTATCCTTTACTGAAAAGCAGGATGTTTCATGTCCCTTTAAGTAAATAAACATTTAAAATATAGCAGGGCACACATTTCTTATTGGGTAAAAACAATCCCCACAGCTGTGTTAGTGGCAGGTATAAATCTCGACTAGTCTGAAATTAAAAAAAAGGTAGCTTCAACAAAAATGTTTATAACTTGTTTTAATCCTTTATTAAGACAAATGATTTGATTTACTCTTACTTGACAGACAACAAAACAAACGTTCTGAGATTTATTATGATTCCTCAAAAGGGACAATATTTACAAGATTATCAAAGCGTACAATACCATGTAGGTGTCATGTTTAATCATCTACATAACAAATACTGACATGCACCAGAAATAAATCAACAATATGAATTGCTTAATATTTCTAGAAAGAAAAAAAAGGCTTTGGTGTACTTAAAAATTGCACATTTAATGCTAAATTTTGAAAATAAAAATTATAATTTTGATATATTAGACTCACAGTAAAATGATAATATGTACAATTATTGTTAAATCTAATAGCTTATCTGGTTCATTTAGTTAAAGTGATTGTAAAGTTAAGCTTCACGCTCAACAATATTTGTAATAAAAAGTAAATGAAGGGCACTTTCATTAATTAAAATCATTGTAGACGCTAAAATATATAAATATTCACCCTTTCTCTTGTAAGGTGTATCCAGTACACGGATCATCCATTACTTGTGGGATATTCTCATTCCCAACAGGAAGTTGCAAGAGGACACCCACAGCAGAGCTGTAATATAGCTCGTCCCCTAACTGTCATAGCCAGTCATTCTCTTGCAACTCTCAACAAGCAAGGACGTTGTAGGAGAGAGTGGTTAAATATAGCTAGTTTATTTTCTTCAATCAAAAGTTTGTTATTTTTAACCCCTTAACGACCGACAACGTATGCCATACGTCCTAAAAAAAAAAGCACTTAACGACCGAGGACGTATGGCATACGTTGTCGGTTTAACAGAGCACTGGAAGCGATCGAAATCGCTTCCAGCTGCTCTAACAGTATTGCAGGCTTCCCTTGATGTCTAGGCATCCTGCAATACTGTTCCCGAGTACCGGGACCGGATTGATCACTCCCCCACGAATGATCACTTCCGGTTTCGCTCCACGTGGAGCCCGGCAGTGTTTCAGAGCATCGGAAGCGATCGGACACGCTTCCGATGCTCTGCTTGTGTGCTAAGTGCCTCGGTGGGTCGAGGCACTTAGTTAGTTGTAAAATAAAAGTAAAAAAAAAAAAAAAACGAATAAAATAAAAAAAAGCCCTAAATAGCCCCCCCCTCCCCCTTCACTAGGCATCCAAGATGGCGATGCCCAGTGCATCATGGGGCCTCTGGGGGTGTCCCTAGCCTGCATCATCATAGGGGCAAGCTAGGGTCACCCAATCTGAGCCTCCCACCCTAAAAAAAATAATAATAATAAAATACCCCATTTGTCTGATCATGTCAATATTTGTAAATATTGACTATGATCAGTGTGGATCTCCCTCCCTCTCCTCACTTGCCATTTTGTTGGAGAGAGAGAGAGAGAGACCTGTATTTAGCAGAGAGAGAGATTTATTTCTTTTATTTGTTAAAAAATATAGAACCAAAGGCTCTTTTCAGAGCCATTAACCCCTAGCTTGCCAGTGATCACTATATATCACTGGCAGTAGCATAGGTGCACTTTTTTTTTGCTGCATTTTGCTGTCTGTGCATTTTTTTAGGGGTTAATTTTGTTGTAATTTTTTAAAAACCCAAAGGCTCTTTTCAGAAACATTTAGTTAATTTAATTTAATTTTCAGAGCCATTAACCCCTAGCTTGCCAGTGATCTCTATAAATCACTGGCAGTTGCATAGCTGTACTTTTTTGCTGTCTGTGCATTTTTTTAGGGGTTAATTTTGTTGTTGTAATTTTTTAAAAACCCAAAGGCTCTTTTCAGAAACATTTAGTTAATTTAATTTAATTTTCAGAGCCATTAACCCCTAGCTTGCCAGTGATCGCTATAAATCACTGGCAGTTGCATAGCTGTACTTTTTTGCTGTCTGTGCATTTTTTTAGGGGTTCATTTTGTTGTTGTAATTTTTTAAAAACCCAAAGGCTCTTTTCAGAAACATTTAGATAATTTAATTTTCAGAGCCATTAACCCCTAGCTTGCCAGTGATCGCTATAAATCACTGGCAGTAGCATAGCTGTACTTTTTTGCTAGTTAATTTAGTTAATTAATTTAGTTAATTTATTTTAATTTTCAGAGCCATTAACCCCTAGCTTGCCAGTGATCGCTATAAATCACTGGCAGTTGCATAGCTGTACTTTTTTGCTGTCTGTGCATTTTTTTAGGGGTTAATTTTGTTGTTGTAATTTTTTAAAAACCCAAAGGCTCTTTTCAGAAACATTTAGTTAATTTAATTTAATTTTCAGAGCCATTAACCCCTAGCTTGCCAGTGATTGCTATAAATCACTGGCAGTAGCATAGCTGTACTTTTTTGCTAGTTAATTTAGTTAATTTAATTTTCAGAGCCATTAACCCCTAGCTTGCCAGTGATCGCTATAAATCACTGGCAGTTGCATAGCTGTACTTTTTTGCTGTCTGTGCATTTTTTTAGGGGTTAATTTTGTTGTTGTAATTTTTTAAAAACCCAAAGGCTCTTTTCAGAAACATTTAGTTAATTTAATTTAATTTTCAGAGCCATTAACCCCTAGCTTGCCAGTGATCGCTATAAATCACTGGCAGTAGCATAGCTGTACTTTTTTGCTAGTTAATTTAGTTAATTAATTTAGTTAATTTAATTTTTTTTAGTAATTGTTTTCTGTGACAGATACAAAAATGTCACAGAAAAGATATAGTGCTGAGGAGGCGTATGCCATCCTTGCGTCAGAGTCAGATGCCTCTATTTCTGACTCAGACCCCAATTTTGACCCTGCCATGTGCTCAGATACATCACTAGATGCAGTCTCAACTGATAGTGATGTATCTGTGGCTGCTAGCCCCCCTGCTACCCCCCCTGCCAGCCCCCCTGCTAGCCCCCCTGCCAGAAGGAGGCGTGTTGCTGCCATTGCTGCTGAAGAGTGGGTAACGCCTCATCTCCAGAGGCCAGATATCCCACCCTTCACAGCAAATGCTGGCATAAATATAGATGTGGCAGGTTTTAGCCCCCAGCAGTTTCTGGAAGTGTTTCTGGGCGATGATATATTGGGGAACATTGTCGCCCAAACTAATTTATATGCCCATCAGTTCCGTGCTGCAAAGCCTGGAACATATTTGGCAAAGCAGCAATGGGCCCCCATCAATGTGCCAGAATTAAAAAAATTCTGGGCATTGACTATGCTGATGGGCATCATAAAGAAACCCTCCATTCGCTCCTACTGGAGTAGTAGCCCCATCTGCTCTACCCCCATTTTCTCCCAGACTATGTCGAGGAAGAGGTATGAAATGATTCTGCATTTCATGCACTTCAGCGACAACAGCCTGTGCCCCCCTAGGGAGCATCCCCAATTTGACAGGCTGTATAAAATCCGCCCCCTGATAACCCACTTTTCTGCCAGGTTTGCAGAGGCTTATACACCTGGAAGGAATATATGCGTTGATGAATCCCTAATGAAGTATAAGGGAAGGCTGGGATTCAAGCAGTATATTCCTTCCAAACGCTCCAGATATGGGGTAAAGGTGTATAAGCTCTGTGACAGCGAGACTGGGTATACTCAGGCCTTCCGGGTGTATGAGGGAAAGGATAGCCACCTTGACCCTCCAGGTTGCCCAGAACATATGGGAACCACTGGCAAGATTGTCTAGGACCTGATATTACCCCTAATGAACAAAGGGTATCACTTGTACTTAGACAATTTTTATACAAGTGTCCTTTTGTTCAAGCTACTGTATTGCTTTGATACAGTAGCTTGCGGTACAATTAAAAAGAACCGCGCAGGTTTCCCAGGACAACTTGTACGCACCTGGCTACGAAGGGGGGAGACCTCAGCTCTGCGCCAAGAGGAGCTGTTGGCACTTAAGTACAGAGACAAGAAGGATGTATACCTTCTTACCACCATCCACACAGAGAGGACGGTGGCGGTTTCTGTACGTGGCAGAGCTGAGATCATAAGGAAGCCAGTGTGCATCAAGTCTTATAACCGGCATATGGGTGGGGTTGATCTGGCTGATCAGCTGCTGCAGCCCTACCTAATTATGCGGAAGACAAGGGCCTGATACAAAAAGGTTGCAATTTACCTAATGCAGATTGCAACCCACAACGCAGAGTTAAAAAAACTTTTTTACAGTTTCAGCTCCAGATTATTACTGGGATTTTGTACCATGATGCACCTGCTCCCCGGGCGGTGATGGGAGAGAGCAGAGTTGGGGCTACTCATTTTATTTTTAAAATCCCCCCTACTGCCACTAAGCAGAAACCACAAAAAAAATGCAGAGTCTGTACCAAGAGGGGGAAGAGAAGGGACACCATATATCACTGTCCTGATTGCCCTGGACAGCCTGCCCTCTGCATTGGGGACTGCTTCAAGCGGTACCATACAATGGTCAATTTTTAAAAAAATAAATACATTTGGTGTTATATATATATATATATATTTTTTTTTTTTTTGGTTATGTTTACTGTTAGATGTTTTTTTTTTTTTTTTTACTGTGCCAGATTTTTACATTTCACTACTCTATTTTTTTCTAAAATTGGGCCTGTTATTTTTTTTTAACCAAAACCCCTGTCAAACCTATGCATGGGGGACATAGGTGTTCTCAGGGTGCCTTGCAAAAAACAACCTGAAGTATGTTTTTGTAATAACTTACAACAGTCTCTCCTAAATCATAGTCAAAAAGCAATGTGTCTGTAAAAATGAAAATTGAAAAATTACCACCATACACTTTCTCCAATTTTTTGGGCTAAAACGGTTGCTTCAAAGGCATCAAAGCACACCATATACAATACCTTGGGGTGTCAACATTTAAAAAATATACACTTTCATGGCAATAAATAAAAGTGGGGTATACGATAGGCCACAAACTAAAGATAGGCCAATCAGAAGAAATACTCTCATTGTTAATAACTAAAATCACAAGTCATAAATTTGTAACATAACCTTCCCAAAATCCTGGCAAACCTATGCATGGGGGGCATAGGTGTACTCAGGGTGCCTTGCAGAAAACAACCTGAAGTATTCTTTTGCAATAACTTACAACAGTCTCTCCTAAATCATAGTAAAAAAGCAATGTGTCTGTAAAAATGAAAATTGAAAAATAACCACCATACACTTTCTCCAATTTTTTTGGCTAAAATGGTTGCTTCAAAGGCATCAAAGCACACCATATACAATACCTTGGGGTGTCAACATTTAAAAAAACATAATTTATGCTTACCTGATAAATTCCTTTCTCCTGTAGTGTAGTCAGTCCACGGGTCATCCATTACTTATGGGATATTAACTCCTCCCTAACAGGAAGTGCAAGAGGATCACCCAAGCAGAGCTGCTATATAGCTCCTCCCCTCTACGTCACACCCAGTCATTCGACCGAAAACCAAACGAGAAAGGAGAAACTATAGGGTGCAGTGGTGACTGGAGTATAATTTAAAATTTAGACCTGCCATAAAAAACAGGGCGGGCCGTGGACTGACTACACTACAGGAGAAAGGAATTTATCAGGTAAGCATAAATTATGTTTTCTCCTGTTAAGTGTAGTCAGTCCACGGGTCATCCATTACTTATGGGATACCAATACCAAAGCTAAAAGTACACGGATGACGGGAGGGACAGGCAGGATCTTTACACGGAAGGAACCACTGCCTGAAGAACCTTTCTCCCAAAAACAGCCTCCGAAGAAGCAAAAGTGTCAAATTTGTAAAATTTGGAAAAAGTGTGAAGTGAAGACCAAGTCGCAGCCTTGCAAATCTGTTCAACAGAGGCCTCATTTTTAAAGGCCCAAGTGGAAGCCACAGCTCTGGTAGAATGAGCTGTAATTCTTTCAGGAGGCTGCTGTCCAGCAGTCTCATAGGCTAAACGTATTATACTACGAAGCCAGAAGGAGAGAGAGGTAGCAGAAGCCTTTTGACCTCTCCTCTGTCCAGAATAAACGACAAACAGGGAAAATGTTTGTCGAAAATCTTTAGTTGCCTGTAAATAAAATTTCAGGGCACGGACAACGTCCAAATTGTGCAGAAGTCGTTCCTTCTTTGAGGAAGGATTAGGGCACAATGAAGGAACAACAATCTCTTGATTGATATTCCTGTTAGTGACTACCTTAGGTAAGAACCCAGGTTTAGTACGCAGAACTACCTTGTCTGAATGGAAAATCAGATAAGGAGAATCACAATGTAAAGCAGATAACTCAGAGACTCTTCGAGCCGAGGAAATAGCCATTAAAAACAGAACTTTCCAAGATAACAGCTTAATATCAATGGAATGAAGGGGTTCAAACGGAACACCCTGTAAAACGTTAAGAACTAAGTTTAAGCTCCATGGTGGAGCAACAGTTTTAAACACAGGCTTAATCCTGGCCAAAGCCTGACAAAAAGCCTGAACGTCTGGAACTTCTGACAGACGTTTGTGTAAAAGGATGGACAAAGCTGAGATCTGTCCCTTTAACGAACTAGCGGATAAACCCTTTTCTAAACCTTCTTGTAGAAAAGACAATATCCTAGGAATCCTAACCTTACTCCATGAGTAACTCTTGGATTCGCACCAATGCAAGTATTTGCGCCATATTTTATGGTAAATTTTCCTGGTAACAGGCTTCCTAGCCTGTATCAAGGTATCAATCACTGACTCCGAGAATCCACGCTTTGATAGAATCAAGCGTTCAATCTCCATGCAGTCAGCCTCAGAGAAATTAGATTTGGATGTTTGAAAGGACCCTGCACCAGAAGGTCCTGTCTCAGAGGTAGAGACCATGGTGGACAGGACGACATGTCCACTAGATCTGCATACCAGGTCCTGCGTGGCCACGCAGGCGCTACTAGAATCACCGATGCTCTCTCCTGTTTGATCCTGGCAATCAATCGAGGAAGCATCGGGAAGGGTGGAAACACATAAGCCATGTTGAAGACCCAAGGTGCTGTCAGAGCATCTATCAGAACCGCTCCCGGGTCTCTGGACCTGGATCCGTAATGAGGAAGTTTGGCGTTCTGGCGAGACGCCATGAGATCCAGATCTGGTTTGCCCCAACGCCGAAGTATTTGGGCAAAGACCTCCAGATGAAGTTCCCACTCCCCCGGATGAAAAGTCTGGCGACTTAGATAATCCGCTTCCCAGTTCTCCACGCCTGGGATGTGGATCGCTGATAGGTGGCAAGAGTGAGACTCTGCCCAGTGAATTATCTTTGAGACTTCCATCATTGCTAGGGAACTCCTTGTCCCTCCCTGATGGTTGATGTAAGCCACAGTCGTGATGTTGTCCGACTGAAACCTGATGAACCTCAGAGTTGCTAACTGAGGCCAAGCCAGAAGGGCATTGAAAACTGCTCTTAATTCCAGAATATTTATGGGAAGGAGACTCTCCTCCTGAGTCCAAGATCCCTGAGTCTTCAGGGAATTCCAGATAGCGCCCCAACCTATCAGGCTGGCATCTGTTGTTACAATCGTCCAATCTGGCCTGCTGAAGGGCATCCCATTGGATAGATGTGGCCGAGAGAGCCACCAAAGAAGAGAATTTCTGGTCTCTTGATCCAGATTCAGCATAGGGGACAAATCTGAGTAATCCCCATTCCACTGATTTAGCATGCACAGTTGCAGTGGTCTGAGATGCAGGCGTGCAAAGGGTACTATGTCCATTGCCGCTACCATTAAGCCGATTACCTCCATGCATTGAGCCACTGACGGGTGTGGAATGGAATGAAGGACCCGGCAAGCATTTAGAAGTTTTGTTAACCTGACCTCTGTCAGATAAATCTTCATTTCTACAGAATCTATAAGAGTCCCTAAGAAGGGAACTCTTGTGAGTGGCAATAGAGAACTCTTTTCTTCGTTCACTTTCCACCCATGTGACCTTAGAAATGCCAGTACTAACTCTGTATGAGACTTGGCAGTTTGGAAACTTGACGCTTGTATCAGAATGTCATCTAGGTACGGAGCTACCGATATTCCTCGCGGTCTTAGTACCGCCAGAAGAGAACCCAGAACCTTTGTAAAGATTCTTGGAGCAGTAGCTAACCCGAAGGGAAGAGCTACAAACTGGTAATGCCTGTCTAGGAAGGCGAACCTTAGATACCGGTAATGATCTTTGTGAATCGGTATGTGAAGGTAGGCATCCTTTAAATTCACTGTGGTCATGTACTGACCCTTTTGGATCATGGGTAAGATTGTCCGAATAGTTTCCATTTTGAACGATGGAACTCTTAGGAATTTGTTTAGGATCTTTAAATCCAATATTGGTCTGAAGGTTCCTTCTTTCTTGGGAACCACAAACAGATTTGAGTAAAACCCTTGTCCGTGTTCCGATCGCGGAACCGGGTGGATCACTCCCATTAGTAAAAGATCTTGTACACAGCGTAGAAACGCCTCTTTATCTGGTTTGTTGACAACCTTGAAAGATGAAATCTCCCTTTTGGAGGAGAAGTTTTGAAGTCCAGAAGATATCCCTGAGATATGATCTCCAACGCCCAGGGATCCTGGACATCTCTTGCCCAAGCCTGGGCGAAGAGAGAAAGTCTGCCCCCTACTAGATCCGTTTCCGGATTGGGGGCCCTCACTTCATGCTGTCTTAGGGGCAGTAGCAGGTTTTCTGGCCTGCTTGCCCTTGTTCCAGGTCTGGTTAGGTTTCCAGCCTTGTCTGTAGCGAGCAACAGCTCCTTCCTGTTTTGGAGCAGAGGAAGTTGATGCTGCTCCTGCCTTGAAGTTACGAAAGGCACGAAAATTAGACTGTCTAGCCCTTGGTTTGGCTCTGTCTTGAGGCAGGGCATGGCCCTTACCTCCCGTAATGTCAGCGATAATTTCTTTCAAACCGGGCCCGAATAATGTCTGCCCCTTGAAAGGTATGTTAAGCAATTTAGATTTAGAAGTCACATCAGCTGACCAGGATTTTAGCCACAGCGCTCTGCGCGCCTGAATGGCGAATCCGGAATTCTTAGCCGTAAGTTTAGTTAAATGTACTACGGCATCAGAAATAAATGAATTAGCTAGCTTAAGGGCTTTAAGCTTGTGTGTAATCTCATCCAATGGAGCTGTGTCAAGGGTCTCTTCCAGAGACTCAAACCAAAATGCCGCCGCAGCCGTGACAGGCGCAATGCATGCAAGGGGTTGCAATATAAAACCTTGTTGAACAAACATTTTCTTAAGGTAACCCTCTAACTTTTTATCCATTGGATCTGAAAAGGCACAGCTATCCTCCACCGGGATAGTGGTACGCTTAGCTAAAGTAGAAACTGCTCCCTCCACCTTAGGGACCGTTTGCCATAAGTCCCGTGTGGTGGCGTCTATTGGAAACATTTTTCTGAATATAGGAGGGGGTGAGAAAGGCACACCGGGTCTATCCCACTCCTTGTTAACAATTTCAGTTAGTCTCTTAGGTATAGGAAAAACGTCAGTACACGTCGGTACCGCAAAATATTTATCCAACCTACATATTTTCTCTGGGATTGCAACCGTGTTACAATCATTCAGAGCAGCTAACACCTCCCCTAGTAATACACAGAGGTTCTCCAGCTTAAATTTAAAATTTGAAATGTCTGAATCCAGTTTATTTGGATCAGATCCGTCACCCACAGAATGAAGCTCTCCGTCTTCATGTTCTGCAAATTGTGACGCAGTATCAGACATGGCCCTAGCATTATCAGCGCACTCTGTTCTCACCCCAGAGTGGTCTCGTTTACCCCTAAGTTCTGGTAATTTAGATAAAACTTCAGTCATAACATTAGCCATGTCTTGTAAAGTGATTTGTAATGGCCGCCCTGATGTACTTGGCGTTACAATATCACGCACCTCCTGAGCGGGAGATGCAGGTACTGACACGTGAGGCAAGTTAGTCGGCATAACTTCCCCCTCGTTGTCTGGTGAATTTTTCTTAACATGTACAGATTGGCTTTTATTTAAAGTAGCATCAATGCAATTAGTACATACATTTCTATTGGGCTCCACCTTGGCCTTTGAACATATTGCACAAAGAGATTCCTCTGTGTCAGACATGTTTAAACAAACTAGCAATTAGACTAGCAAGCTTGGAAAATACTTTTCAAATGAATTTACAAGCAATATAAAAAACGTTACTGTGCCTTTAAGAAGCACACAAAAAAACCGTCACATTGAGATAACAATGAACCGGTTTAGTTATAGCAATCAATTTTTCATATGAAATGCATTAATTTAGCAAAGTATTGTACCCATTAGCAAATGGATTATTAACCCCTTAATACCAAAAAACGAATAACAAATAAAATAAATACGTTTTTATCACAGTCAAAGCACAGTCTCACAGGTCTGCTGTGAGTGATTACCTCCCTCAAACTAGTTTTGGAGACCCCTGAGCTCTGTAGAGACGTCCTTGATCATGCAGAGAGAATAAGGAAGACTGTGACTGAATTTTTAATGCGTAGTAAAAGCGCCAAAATAGGCCCCTCCCACTCATAATACAGCAGTGGGGAAGCTCAGTAAACTGATTTTATTCAAAATAAACGACTGCCAAGTGGAAAATAATGCCCATAAATTTTTCACCAAGTACCTCAGAGAGAAAAAACGATTAACCTGCCAGTAAACGTTTTAAATATATGAAATAATAATAAAAGCCTGTTGCTAGTCGCTATCACTGCAGAAAGGCTATGAGTTATATGTATACAGTATTTTCTTAGTGAAGTGCCATTCCCCAGAAATACTTTAGTGCCAACATACATACATAACAGCCTGATACCAGTTGCTACTACTGAATTTAAGGCTGTACTTACATTATATTGGTATTAGCAGTATTTTCTCAATCAATTCCATTCCTTAGAAAATAATATACTGCAACATACCTCTTTGCAGGTGAACCCTGCCCGCTGTCCCCTGTTCTGAAGTTACCTCGCTCCTCAGAATGGCCGAGAACAGCAAATGGATCTTAGTTACGTCCGCTAAGATCATACACAAACTCAGGTAGATTCTTCTTCTAATACTGCCTGAGAAGAAACAACACACTCCGGTGCTGTTTAAAACAACAAACTTTTGATTGAAGAAATAAAAACTAAATTTAATAACCACACTCCTCTCACACATCCTATCTATTAGTTAGGTGCAAGAGAATGACTGGGTGTGACGTAGAGGGGAGGAGCTATATAGCAGCTCTGCTTGGGTGATCCTCTTGCACTTCCTGTTAGGGAGGAGTTAATATCCCATAAGTAATGGATGACCCGTGGACTGACTACACTTAACAGGAGAAATATACACTTTCATGGCAATAAATAAAAGTGGGGTATGCAATAGGCCACAAACTAAAGATAGGCCTATCAGAAGAAATACTCTCATTGTTATTAACTAAAATCACAAGTCATAAAATTGTAACATAACCTTCCCAAAATCCTGGCAAACCTATGCATGGGGGGCATAGGTGTACTCAGGGTGCCTTGCAGAAAACAACCTGAAGTATTCTTTTGCAATAACTTACAACAGTCTCTCCTAAATCATAGTCAAAAAGCAATGTGTCTGTAAAAATGAAAATTGAAAAATAACCACCATACACTTTCTCCAAATTTTGGGCTAAAACGGTTGCTTCAAAGGCATCAAAGCACACCATATACAATACCTTGTGGTGTCAACTTTTCAAATATATGCACATTCATGGAAAACAAATAAATTGGGGTATGTTAAAAGACCCCCCAAAAAGACGATAGGCAAAGAAAATATGTTAAATGTGAAAAAAAATCACAAACGCATGTCAGACATTTGGCATTGCACCCCCCAAACAAGCCACCAAACCTATGCATAGGTGGTATCACTGAACTCAGGAGATGTTGGTGACCACATATTGGTGTCTTCTTTGGTAGTAACACATAACAGGAGCTGTGAATCCATGTCTAAAATACAATGTATGTGAACAATAACACAAAAATATGAATGCCCAATAGTTTGACAAAGACTAGTGGTTAAATTAGTGCATGGAAAGTGTTAAAATACCTGCATTTGAAATACCCTAGGAAGTCTACTTTTCAAAAATATATGGTTTGATTGAGGTAAATTACATTGGCCGGCTTCAGAAATGTCTTAAATAGGACATGGGTGCATGGGATGTGAAAATTCAAAGTGGAAAAAATGGAATGGGCTTCCTAAAAATAAGGCCTTTTAGCCCCCAGAGAACCCAACACACCTATACATGGGTGGTATCACTGTACTCAGGAGAGGTTGTTGAACACATATTGAGGTGTTTTTTGGCAGTAACACATAACAGGAACTGAAAACCCATGCCTAAAGTACAATGTGTGTGAAAAATAACACAAAAAAATGACTACCCAAAAGTTTGACAAAGACTGGTGGTTGAATTAGTGCATGGAAAGTGTTAAAATATCAGCATTTGAAAAACCCTAGGGTGTCTACTTTTCAAAAATATATGGTTTGATGGGGGTAAATTCCATTGGCCAGCTTCAGAAATGTCCCAAATAGGACATGGGTGCATGATGACCGATGTGAAAATTCCAAGTTGAAAAACTGGAATGCGCTACCTAAAAATAAGGCCATTTAGCCCTCAGAGAACCCGACACACCTATACATAGGTGGTATCACTGTACTCAGGAGATGTTGTTGAACACATATTGAGGTGGTTTTTGGCAGTAACACATAACAGGAACTGAAAATCCATGCCTAAAGTACAATGTGTGTGAAAAATAACACAAAAAAATGACTACCCAAAAGTTTGACAAAGACTGGTGGTTGAATTAGTGCATGGAAAGTGTTAAAATATCAGCATTTGAAAAACCCTAGGGTGTCTACTTTTCAAAAATATATGGTTTGATGGGGGTAAATTCCATTGGCCAGCTTCAGAAATGTCCCAAATAGGACATGGGTGCATGATGACCGATGTGAAAATTCCAAGTTGAAAAACTGGAATGCGCTACCTAAAAATAAGGCCATTTAGCCCCCAGAGAACCCAACACACCTATACATAGGTGGTATCACTGTACTCAGGAGATGTTGTTGAACACATATTGAGGTGGTTTTTGGCAGTAACACATAACAGGAACTGAAAATCCATGCCTAAAGTACAATGTGTGTGAAAAATAACACAAAAAAATGACTACCCAAAAGTTTGACAAAGACTGGTGGTTGAATTAGTGCATGGAAAGTGTTAAAATATCAGCATTTGAAAAACCCTAGGGTGTCTACTTTTCAAAAATATATGATTTGATGGGGGTAAATTCCATTGGCCAGCTTCAGAAATGTCCCAAATAGGACATGGGTGCATGATGACCGATGTGAAAATTCCAAGTTGAAAAACTGGAATGAGCTAACTAAAAATAAGACCATTTAGCCCCCAGAGAACCCGACACACCTATACATAGGTGGTATCACTGTACTCAGGAGATGTTGTTGAACACATATTGAGGTGGTTTTTGGCAGTAACACATAATAGGAACTGAAAATACATGCCTAAAGTACAATGTGTGTGAAAAATAACACAAAAAAATGACTACACAAAAGTTTGACAAAGACTAGTGGTTGAATTAGTGCATGGAAAGTGTTAAAATACCAGCATTTGAAATACCCTAGGGTGTCTACTTTTCAAAAATATATGGTTTGATGGGGGTAAATTCCATTGGCCAGCTTCAGAAATGTCCCAAATAGGACATGGGTGCATGATGACCGATGTGAAAATTCCAAGTTGAAAAACTGGAATGCGCTACCTAAAAATAAGGCCATTTAGCCCCCAGAGAACCCGACACACCTATACATAGGTGGTATCACTGTACTTGGGAGATGTTGTTGAACACATATTGAGGTGGTTTTTGGCAGTAACACATAACAGGAACTGAAAATACATGCCTAAAGTACAATGTGTGTGAAAAATAACACAAAAAAATGACTACCCAAAAGTTTGACAAAGACTAGTGGTTGAATTAGTGCATGGAAAGTGTTAAAATACCAGCATTTGAAATACCCTAGGGTGTCTACTTTTCAAAAATATATGGTTTGATGGGGGTAAACTCCATTGGTCAGCTTCAGAAATGTCCCAAATAGGACATGGGTGCATGATGACCAATGTGAAAATTCCAAGTTGAAAAACTGGAATGTGCTACCTAAAAATAAGGCCATTTAGCCCCCAGAGAACCCGACACACCTATACATAGGTGGTATCACTGTACTCAGGAGATATTGTTGAACACATATTGAGGTGGTTTTTGGCAGTAACACATAACAGGAACTGAAAATACATGCCTAAAGTACAATGTGTGTGAAAAATAACACAAAAAAATGACTACCCAAACGTTTGACAAAGACTAGTGGTTGAATTAGTGCATGGAAAGTGTTAAAATACCAGCATTTGAAATACCCTAGGGTGTCTACTTTTCAAAAATATATGGTTTGATGGGGGTAAACTCCATTGGCCAGCTTCAGAAATGTCCCAAATAGGACATGGGTGCATGATGACCAATGTGAAAATTCCAAGTTGAAAAACTGGAATGTGCTACCTAAAAATAAGGCCATTTAGCCCCCAGAGAACCCGACACACCTATACATAGGTGGTATCACTGTACTCAGGAGATATTGTTGAACACATATTGAGGTGGTTTTTGGCAGTAACACATAACAGGAACTGAAAATACATGCCTACAGTACAATGTGTCTGAAAAATAACACAAAAAAATGACTACCCAAAAGTTTGACAAAGACTAGTGGTTGAATTAGTGCATGGAAAGTGTTAAAATACCAGCATTTGAAAAAATGACTACCCAAAAGTTTGACAAAGACTAGTGGTTGAATTAGTGCATGGAAAGTGTTAAAATACCAGCATTTGAAATACCCTAGGGTGTCTAATTTTCAAAAATATATGGTTTGATGGGAGTAAATTCCATTGGCCAGCTTCAGAAATGTCCCAAATAGGGCATGGGTGCATGATGACCGATGTGAAAATTCCAAGTTGAAAAACTGGAATGCGCTACCTAAAAATAAGGCCATTTAGCCCCCAGAGAACCCGACACACCTATACATAGGTGGTATCACTGTACTCAGGAGATATTGTTGAACACATATTGAGGTGGTTTTTGGCAGTAACACATAACAGGAACTGAAAATACATGCCTAAAGTACAATGTGTGTGAAAAATAACACAAAAAAATGACTACCCAAAAGTTTGACAAAGACTAGTGGTTGAATTAGTGCATGGAAAGTGTTAAAATACCAGCATTTGAAATACCCTAGGGTGTCTACTTTTCAAAAATATATGGTTTGATGGGGGTAAATTCCATTGGTCAGCTTCAGAAATGTCCCAAATAGGACATGGGTGCATGATGACCGATGTGAAAATTCCAAGTTGAAAAACTGGAATGCGCTCTCTAAAAATAAGGGCTTTTAGCCCACAGAGAACCCGACACACCTATACATGGGTGGTATCACTGTACCAAGGAGATGCTACTGAAGACATATTAGGGTGTTATTTGGCA
The DNA here is from genome assembly GCF_027579735.1 of Bombina bombina. Classification (NCBI taxonomy): domain Eukaryota; kingdom Metazoa; phylum Chordata; class Amphibia; order Anura; family Bombinatoridae; genus Bombina; species Bombina bombina. Next base: position 495,511,197 of record NC_069501.1, on the reverse strand, counting down.
GTAACCCTTACCATTTTATCAGTAAATCTATTCTTAAATTGCTATTTGTCAAAAAATCAAATAATTTCCCCCCCCCCCCAAACTTTGGCATAGATTGGTGGTAAAATGGTTGCATGAAAAAAGTCAAAATACCCCAAGTTTAATACCTTAGGTTGTCTTCTTTTAAAAAATATATACATTTGAAGGGTTATTCAGGGATTCCTGACAGATATTGGTGTTACAATGTAACTATCGCCAATTTTGAAAAAACATGGTTTTGAAATAGCAAAGTGCTACTTGTACTTATTGCCCTATAACTTGCAAAAAAAGCAAAGAACATGTAAACATTGGGTATTTCTAAACTCAAGACAAAATTTAGAAACTATTTAGCATTGGTATTTTATGGTGGTTGTAGATGTGTTAGAGATTTTGGGGCTCAAAGTTAGAAAAAGTGTGTTTTTTTTCATTTTTTCCTAATATTTTATAATGTTTTTATAGTAAATTATAAGATATGATGAAAATAATGGTATCTTTAGAAAGTCCATTTAATGGCGAGAAAAACGGTATATAATATGTGTGGATAGAGTAAATGAGTAAGAGGAAAATAACAGTTAAACACAAACATCGCAGAAATGCAAAAATAGCCTTGGTCCCAGATGGTCAACAAATTGAAAAGTGGCCTGGTCACTAAGGGGTTAAATAGTACCGGAGTTGACGCTATTTTATCTCAGGCAGTAAATAGAAGAAGAATCTGCCTGAGTTTGCTATGATCTTAGCAGGTTGTAACTAAGATCCATTGCTATTCTCACATATGTCTGAGGGGATTACACAGATGAGGTAACTTCAGTGAGAGAATGGCGTGCAGTTTATTCTGCTATCAGGTATGTGCAGTTATAATTTTTTCTAGAGATGGAAAACACTAGAAAATGCTGCTGATACCGGATTAATGTAAGTTAAGCCTGAATACAGTGATTTAATAACGACTGGTATCATGCTTACTCCCAGGGGTAATACCCTTATGATATTTACAATATAAAATGTTTGCTGGCATGTTTAATCGTTTTTATATATGCTTTGGTGATAAAACTTTATTGGAGCCTAGTTTTTTTCCACATGGCTGGCTTAAATTTTGACTAGAAACAATTTCCACTGTTGTAGTATAAAAGTTACAGTTGGTGCAGTTAAAATTACAAACTGCGACATCCAGCTTCCCTCAATGGCCCTCTGAATGCTATAGGACATCTCTAAAGGGCCCAAAGGCTTTCCAAAGTCGTTTATTGGGGAAGGTAGGGCCACAGCTTGCTGTGGCAGTTGGTTGTGACTGTTAAAAAACGTCTATTTCGTTTTTTTGATCCGTTTTTAGAACTAAGGGGTTAATCATCCATTTGCAAGTGGGTGCAATGCTCTGTTAGCCTATTATACACACTGTAAAAATTTCGTTTGATTTACTGCATTTTTTCACTGTTTTTCAAATTCTGACAACATTTGTTTCTCTTAAAGGCACAGTACCGTTTTTTATATTTGCTTGTTAACTTGATTTAAAGTGTTTTCCAAGCTTGCTAGTCTCATTGCTATTCTGTATAAACATGTCTGACATACAGGGAGTGCAGAATTATTAGGCAAGTTGTATTTTTGAGGATTAATTTTATTATTGAACAACAACCATGTTCTCAATGAACCCAAAAAACTCATTAATATCAAAGCTGAATAGTTTTGGAAGTAGTTTTTAGTTTGTTTTTAGTTATAGCTATTTTAGGGGGATATCTGTGTGTGCAGGTGACTATTACTGTGCATAATTATTAGGCAACTTAACAAAAAACAAATATATACCCATTTCAATTATTTATTTTTACCAGTGAAACCAATATAACATCTCAACATTCACAAATATACATTTCTGACATTCAAAAACAAAACAAAAACAAATCAGTGACCAATATAGCCACCTTTCTTTGCAAGGACACTCAAAAGCCTGCCATCCATGGATTCTGTCAGTGTTTTGATCTGTTCACCATCAACATTGCGTGCAGCAGCAACCACAGCCTCCCAGACACTGTTCAGAGAGGTGTACTGTTTTCCCTCCTTGTAAATCTCACATTTGAAGATGGACCACAGGTTCTCAATGGGGTTCAGATCAGGTGAACAAGGAGGCCATGTCATTAGATTTTCTTCTTTTATACCCTTTCTTGCCAGCCACGCTGTGGAGTACTTGGATGCGTGTGATGGAGCATTGTCCTGCATGAAAATCATGTTTTTCTTGAAGGATGCAGACTTCTTCCTGTACCACTGCTTGAAGAAGGTGTCTTCCAGAAACTGGCAGTAGGACTGGGAGTTGAGCTTGACTCCATCCTCAACCCGAAAAGGCCCCACAAGCTCATCTTTGATGATACCAGCCCAAACCAGTACTCCACCTCCACCTTGCTGGCGTCTGAGTCGGACTGGAGCTCTCTGCCCTTTACCAATCCAGCCACGGGCCCATCCATCTGGCCCATCAAGACTCACTCTCATTTCATCAGTCCATAAAACCTTAGAAAAATCAGTCTTGAGATATTTCTTGGCCCAGTCTTGACATTTCAGCTTGTGTGTCTTGTTCAGTGGTGGTCGTCTTTCAGCCTTTCTTACCTTGGCCATGTCTCTGAGTATTGCACACCTTGTGCTTTTGGGCACTCCAGTGATGTTGCAGCTCTGAAATATGGCCAAACTGGTGGCAAGTGGCATCTTGGCAGCTGCACGCTTGACTTTTCTCAGTTCATGGGCAGTTATTTTGCGCCTTGGTTTTTCCATACGCTTCTTGCGACCCTGTTGACTATTTTGAATGAAACGCTTGATTGTTCGATGATCACGCTTCAGAAGCTTTGCAATTTTAAGAGTGATGCATCCCTCTGCAAGATATCTCACTATTTTTGACTTTTCTGAGCCTGTCAAGTCCTTCTTTTGACCCATTTTGCCAAAGGAAAGGAAGTTGCCTAATAATTATGCACACCTGATATAGGGTGTTGATGTCATTAGACCACACCCCTTCTCATTACAGAGATGCACATCACCTAATATGCTTAATTGGTAGTAGGCTTTCGAGCCTATACAGCTTGGAGTAAGACAACATGCATAAAGAGGATGATGTGGTCAAAATACTAATTTGCCTAATAATTCTGCACTCCCTGTAGAAGAAACTCCTTGTTTATTATGTTTAAAAGCCATGGTGGAACCCCCTCTTAGAATGTGTACCAAATGTACTGATTTCATTTTATGCAATAAAGATCATTTTCTGTCTTTAAAAAATGTATCACCAGAGGAATCTGACGAGGGGGAAGTTATGCCGACTAACTTTCCCCACGTGTCAGACCCTTTGACTCCCGCTTAAGGGACTCACGCTCAAATGGCGCCAAGTACATCTAGGGCGCCCATAGCGTTTACTTTACAAGACATGGCGGCAGTCATGGATAATACACTGTCAGCGGTATTAGCCAGACTACCTGAACTTAGAGGTAAGCGAGATAGCTCTGGGGTGAGACAAAATGCAGAGCATACTGACGCTTTAAGAACCATGTCTGATACTGCCTCACAATATGCAGAAGCTGAGGAAAGAGAGCTTCAGTCAGTGGGTGATGTTAATGACTCAGGAAAGATACCTGATTCTAATATTTCTACATTTAAATTTAAGCTTGAACACCTCCGCGTGTTGCTTAGGGAGGTTTTAGCTGCTCTGAATGACTGTGATACCATTGCAGTGCCAGAGAAATTGTGTAGACTGGATAAATACTTTGCAGTGCCGGTGTGTACTGATGTTTTTCCAAATACCTAAAAGGTTTACAGAAATTATTAATAAGGAATGGGATAGACCAGGTGTGCCGTTCTCTTCCCCTCCTATTTTTAGAAAAATGTTTCCAATAGACACCACCACATGGGACTTATGGCAGACAGTCCCTAAGGTGGAGGGAGCAGTTTCTACTCTAGTAAAGCGTACTACTATCCCTGTCAAGGACAGTTGTGCTTTTTTTTTTAGATCCAATGGATAAAAAATTAGAGGTTACCTTAAGAAAATATTTATTCAACAAGGTTTTATCCTACAGCCCCTTGCATGCATTGCCCCTGTCACTGCTGCTGTGGCGTACTGGTTTGAGTCTCTGGAAGAGGCTTTACAGGTAGCGACTCCATTGGATGACATACTTGGCAAACTTAGAGCACTTAAGCTAGCCAATTCTTTTATTCTGATGCTATTGTTCATTTGACTAAACTAACGGCTAAGAATTATGGTTTTGCTATACAGGCGCGCAGAGCGCTATGGCTTAGATCATGGTCAGCTGACGTGACTTCAAAATCTAAGCTACTTAACATTCCCTTCAAGGGGCAGACCCTATTCGGGCATGGTTGAAGGAGATTATTGCTGATATCACTGGAGGAAAAGGTCATGCCCTTCCTCAGGACAGGTCCAAATCTAGGGCCAAACAGTCTAATTTTCGTGCCTTTCAAAACTTCAAGGCAGGTGCGGCATCAACTTCCTCTAATAATAAACAAGAGGGAACTTTTGCTCAATCCAAGACGGTCTGGAGACCAAACCTGACATGGAAAAAAGGTAAGCAGGTAAAAAAAGCATGCTGCTGCCTCTAAGACAGCATGAAGGAACGGCCCCCTATCCGGGAACGGATCTAGTAGGGGGCAGACTTTTACTCTTTTGCCCAGGCGTGGGCAAGAGATGTTCAGGATCCCTGGGCGTTGGAAATTATATCCCAGGGATATCTTCTGGACTTCAAAGCTTCCCCCCCAAAAGGGAGATTTCACCTTTCACAATTATCTGCACACCAGATAAAGAGAGAGGCATTCTTACACTGTGTATGAGTCCTCCTAGTTATGGGAGTGATCCATCCAGTTCCAAAGGAGGAACAGGGACAGGGTTTTTACTCAAATCTGTTTGTGGTTCCCAAAAAAGAGGGAACCTTCAGACCAATTTGTTGTTCAAGATGGAAACTATTCGTACCATCCTACCACTGATCCAGGAGGGTCAATATATGACTACAGTGGATCTAAAGGATGCTTATCTTCACATTCCGATACACAAAGATCAACATCGGTTTCTCAGGTTTGCCTTTTAAGACAGGCATTACCAGTTGTAGCTCTTCCCTTGGGATTAGGTACAGCCCCAAGAATCTTTACAAAGGTTCTAGGGTCACTTATGGCGTTCGTAAGGCCGCGGGGCATAGCAGTAGCCCCTTATTTAGACGACATCCTGATACAGGCGTCAAACTTCCAAATTGCCAAGTCTCATACGGACGTAGTACTGGCATTTCTGTGGTCGCATGGGTGGAAAGTGAACGAGGAAAAGAGTTCACTATCCCCACTCACAAGAGTTTCCTTTCTAGGGACTCTGATAGATTCTGTAGAAATGAAAATTCACCTGACGGAGTCCAGGTTATCAAAGCTTCTAAATTCCTGCCGGGTTCTTCATTCCATTCCGCGCCCTTCTGTGGTTCAGTGTATGGAAGTAATCGGCTTAATGGTAGCGGCAATGGACATAGTGCCGTTTGCACGCTTACATCTCAGACCGCTGCAACTATGCATGCTCAGTCAGTGGAGCGGGGATTACACAGATCTGTCTCCTCAACTGAATCTGGACCAAGAGACCAGGGATTCTCTTCTCTGGTGGCTATCTCGGGTCCATCTGTCCAAAGGTATGACCTTTCGCAGGCCAGATTGGACAATTGTTACGACAGATGCCAGCCTTCTAGGTTGGGGTGCAGTCTGGAACTCCCTGAAGGCTCAGGGATCATGGATTCAGGAGGAGTCTCTCCTTCCATTAAATATTCTGGAACTAAGAGCGATATTCAAGGCTCTTCAGGCTTGGCCTCAGTTAGCAACTCTGAGGTACATCAGATTTCAGTCGGACAACATCACGACTGTAGCTTACATCAACCATCAAGGGGGAACGAGAAGTTCCCTAGAGATGTTAGAAGTTTAAAAAATAATTCGCTGGGCAGAGATTCACTCTTGCCACCTATCAGCTATCCATATCCCAGGTGTAGAGCACTGGGAGGCGGATTTTCTAAGTCGTCAGACTTTTCATCCGGGAGAGTGGGAACTCCATCCGGAGGCATTTGCACAACTGATTCATCGTTGGGGCAAACCAGAACTGGATCTCATGGCGTCTCGCCAGAACGCCAAGCTTCCGTGTTACGGATCCAGGTCCAGGGATCCCAAGGCGACACTGATAGATGCTCTAGCAGCGCCCTGGTCTTTCAACCTGGTTTATGTGTTTCCACCGTTTCCTCTGCTCCCTCGACTGATTGCCAAGATCAAGCAGGAGAGAGCATCGGTGATTCTTAAAGCACCTGCGTGGCCATGCAGGACCTGGTATGTAGATCTAGTGGACATGTCATCCTTTCCACCATGGTCTCTGCCTCTGAAACAGGACCTTCTATTTCAGGGTCCTTTCAACCATCCAAATCTAATTTCTCTGAGGCTGACTGCCTGGAGATTGATTTTATCAAAGCGTGGCTTCTCCGAGTCAGTTATTGATACCTTAAGACAGGCACGAAAGCCTGTCACCAGGAAAATTTACCATAAGGTATGGCGTAGATATCTTTATTGGTGTGAATCCAAGGGTTACTCATGGAGTAAGGTCAGGATTGCTAGGATATTATCTTTTCTCCAAGAAGGTTTGGAAAAAGGATTGTCAGCTAGGTAAGCGTCTGGCAGATGTTCCAGACATTGAGGCATTTTGTCAGGCTTTAGTTATAATCAAGCCTGTGTTTAAACCTGTTGCTCCACCATGGAGCTTAAACTTGGTTCTTAAGGTTCTTCAAGGAGTTCCATTTGAACCTCTTCATTCCATAGATATCAAGCTTTTATCTTGGAAAGTTCTTTTTTTTGTAGCTATTTCCTCGGCTCGTAGAGTCTCTGAGCTATCTGCCTTACAATGTGATTCTCCTTATCTGATTTTTCATACGGATAAGGTAGTCTGCGTACCAAACCTGGGTTCTTACCTAAGGTGGTATCTAACAAGAATATCAATCAAGAGATTGTTGTTCCATCCTTGTGTTACACAATTTGGACGTGGTCCGTGCTTTCAAGTTTTACTTACAAGCTACTAAAGATTTTCGTCAAACATTTGCTTTGTTTGTTTTTGTACTCTGGACAGAGGAGAGGTCAAAAGGCTTCGGCAACCTCTTTTTCTTTTTGACTAAGAAGCTTAATCCGCTTAGCCTATGAGACTGCTGGACAGCAACCTCCTGAAAGGATTACAGCTCATTCCACTAGAGCTGGCTTTCACTTGGGCCTTTAAAAATGAGGCTTCTTTTGATCAGATTTGCAAGGCAACGACTTGGTCTTCGCTTCATATTTTTTCAAAATTTTACAAATTTGATACTTTTGCTTCTTCGGAGGCTATATTTGGGAGAAAGGTTTTACGGGCAGTGGTTCCTTCTATTTAAGTTCCTGCCTTGTCCCTCCCTTCATCCGTGTACTTTAGCTTTGGTATTGGTATCCCACAAGTAATGGATGATCCGTGCACTGGATACACCTTACAAGAGAAAACACAATTTATGCTTACCTGATAAATTTATTTCTCTTGTGGTGTACCCAGTCCACGGCCCGCCCTGTCATTTTAAGGCAGGTAATTTTTAAATTTAAACTACAGTAACCACTGCACCCTATGGTTCCTCCTTTCTCGGCTTGTTTTCGGTCGAATGACTGGCTATGACAGTTAGGGGAGGAGCTATATTACAGCTCTGCTGTGGGTGTCCTCTTGCAACTTCCTGTTGGGAATGAGAATATCCCACAAGTAATGGATGATCCGTGGACTGGATACACCACAAGAGAAATAAATTTATCAGGTAAGCATAAATTGTGTTTTCATTTTCTTATACATTCTGCCGCATCTATTCCAGTGTAAAATGATGAATCACGATGTAGCCAATTTTAATGTGCCCCCTTTGGCATCCAGCAAAGTTGGCGCGTTATGATTGGATACAGCGTGATTTGTCATTTTATGCTGAAATAGACTATGCGCTGCGGAGGGAGAAGTAACGGAATGTATAAGAAAATAAAAGGGCGATTTTTTTTATATATTTTAGCGCCTTCAATGATTTTAATCAATGAAAGTGCCCTTGGTTTACTTTTTAATTACAAATATTGTTGAGCATATAGATTAACTTTACAATCACTTTAATTGCAGTACCTAATTGGAAGTCAAGGTTGCAGGGTCTCGATCTCAAGGCCAGATTACAAGTGGCATGTTATTTAGCATTTTCGCTAACTTGCAAACAACATTGTAACTAAACTTTTAACGCATGCGGGATAACAAGCATATTACAAGTTAAAAGTAATTTGTTTGAGCGTGAGCAAAACCGTCGAGAGTTAACTTCAGGACATTGGAAACACTTTAATGGAGCATGCTTTAAAAAAAAGAAAAAAAAACTACTAACACATCGCTTGTGCGCTAACCTGACACTGCACTAGAACTAAAGAGCTTTACATTCCAATGTTCTTTTAATATATATAATTTGTTGTCAAATATATCTATCTATATGAATATATACATATATATATATATATATATATATATATATATATATATATATATATATATATATATATATATAAAAACAGTCAATAGAGAGCACTCTTCGTGTAGCAAAAAGGTGTTTAAACAGTGTAAAAGTTTTCAGACAAGTGGAGAAATAATAATATATCACGCCCGAAAATGTTTACACGAATTAAACACCTTTTTTCTACACGGAGAGAACTCTCTATGTACTGGGTTTTTTTTTAAATTTTATTCTGGGATGCACCCCAGCTTGATTGAGAGAGAGAAGAGAGAGAGAGAGAGAGAGAGAGAGAGAGAGAGAGAAGAGAGAGAATGAAGAGAGAGAGAATGAAGAGAGAGAGAGAGGAGAGAGAGAGAAATATATATTTAAAAATACTAAGAATATTTTCTAGTATGTGAAAAACATTGGAATGTAGAATTTTTACAGTAAATACAAAGTAAAACACAATCACCTACATTACAAGTTTTGCGTTATGGTTTAAACGCTGAAAAAATGGCCATTTCATCGTAAAAACCGTAACGCAGCCATTACGAGTCTTGTCGGTATAGCTGTACCACAAACATTTAGCCTGTAACGCAATGTCAATCCCGCACTCAAAAAAATGAAGTTTTTGCATGGGATTTCCATAGTGCTGGTATTACAGGTTGTGCGGTGAGCCTAAAGGTTTGCATTCCAGCCTATACCAACATGATACGTTCCGCTATCTGAGACCAGTAGTTATGAGTTTTACGCAACAAAACTGTTACACAAAACTCATAACTAAAATGTTACAAAGTACACAAACACCCATAAACTATCTATTAACCCCTAAACCGCCACTCCCGCATCGCAAACACTAAATTAAACTTATTAAACCCTAATCTGCCACTCCCAACATCGCCGCCACTAATAAAAAAATATAACCCCTATTCCGCTGCTCCCCGACATCATCACCCCTATAAAGTTATTAACCCCTATTCCCCTGCACCCCAACATCGACCACACTAAAGTAAAGATATTAACCCCTATTCTGCCACTCCCCAACATCGCTGCCACTAAATAAAGTTATTAACCCCTAAACCTCTGGCCTGCCACATTACTGCCACTAAATAAACCTATTAACACCTAAACCGCCAGTCCCCCACATCGCAAAAAACTAAATTAAACTATTAACCCCTAAACCTAACAATCCCCTAACTTTAAATTAAAATTACAATATCCCTATCTTAAAATTAAAAAAAAACTAAGTTTAAACGAACAATTAACCTAACAACTATTATACTAAAATTAAAATAACTACAAATTAAATAAACTAAATAACACATTAAAAAAAACTAACACTAACAAAAAAAATTATATCTAAAATTACAAAAAAATAACAAATACTAAATTTCAAAAAATAACAAACACTAAATTACGAAAAATAACAAATAAAATTATACAAAATAAAAACGATTACACCTAATAGCCCTATAAAAATAGAAAAGCCCCCAACATAAAAAAACCCTAGCCTACAATAAACTACCAATAGACCTTAAAATGGCCTTTGTCCAACATTGGTGTGTCCGGTCCACGGCGTCATCCTTACTTGTGGGATATTCTCTTCCCCAACAGGAAATGGCAAAGAGTCCCAGCAAAGCTGGTCACATGATCCCTCCTAGGCTCCGCCCACCCCAGTCATTCTCTTTGCCGTTGCACAGGCAACATCTCCACGGAGATGGTTAAGAGTTTTTTGGTGTTTAAATGTAGTTTTTATTCTTCTATCAAGTGTTTGTTATTTTAAAATAGTGCTGGTATGTACTATTTACTCTGAAACAGAAAAGGATGAAGATTTCTGTTTGTAAGAGGAAGATGATTTTAGCAGACAGTAACTAAAATCGATTGCTGTTTCCACACAGGACTGTTGAGATGAAGTAACTTCAGTTGGGGGAAACAGTTAGCAGACTTTTCTGCTTAAGGTATGACTAGCCATATTTCTAACAAGACCATGTAATGCTGGAAGGCTGTCATTTCCCCTCATGGGGACCGGTAAGCCATTTTCTTAGTCAAACATAAAAGAATAAAGGGCTTAAAAAAGGGCTTAAAAACTGGTAGACATTTTTATGGGCTAAAACGATTGCTTTATTGGGGCATATTATGCAGATTCTAGCTAATAATTGGCATTATAATCTTGGGGAACGTTTAAAAAATGGCAGGCACTGTGTTGGACACCTTTTTTAGTCTGGGGGCCTTTCTAGTTATAGACTGAGCCTCATTTTCGCGCCATTACTGCGCAGTTGTTTTTGGAGAGCAAGGCATGCAGATGCATGTGTGAGGATCTAAGAATCACTAAAAAAGCTTCTAGAAGGCGTCATTTGGTATCGTATTCCCCTCTGGGCTTGGTTGGGTCTCAGCAAAGCATATAGCTGGGACTGTATAGGGGTCAAATTTAAAAACGGCTCCGGTTCCGTTATTTTAAGGGTTAAAGCTCTGAAATTTGGTGTGCAATACTTTTAATGCTTTAAGACACTGTGGTGAAATTTTGGTAATTTTTGAACAATTCCTTCATACTTTTTCACATATTCAGTAATAAAGTGTTTTCAGTTTGAAATTTAAAGAGACAGTAACGGTTTTATTTTAAAACGTTTTTTGTGCTTTGTTGACAAGTTTAAACCTGTTTAACATGTCTGTACCATCAGATAAGCTATGTTCTATATGTATGAAAGCCAATGTGTCTCCCCATTTAAATTTATGTGATAATTGTGCCATAGTGTCCAAACAAAGTAAGGACAGTAATGCCACAGATAATGATATTGCCCAAGATGATTCCTCAAATGAGGGGAGTAAACATGATACTACATCATCCCCTACTGTGTCTACACCAGTTTTGCCCACACAGGAGGCCCCTAGTGCTCTGTTTTAAACACTGAAGAGCAAGAGGGCGCTGATGATAACTGTTCTGACATACCCTCACACCAATCTCAAGGGGCCATGAGGGAGGTTTTGTCTGATGGAGAAATCTCAGATTCAGGAAAAATTTCTCATCAAGCTGAACCTGATGTTGTGACATTTAAATTTAAATTAGAACATCTCCGCGCACTGCTTAAGGAGGTGTTATCTACTCTGGATGATTGTGACAATTTGGTCATTCCAGAGAAATTATGTAAGATGGACAAGTTCCTAGAGGTTCCGGTGCCCCCCGACGCTTTTCCTATACCCAAGCGGGTGGCGGACATAGTAAATAAAGAGTGGGAAAAGCCCGGCATACCTTTTGTTCCCTCCCCTATATTTAAGAAATTATTTCCTATAGTCGACCCCAGAAAGGACTTATGGCAGACAGTCCCCAAGGTCGAGGGGGCGGTTTCTACTCTAAACAAACGCACTACTATTCCTATCGAAGATAGTTGTGCTTTCAAAGATCCTATGGATAAAAAATTAAAGGGTTTGCTTAAAAAGATTTTTGTACAGCAAGGTTACCCTCTACAACCAATTTCATGCATTGTTCCTGTCACTACGGCAGCGTGTTTCTGGTTCGAGGAACTAGAAAAGTCGCTCAGTAGAGAATCTTCGTATGAGGAGGTTATGGACAGAGTTCAAGCACTTAAATTGGCTAACTCTTTTGTTTTAGATGCCGCTTTGCAATTAGCTAGATTAGCGGCGAAAAATTCAGGGTTTGCTATCGTGGCGCGCAGAGCGCTTTGGCTAAAGTCTTGGTCAGCGGATGTGTCTTCCAAGACAAAATTGCTTAACATTCCTTTCAAAGGTAAAACATTATTTGGACCAGATTTGAAAGAGATTATTTCAGACATCACTGGGGGAAAGGGCCACGCCCTCCCACAAGATAGGTCTTTTAAGGCTAAAAATAAGCCTAATTTTCGTCCCTTTCGCAGAAACGGACCAGCCTCTAATTCTGCATCCTCTAAGCAAGAGGGTAATACTTCACAACCCAAACCAGCCTGGAAACCAATGCAAGGCTGGAACAAGGATAAGCAGGCCAAGAAGCCTACCACTGCTACCAAAACAGCATGAAGGGATAGCCCCCGATCCGGGACCGGATCTAGTGGGGGGCAGACTGTCTCTCTTTGCTCAGGCTTGGGCAAGAGATGTTCAGGATCCTTGGGCGCTAGAAATAGTTTCTCAAGGTTATCTCCTGGAATTCAAGGAACTACCCCCAAGGGGAAGGTTCCACAGATCTCACTTATCCTCAAACCAAATAAAGAGACAGGCATTCTTACATTGTGTAGAAGACCTGTTAAAGATAGGAGTGATACATCCAGTTCCAATAAGGGAACAAGGAATGGGATTTTATTCCAATCTGTTCATAGTTCCCAAAAAAGAGGGAACATTCAGACCAATTTTGGATCTGAAGATCCTAAACAAATTTCTCAGGGTACCATCTTTCAAAATGGAAACTATCCAGGAAAGTCAATTTATGACTACCGTGGATTTAAAGGATGCGTACCTACATATTCCTATCCACAAGGAACATCATCAGTTCCTAAGGTTCGCTTTTCTGGACAAGCATTACCAGTTTGTGGCACTTCCATTTGGATTAGCCACTGCTCCAAGGATTTTCACAAAGGTACTAGGGTCCCTTCTAGCGGTTCTAAGACCAAGGGGCATTGCAGTAGTACCTTACCTGGACGACATCCTAATTCAAGCGTCGTCCCTGTCAAAAGCAAAGGCTCATACGGACATCGTCCTAGCCTTTCTCAGATCTCATGGATGGAAGGTGAACAAAGAAAAAAGTTCTCTGTCCCCGTCAACAAGAGTTCCCTTCTTGGGAACAATAATTCCTTAGAAATGAGGATTTTTCTGACAGAGGTCAGAAAATCAAAACTTCTAAGCTCTTGTCAAGTACTTCATTCTGTTCCTCGTCCTTCCATAGCGCAGTGCATGGAAGTAATAGGATTGATGGTTGCAACAATGGACATAGTTCCTTTTGCACGAATTCATCTAAGACCATTACAACTGTGCATGCTCAGACAGTGGAATGGGGATTATACAGACTTGTCTCCGATGATTCAAGTAGATCAAAAGACCAGAGATTCACTCCGTTGGTGGCTGACCCTGGACAATCTGTCACAGGGAATGAGCTTCCGCAGACCAGAGTGGGTCATTGCCACGACCGACGCCAGTCTAGTGGGCTGGGGCGCAGTCTGGGAATCCCTGAAAGCTCAGGGTCTATGGTCTCGGGAAGAGTCTCTTCTCCCGATAAACATTCTGGAACTGAGAGCGATATTCAATGCTCTCAGAGCTTGGCCTCAACTAGCAAAGGCCAAATTCATAAGGTTTCAATCAGACAACATGACGACCGTTGCATATATCAATCATCAGGGGGGAACAAGGAGTTCCCTGGCGATGAAAGAAGTGACCAAGATAATTCAATGGGCGGAGGATCACTCCTGCCACTTGTCTGCGATCCACATCCCAGGAGTGGAAAATTGGGAAGCGGATTTTCTGAGTCGTCAGACATTCCATCCGGGGGAGTGGGAACTCCATCCGGAAATCTTTGCCCAAATAACTCAATTATGGGGCATTCCAGACATGGATCTGATGGCGTCTCGTCAGAACTTCAAGGTTCCTTGCTACGGGTCCAGATCCAGGGATCCCAAGGCGACTCTAGTAGATGCACTAGTAGCACCTTGGACCTTCAACCTAGCTTATGTATTCCCACCGTTTCATCTCATTCCCAGGCTGGTAGCCAGGATCAATCAGGAGAGGGCCTCGGTGATCTTGATAGCTCCTGCGTGGCCACGCAGGACTTGGTATGCAGACCTGGTGAATATGTCATCGGCTCCACCATGGAAGCTACCTTTGAGACAGGACCTTCTTGTTCAGGGTCCATTCAAACATCCGAATCTGGTTTCCCTCCAACTGACGGCTTGGAGATTGAACGCTTGATTTTATCAAAGCGTGGGTTTTCAGATTCTGTAATAGATACTCTGATTCAGGCTAGAAAGCCTGTAACTAGAAAAATTTACCATAAAATATGGAAAAAATATATCTGTTGGTGCGAATCCAAAGGATTCCCATGGAACAAGATAAAAATTCCTAAGATTCTCTCCTTTCTACAAGAAGGTTTGGAGAAAGGATTATCTGCAAGTTCTCTAAAGGGACAGATCTCTGCTTTATCTGTTTTACTTCACAAAAGACTGGCAGCCGTGCCAGATGTTCAAACATTTGTTCAGGCTCTGGTTAGAATCAAGCCTGTTTACAGACCTTTGACTCCTCCCTGGAGTCTAAATCTAGTTCTTTCAGTTCTTCAAGGGGTTCCGTTTGAACCTTTACATTCCATAGATATTAAGTTACTATCTTGGAAAGTTTTGTTTTTAGTTGCAATTTCTTCTGCTAGAAGAGTTTCAGAGTTATCTGCTCTGCAGTGTTCTCCGCCCTATCTGGTGTTCCATGCAGATAAGGTGGTTTTGCGTACTAAGCCTGGGTTTCTTCCGAAAGTTGTTTCTAACAAAAATATTAACCAGGAGATAGTTGTACCTTCTTTGTGTCCGAATCCAGTTTCAAAGAAGGAACGTTTGTTACACAATTTGGACGTAGTCCGTGCTCTAAAATTCTATTTAGAGGCTACTAAAGATTTCAGACAAACATCTTCCTTGTTTGTTGTTTATTCTGGTAAAAGGAGAGGTCAAAAAGCGACTTCTACCTCTCTTTCCTTTTGGCTTAAAAGCATTATCCGATTGGCTTATGAGACTGCCGGACGGCAGCCTCCTGAAAGAATCACAGCTCACTCCACTAGGGCTGTGGCTTCCACATGGGCCTTCAAGAACGAGGCTTCTGTTGACCAGATATGTAAGGCAGCGACTTGGTCTTCACTGCACACTTTTGCCAAATTTTACAAATTTGATACTTTTGCTTCTTCGGAGGCTATTTTTGGGAGAAAGGTTTTGCAAGCTGTGGTTCCTTCCGTTTAAGTGACCTGATTTGCTCCCTCCCTTCATCCGTGTCCTAAAGCTTTGGTATTGGTTCCCACAAGTAAGGATGACGCCGTGGACCGGACACACCAATGTTGGAGAAAACAGAATTTATGCTTACCTGATAAATTACTTTCTCCAACGGTGTGTTCGGTCCACGGCCCGCCCTGGTTTTTTTAATCAGGTCTGATGAATTATTTTCTCTAACTACAGTCACCACGGTATCATATGGTTTCTCCTATATATATTTCCTCCTGTCCGTCGGTCGAATGACTGGGTTGGGCGGAGCCTAGGAGGGATCATGTGACCAGCTTTGCTGGGACTCTTTGCCATTTCCTGTTGGGGAAGAGAATATCCCACAAGTAAGGATGACGCCGTGGACCGGACACACCGTTGGAGAAAGTAATTTATCAGGTAAGCATAAATTCTGTTTTTGTAGGGCATTGCCCTAAAGAAATCAGCTCTTTTCCCTGTAAAAAAAAAAATACAAAGACCCCCCGAACAGTAAAATCCACCACCCAACCAACCAACCAAAATAAAAAAACCTAACTCTAACAAAAACCTAAGCTACCCATTTAACTGTTTTGCATTGCCCTGAAAAAAAAAAGCCCAAACCCTAATCTAAAACAAAACCCACCCCAAAAAAGTTTTTTTAAAAAAACACTAGCCCCCGACAATCCACTTACAGTTTTTTAATTCCGGGCATCCAGGCAGCTAGAAGTCTTCATCCAGGCGGCAAGGTCTTCATCCCGGCAGCATCTTCTATCTTCAGCCCAACGGCATGGAGGGGGTCCATTCTTTAAGACATCTGATGTGAAGCGTCCTCTTCATACGGTCGCCCCCGTACACTGAATCTTCAATGCAAGGGAGCCTTTTTAAAATGGTGTCCCTTGCATTCCTATTCGCAGATTTGTTTTTTTAAATTCAAATCAGCCAATAGGATTAGAGCTACTGAAATCCTACTGGCTGATCAGGTCAGCCAATAGGATGAGAGCTACTGAAATTCTATTGGCTGATTTGAATATCATCATATTAACATCATATTAAAATAGAGGACCAAGAGTGCCCTCTTTTACTATAGTGAAAAATGGGAATCAAATAGGGATGCTTTTTATTATGTATGTCTAACTATGCACTACAGGTATATTCTTTAATATATATGGTACTTCATCTTTTGTTTTTATTTTATGCCTGTATGTTGTTCTTTATTTCTTGTATCCTCAATAAAAATAAAAATAAACGGTTTGGGCTGGCCCTTTAGTTCCAGTGAGACATTTTGGACAATTGGGTGTTCCCAACTTTGTGGCAATAGTTTGGGGAAGGCCTTTTCCTATTCCAGCATGATTGTGCACCAGAGCAGAAAGCAAGATCCATAAAGACATGGTTTGATAAGTTTGGTGTCAAGAAACTGTAGTGGCCTGCACCTCAACCCAATATTTGGGATGAATTGGAACACAGATTGTAAGCCACACTTTTCGTCCAACATCAGTACCTGACCTCACAAATGATCTTTTGGCTAAACGAGCATAAATAGCTACAGTTAAGAGGTCAACTCCTTATTAATGCCCATGGTTTTCGAATGGAATGTCCCAAAAGCTCAATTAGGTGTGATAGTTAGGTGTTCACATATATTTGGCCATACAGAGTAGGCCATTCAACATCTTTAATAATGCTATTGTAAGCCATTATCAATGGAATTAATATTAGTGGAACAGATAATGCTACCTTATATACACAAACATCAAACAGCCTTGTCTGATTGCTCTATGGCATTCCATTGGCGCAGGAACTTTGCTGCATGTCATGGTCTTTGAGTTCCTATTAATACTTTACTTTAGACTGCAGACATAGTATCACACTATTGGACATGTTTCTTGTACCTCTCCCTCTTGGGCTCTGTGGTAAGGAATATGTGCTGTCAGATAATGTGTTTTACCTCTATTGTTTCTTTGTAGTGGACCTATCCTCTGCTATTTTCCTTTTTAGGTCTTAGTTGTGCTTGATTTCTGGTATAACATTGGGTTTCAGGGACCTTCTAGTGATGCCATAAAATAAGTTATCACTCACTGATTTAAAAAAAAAACCCAAAAAACAATATATAACTTATACACCCACCATCTACATAGATTTTTTGAGGCACGGATGAGATCACTAAAATATATTGCATATGACATCACATGTGACATATTCTAAGATATCACTGTAGCACATAAATCTCCCTGTGGGCTACATATTCTGTTTCTGTTTAGTTTTTCTCGTGTAAGGTGTATCCAGTCCACGGATCATCCATTACTTGTGGGATATTCTCATTCCCAACAGGAATTTGCAAGAGGACACCCACAGCAGAGCTGTTATATAGCTCCTCCCCTAACTGCCATATCCAGTCATTCTCTTGCAACTCTCAACACGCATGGAGGTAGTAAGAGAGAGTGGTGAAATATAGTTAGTTTTTTATCTTCAATCAAAAGTTAGTTATTTTAAATGGTACCGGAGTTGTACTATTTTATCCCAGGCAGTAAATAGAAGAAGAATCTGCCTGAGTTTTCTATGATCTTAGCAGGTTGTAACTAAGATCCATTGCTGTTCTCACATATGTCTGAGGAGAGAGGTAACTTCAGCGGGAGAATGGCGTGCAGGTTACTCTGCAATGAGGTATGTGCAGTTACAATTTTTGCTAGAAAATGCTGCTGATACCGGATTAATGTAAGTTAAGTCTGAATACAGTGATTTAATAGCGACTGGTATCATGCTTACTCTCAGGGGTAATACCCTTATAAAATTGCAATATAAAACATTTAATGGCATGTTTAATCGTTTTTATATATGCTTTGGTGATAAAACTTTATTGGGGCCTAGTTTTTTCCACATGGCTGGCTTAAATTTTGCCTAGAAACAGTTTCCTGAGGCTTTCCACTGTTGTAGTATAAAAGTTACAGTTGGTGCAGTTAAAATTACAAACTGTGACATCCAGCTTCCCTCAGGAGTCCCCTGTATGCTATAGGACATCTCTAAAGGGCTCAAAGGCTTTCCAAAGTCGTTTATTGGGGAAGGTAGGGCCACAGCAGGCTGTGGCAGTTTGTTGTGTCTGTTAAAAAACGTCTATCGTTTTTTTGATCCATTTTTTGAATTAAGGGGTTAATCATCCATTTGCAAGTGGGTGCAATGCTCTGTTAACTTATTACATACACTGTAAAAATTTCGTTTGATTTACTGCCTTTTTTCACTGTTTTTCAAATTTTGACAAAATTTGTTTCTCTTAAAGGCACAGTACCGTTTTTTATATTTGCTTGTTAACTTGATTTAAAGTGTTTTCCAAGCTTGCTAGTCTCATTGCTAGTCTGTACAAACATGTCTGACATAGAGGAAACTCCTTGTTCATTATGTTTAAAAGCCATGGTGGAACCCCCTCTTAGAATGTGTACCAAATGTACTGATTTCACTTTAAGCAATAAAGATCATATTCTGTCTTTAAAAAAATTTATCACCAGAGGAATCTGACGAGGGGGAAGTTATGCCGACTAACTCTCCCCACGTGTCAGATCCTTTGACTCACGCTCAAATGGCGCCAAGTACATCTAGGGCGCCCATAGCGATTTCTTTACAAGACATGGCGGCAGTCATGGATAATACACTGTCAGCGGTATTAGCCAGACTACCTCAATTTAGAGGTAAGCGAGATAGCTCTGGGGTTAGACGAAATGCAGAGCATACTGACGCTTTAAGAACCATGTCTGATACTGCCTCACAATATGCAGAAGCTGAGGAAGGAGAGCTTCAGTCTGTGGGTGATGTTTCTGACTCGGGAAAGATGATGCAACCTGATTCTGATATTTCTACATTTCAATTTAAGCTTGAACACCTCCGCGTGTTTCTCAGGGAGGTTATAGCTGCTCTGAATGACTGTGATACAATTGCAGTGCCAGAGAAATTGTGTAGACTGGATTAATACTATGCAGTGCCGGTGTGTACTGATGTTTTTCAAATACCTAAAAGGTTTACAGTAATTATTAATAAGGAATGGGATAGACCAGGTGTGACGTTCTCTTCCCCTCCTATTTTTAGAAAAATGTTTCCAATAGACGCCACCACACGGGACTTATGACAGACAGTTCCTAAGGTGGAGGGAGCAGTTTCTACTTTAGGAAAGCGTACTACTATCCCTGTCGAGGACAGTTGTGCTTTTTTAGATCCAATGGATAAAAAATTAGAAGGTTACCTTAAGAAAATGTTTATTCAATAAGGTTTTATCCTACAGCCCCTTGCATGCATTGCTCCTGTTACTGCTGCCGAGGCGGCGTTCTGGTTTGAGTCTCTGGAAGAGGCGTTACAGGTAGCGACTCCATTGGATGACATACTTGGCAAGCTTAGAGCACTTAAGCTAGCCAATTCCTTTGTTTTCTGATGCCATTGTTCATTTGACTAAACTAACGGCTAAGGGGCCTAGTTATCAAGCCGTCAACCTCAAATACGCTGGAATTCCGCAGCGTATTTGTGGCGAGGCTGATTCGCCTTAGTTATCAAAGGCTCGAGACCGGCAAAAGTAGAATTTTGTGACGTAAGCATCGATCCGCCGGACTCAGTCCGACTCAGATCGATTCTTACGTCACTCCAGATGTTCCGCACACAAGTGCGGCACATTCTCACTACTTTTGCTAGCTATCAAAAAACTAGCAGGTACGCTCGGCACTTTTACGGCCCAGCGTACCTGGTTTTCAATCCGCCACCCCTGGAGGCGGCGGATCCCATAGGAATCAATGGGAGTCTGACCATAACGAAAGTACAAGTTCGCTGCTGACAGACATCCCATTGATTTCTATGGGAGCTGTCTACACCTAACACCCTAACATGTACCCCGAGTCTAAACACCACTAATCTGACCCCCCCTACACCGCCGCAACTAAATAAAGTTATTACCCCCTAAACCGCCGCTCCCGGAGCCCACCGCAAGCTACTCTATACATATTAACCCCTAAACCGCCGCTCCCGGAGCCCACCACAACTATAATAAATGTATTAACCCCTAAACCACCGCTCCCTGAACCCGCCGCAACCTATATTAAATGTATTAACCCCTATCCTGCCCCCCCTACACCGTCGCCACCTATAATAAATTTATTAACCCCTAATCTGCCCCCCCTACACCGTCGCCACCTATAATAAATTTATTAACCCCTATCCTGCCCCCCACTACGCCGCCGCCACTGTCATAAAATTATTAACCCCCTAAACCTAAGTCTAACCCTAACCCTAACGCCCCCCTAACTTAAATATTAATTAAATTAATCTAAATAAATTAACTCTTATTAAGTAAATGAATCCTATTTAAAACTAAATACTTACCTTTAAAATAAACCCTAATATAGCTACAATATAAATAATAATTATATTATAGCTATCTTAGGATTTATATTTATTTTACAGGTAACTTTGTATTTATTTTAGCTAGTTAGAATAGTTATTAAATAGTTATTAACTATTTAATAACTACATAGCTAAAAGAAATACAAAATTACCTGTAAAATAAATCCTAACTTAAGTTACAATTAAACCTAATACTACACTATCATTAAATTAATTAAATAAACTACCTACAAATAACTACAATTAAATACAATTACATAAACTAACTAAAGTACAAAAAATAAAAAAAGCTAAGTTACAAAAAATAAAAAAATAAGTTACAAACATGTTACAAATATTACAACAATTTTAAGCTACTTACACCTAATCTAAGCCCCCTAATAAAATAACAAACCCCCCCAAAATAAAAAAATGCCCTACCCTATTCTAAATTAAATAAATTTCAAAGCTCTTTTACCTTACCAGCCCTTAAAAGGGCCATTTGTGGGGGCATGCCCCAAAGAAAACAGCTCTTGCCTGTAAAAGAAAAATACAACCCCCCCCCCCCAACATTAAAACCCACCACCCACATACCCCTAATCTAACCCAAACCCCCCTTACAAAAACCTAACACTAATCCCCTGAAGATCATCCTACCTTGATTCGTCTTCACTCAGCCGAGCCACCGATGGAACTGAAGAGGACATCCGGAGCGGAAGAAGTTAATCCTCCAAGCGGTGCTGAAGAAATCTTCCATCCGATGAAGTCATCTTCCAAGCCGGGTCTTGAATCTTCCTTCCGCCGACGCGGAACCACCTTCTTCACCGACGGACTACGACGAATGACGGCTCCTTTAAGGGACGTCATCCAAGATGGCGTCCCCTCAATTCCGATTGGCTGATAGGATTCTATCAGCCAATCGGAATTAAGGTAGGAAAAATCTGATTGGCTGATGGAATCAGCCAATCAGATTGAGCTCGCATTCTATTGGCTGTTCCGATCAGCCAATAGAATGCGAGCTCAATCTGATTGGCTGATTGGATCAGCCAATCGGATTGAACTTGAATCTGATTGGCTGATTCCATCAGCCAATCAGATTTTCCTACCTTAATTCCGATTGGCTGATAGAATCCTATCAGCCAATCGGAATTGAGGGGACGCCATCTTGGATGACGTCCCTTAAAGGAGCCGTCATTCGTCGTAGTCCGTCGGTGAAGAAGGTGGTTCCGCGTCGGCGGAAGGAAGATTCAAGACCCGGCTTGGAAGATGACTTCGCCCGGATAGAAGACCTCTTCAGCGCCTCTTTGAAGATGACATCGGACGGATCGAAGACTTTTCTTCAGCGCCGCCTGGATGATGACTTCATCGGATGGAAGATTTCTTCAGCGCCGCTTGGAGGATTAACTTCTTCCACTCCGGATGTCCTCTTCAGTTCCATCGGTGGCTCGGCTGAGTGAAGACGACTCAAGGTAGGATGATCTTCAGGGGATTAGTGTTAGGTTTTTGTAAGGGGGGTTTGGGTTAGATTAGGGGTATGTGGGTGGTGGGTTTTAATGTTGGGGGGGTTGTATTTTTCTTTTACAGGCAAAAGAGCTGTTTTCTTTGGGGCATGCCCCCACAAATGGCCCTTTTAAGGGCTGGTAAGGTAAAAGAGCTTTGAAATTTATTTAATTTAGAATAGGGTAGGGCATTTTTTTATTTTGGGGGGGTTTGTTATTTTATTAGGGGGCTTAGATTAGGTGTAAGTAGCTTAAAATTGTTGTAATATTTGTAACATGTTTGTAACTTATTTTTTTATTTTTTGTAACTTAGCTTTTTTTCTTTTTTGTACTTTAGTTAGTTTATGTAATTGTATTTAATTGTAGTTATTTGTAGTTAATTTATTTAATTAATTTAATGATAGTGTAGTATTAGGTTTAATTGTAACTTAAGTTAGGATTTATTTTACAGGTAATTTTGTATTTCTTTTAGCTATGTAGTTATTAAATGGTTAATAACTATTTAATAACTATTCTAACTAGCTAAAATAAATATAAAGTTACCTGTAAAATAAATATAAATCCTAAGATAGCTATAATATAATTATTAATTATATTGTAGCTATCTTAGGGTTTATTTTACAGGTAAGTATTTATTTTTAAATAGGAATAATTTATTAAAGTATAGTGTAGTGTTAGGTGTAATTGTAACTTAGGTTAGGATTTATTTCACAGGTACATTTCTCTTTATTTTAGCTAGGTAAGCTATTAAATTGTTAATAACTATTTAATAGTTATTGTACATGGTTAAAATAAATTGAAAGTTACCTGTAAAATAAAAATAAATCCTAAAATAGCTAGAATATAATTATTATTTATATTGTAGCTATATTAGGGTTTATTTTAAAGGTAAGTATTTAGTTTTAAATAGGATTCATTTACTTAATAAGAGTTAATTTATTTAGATTTATTTAATTAATATTTAAGTTAGGGGGGCGTTAGGGTTAGGGTTAGACTTAGGTTTAGGGGTTAATAATTTTATGACAGTGGCGGCGGCGTAGTGGGGGGCAGGATAGGGGTTAATAAATTTATTATAGGTGGCGACGGTGTAGGGGGGGCAGATTAGGGGTTAATAAATTTATTATAGGTGGCGACGGTGTGGGGGGGCAGGATAGGGGTTAATAGGTTTAATATAGGTTGCGGCGGGTTCATGGAGCGGCGGTTTAGGGGTTAAACTATTTATTTAGTTGCGGAGAGGTGCGGGATCAGCAGGATAGGGGTTAATAATTTTATTATAGAGGGCGACGGTATAGGGGGGGCAGGATAGGGGTTACTAGGTATACTGTAGGTGGTAGCGGTGTCCGGGAGCGGCGGTTTAGGGGTTAATACATTTATAAGAGTTGCGGCAGGGTCTAGGAGCGGCGGTTTAGGGGTTAGTAACTTTATTGAGTTGCGGGAGGCTCCGGGGGCGCCGGTATAGGGGGTAGAATAGTGTAGTTTAGTGTGAGTGCTTAGTGACAGGCTAGCAATAAAGCTGGGAAAAAGCCGAAGGGCAGCGAGATCGGATGAGTGATAACTGTCACAGTCCGCTGCTCATCGCCCCGCGGCTTTTTGACAGCTTTATTTGATAACTTAGGCGTATTTTTTCAGGTCCGCGGCGGCGAAGGTAGGCGAGCTTAGGCGGGCGTATTGGGCCGGCGAAGCAAGAAAAGTAGACGGCTTGATAACTACCCCCCTAAGAATTCTGGTTTTGCTATACAGGCGCGCAGGGCGCTATGGCTTAAATCATGGTTAGCTGACGTGACTTTAAAATCTAAGCTGCTTAACATTCTCTTCAAGGGGCAGACCCTATTCGGGCCTGGTTTGAAGGAGATTATTGCTGATATTACTGGAGAAAAAGGTCATGCCCTTCCTCAGGACAGGTCCAAATCAAGGGCCAAACAGTCTAATTTTCGTGCCTTTCGAAACTTCAAGGCAAGTGCGGCATCAACTTCCTCTAATGCAAACAAGAGGGAACTTTTGCTCAGTCCAAGACGGTCTGGAGACCAAACCAGACCTGGGACAAAGGTAAGCAGGCCAAAAAGCCTGCTGCTGCCTCTAAGACAGCATGAAGGAACGGCCCCCTATCCGGTAACGGATCTAGTAGGGGGCAGACTTTCGCTCTTCGCCCAGGCGTGGGCAAGAGATGTCCAGGATCCCTGGGTGTTGGAAATTATATCCCAGGGATATCTTCTGGACTTCAAAGCTTCCCCCCCAAAAGGGAGATTTCACCTTTCACAATTATCTGCAAACCAGATCAAGAGAGAGGCATTCTTACACTGTGTACGAGACCTCCTAGTTATGGGAGTGATACATCCAGTTCCAAAGGAGGAACAGGGACAGGGTTTTTACTCAAATCTGTTTGTGGTTCCCAAAAAAGAGGGAACCTTCAGACCAATTTTGGATCTAAAGATCTTAAACAAATTCCACAGAGTTCCATCATTCAAGATGGAAACTATTCGTACCATCCTTTCTATGATCCAGGAGGGTCAATATATGACTACAGTGGATTTAAAGGATGCTTATCTTCTCATTCCGATAACAAAGATCATCATCGGTTTCTCAGGTTTGCCTTTCTAGACAGGCATTACCAGTTTGTAGCTCTTCCCTTTGGATTAGCTACAGCCCCAAGAATCTTTACGAAGGTTCTGGGGTCGCTTCTGGCGGTCCTAAGGCCGTGGGGCATAGCAGTGGCCCCTTATTTAGACGACATCCTGATACAGGCGTCAAACTTCCAAATTGCCAAGTCTCATACGGACGTAGTACTGGCATTTCTGAGATCGCATGGGTGGAAAGTGAACGAGGAAAAGAGTTCTCTATCCCCACTCACAAGAGTTTCCTTCCTAGGGACTCTGATAGATTCTGTAGAAATGAAAATTTACCTGACGGAGTCCAGGTTATCAAAGCTTCTAAATTCCTGCCGTGTTCTTCATTCCATTCCACGCCCTTCGTGGCTCAGTGCATGGAAGTAATCGGCTTAATGGTAGCGGCAATGGACATAGTGCCGTTTGCACGCCTACATCTCAGACCGCTGCAACTATGCATGCTCAGTTAGTGGAACGGGGATTACACAGATTTGTCCCCTCTACTAAATCTGGATCAAGAGACCAGGGATTCTCTTCTCTGGTGGCTATCTCGGGTCCATCTGTCCAAAGGTATGACCTTTCGCCAGCCAGATTGGACAATTGTAACAACAGATGCCAGCCTTCTAGGTTGGGGTGCAGTCTGGAACTCCCTGAAGGCTCAGGGATCGTGGACTCAGGAGGAGAAACTACTTCCAATAAATATTCTGGAAGAGCGATATTCAATGCTCTTCAGGCTTGGCCTCAGTTAGCAACTCTGAGGTACATCAGATTTCAGTCGGACAACATCACGACTGTAGCTTACATCAACCATCAAGGGGGAACAAGAAGTTCCCTAGCGATGTTAGAAGTCTCCAAGATAATTCGCTGGGCAGAGATTCACTCTTGCCACCTATCAGCTATCCATATCCCAGGTGTAGAGAACTGGGAGGCGGATTTTTTAAGTCATCAGACTTTTCATCCGGGAGAGTGGGAACTCCATCCGGAGGTGTTTGCACAATTGATTCATCGTTGGGGCAAACCAGAACTGGATCTCATGGCGTCTCGCTAGAACGCCAAGCTTCCTTGTTACGGATCCAGGTCCAGGGATCCCAAGGCGACACTAATAGATGCTCTAGCAGCGCCCTGGTCTTTCAACCTGGCTTATGTGTTTCCACCGTTTCCTCTGCTCCCTCGACTGATTGCCAAGGTCAAGCAGGAGAGAGCATCAGTGATTTTAATAGCGCCTGCGTGGCTACGCAGGACCTGGTATGCAGATCTGGTGGACATGTCATCCTTTCCACCATGGACTCTGCCTCTGAGACAGGACCTTCTACTTTAGGGTCCTTTCAACCATCCAAATCTAATTTCTCTGAGACTGACTGCCTGGAGATTGAACGCTTGATTTTATCAAAGCGTGGCTTCTCCGAGTCAGTCATTGATACCTTAATACAGGCACGAAAGCCTGTTACCAGGAAAATTTACCATAAAATATGGCATACATATCTCTATTGGTGTGAATCCAAGGGTTAGGATTCCCAAGATATTATCTTTTCTCCAAGATGGTTTGGAAAAAGGATTGTCAGCTAGTTCCTTAAAAGGACAGATTTCTGCTCGGTCTATTCTTTTGCACAAGCGTCTGGCAGATGTTCCAGACGTTCAGGCATTTTGTCAGGCTTTGGTTAGAATCAAGCCTGTGTTTAAACCTGTTGCTCCCCCATGGAGCTTAAATTTGGTTCTTAAGGTTCTTCAAGGAGTTCCGTTTGAACCTCTTCATTCCATAGATATCAAACTTTTATCTTGGAAAGTTCTGTTTTTGGTAGCTATTTCCTCGGCTCGTAGAGTCTCCGAGTTATCTGCTTTACAATGTGATTCTCCTTATCTGATCTTCCATACGGATAAGGTAGTCCTGCGTACCAAACCTGGGTTTTTACCTAAGGTGGTATCTAACAAGAATATCAATCAAGAGATTGTTGTTCCATCCTTGTGTCCTAATCCTTCTTCAAAGAAGGAACGTCTATTACACAATCTGGACGTGGTTCGTGCTTTAAAGTTTTACTTACAAGCTACTAAAGATTTTTGTCAAACATCTGCTTTGTTTGTTGTCTACTCTGGACAGAGGAGAGGTCAAAAGGCTTCGGCAACCTCTCTTTCTTTTTGGCTAAGAAGCATAATCTGCTTAACCTATGAGACTGCTGGCCAGCAGCCTCCTAAAAGGATTACAGCTCATTCTACTAGAGCTGTGGCTTCCACTTGGGCCTTTAAAAATGAGGCTTCTGTTGAACAGATTTGCAAGGCGACGACTTGGTCTTCGCTTCATACTTTTTCAAAATTCTACAAATTTGATACTTTTGCTTCTTCGGAGGCTATTTTTGGGAGAAAGGTTTTACAGGCAGTGGTACCTTCCGTTTAAGTACCTGCCTTGTCCCTCCCTTCATCCGTGTACTTTAGCTTTGGTATTGGTATCCCACAAGTAATGGATGATCCGTGGACTGGATACACCTTACAAGAGAAAACACAATTTATGCTTACCTGATAAATTTATTTCTCTTGTGGTGTATCCAGTCCACGGCCCGCCCTGTCATTTTAAGGCAGGTCATTTTTTCATTTAAACTACAGTCACCACTGCAACCTATGGTTTCTCCTTTCTCTGCGTGTTTTCGGTCGAATGACTGGATATGGCAGTTAGGGGAGGAGCTATATAACAGCTCTGCTGTGGGTGTCCTCTTGCAACTTCCTGTTGGGAATTAGAATATCCCACAAGTAATGGATGATCCGTGGACTGGATACACCACAAGAGAAATAAATTTATCAGGTAAGCATAAATTGTGTTTTTTGCCTATGAGTTTTCTTTCTTTCTTTTTTAAACATTATAAGCTATCATTTTTTTATTACCAAACCATTTATATTCCAAACATAATGATGATTTTATTCTAAATTAACTGTGCATGCCCAGTGCTAGAAAAATACAAATTTGCCCAATCTCTCTTAGATGATCACAATTTATAAATCACAACATTCTCTTCTGAATTAATTATCTACCAATAATGTCAAGCAAGTGAAGCTATAGTCCGAAATGTATTAATATGCTGAGAAAACACACACAAATTACTGATCATGCACACAAAAAACATAATTTATGCTTACCAGATAAATTCCTTTCCTTCTGGATAGGGAGAGTCCACAGCTTAATTCCTTACTGTTGGGAAATACAACACCTTGCCACCAGGAGGAGGCAAAGACACCCCAGCCAAAGGATTAAATATCCCTCCCACTTCCTCATTACCCCAGTCATTCTGCCGAGGGAACAAGGAAAGATAGGAAAAGCATTAGGGTATAAACGGTGCCAGAAGAATAAAATAAATAATAGGGGACCGCCCATAAACAAGAAAAAACAGGCGGGGGCCGTGGACTATTATACCCAAGCTCCAGAGGACACAATAAGTAACTGGAGGGAACAAAAAGGAAGAGCCAGACCCTTTTCTGAGGGCACCACAGCCTGCAAAACTTTTCTCCCGAAAGCTGCTTCAGCCGAAGCAAAAACATCAAACTTGTAAAATTTTGAAAAAGTAAATAAGGAAAACCTGGTAGCCGCCTAACAATTCTGATCCATAGAGGCCTCGTTCTTAAAGGCCCAACAGGAAGCCACTGCTCTAGTGGAATGAGCCGTTATCCTCTCAAGAGGACGATGTCCTGCTGTCTCAGAAGCTAAGCGGATGACACTCCTCAACTAAAAAGATAGGGAAGTCGAAGTAGCCTTCTGTGACAGACCCTTCTGTCAGGACTGAAGGAGTTAACTGTGTGACCATAACCAAGATGGGACTTCATTAACTTATTTTACGTTACACATATGGCGATTTACAATGTAGTCACTTCCTTTGCATAACAAAGATGGATGTCCCATTAGCTTTACTTTGTGTGTGTCATTATGATTACTGACCCGAAAACCTTATATGTCAGCTGTTAGAGGAAGAGCTATAGTGACCAAAGCCTGCTATAGTTTTGCTCTGGGTACATCTGTGAGAAATGGATATTGTTCATCTGGTATTAACCCTTGGTATCCTGTTGGTACCGTAACAATTGGTGGCAAGCGACGGAATGAACCTTATCGCCCAGAAGAGCAACTACACAAGCCAGTAACCTCAGGAAGAGGGGGATTATTACAATACTGACTAAGATGGAGAGAGTACCAGGGACAGAAGGAACCAATGGGCCCAGCATAGCAGACAGAACCCCTGAAGAAGCAAGCTTTGATCGGGCGGTTAAAATAAGACTGGCACATTATGGCCCCAACCCATCTGTGGAAATTATCGACCGGGTCATAGCACCTGTGGAGGCCAACCTACTTTGCCAAAGCGGCGCTGCAGCAAACCCAGTGGAAAAGAGAAAAGTAAATTTTGCAGCTTTTAAAAACTTCCTGGAAACAGAAGGAGAGATTGATGGGTACCTTGCAGATTTTGAGAGGCAATGTGCACTACACAAGGTACCCGCAGAGGACTGGGTCACGATATTATCCAGAAAATTATCCGGCCGGGCCAGAGAGGCTTTTCGGGCCATTCCAGATAAGGAAGTCGGGGATTATAATACTGTAAAAGAGGCTCTGCTCTCCAGGTATGCGGTTACACCAGAGGCATACCGGAGGCGGTTCAGAGACACGGTTAAATTAGCTGGAGATTCCTACCTTGAGTGGGCCTGTAAGGTGCACCGCACAGCAGCTCACTGGATAGCGGGGTGCCAAGCCGTGTCTGGGGAAGAGGTGCTGCAGCTATTCCTGTTGGAACATTGCTTCGACAAGTTACCCGCAGGAGTTCGAGAGTGGGTTTGGGACCGTAAACCCTCCACCCTGCATGAAGCGGCTCGCTTGGCAGATGAGTATACGGATGCCCGCAAACTGGACACTGCTACCACTAAGCCCCCTGCTAGAGTGGAGTACAGACCCACAGTCACCCCAGCAGCTGCCAGTTACCAACCCCCGGCGCACCTCTATACCACACGGCCTCTGGCCACGAACTACCCTCAGAGAGCCCGGTTCAATTCGCGGGGCTACTCACAACCGATTCGGTGCTTTGGATGTAAGCAACTAGGGCACAAAAGACCAGAGTGTCCCCTAAATGCAGCGAACCAAGCACAGTCCTGGAGAAGACCTGCCGGCAGAATCACACGTAACCCTCAGCCTGCGGCCCGCTACGTAGAGGCGCAAGAATGCTTAGGCATCCTACATGAGGCAGACCTTGTGCAAGCTGCCCGCCGGAATAACCGGCAACTGGTGAAAGTGAATGGGAAGGAGGTCAGTGGTCTACGGGATACTGGTGCTACCATGACCTTGCTTCAAAAGAACTTGGTGTCTGAGAAACAGCACACTGGAGACACTGTGGCTGTGAGGGTAGCAGGGGGCGCTGTGTTCCGCCTACCTGTTGCCAGGGTACATTTGGATTGGGGAGGGGGCGCTAGACCTGTGAATGTGGGGGTCATGAAGGATTTACCCGCTGATGTTCTCCTTGGAAATAACTTGGCCCCCCTTGGTTCTGCCTACGCTTCTATGGGTCCCGCCGATGTTAACCCTGTGACTACCCGTGCCCAGATCCGTGCAGCAGAGACTGACCCACCTGCTGCTAAGCCCCAGGACGCTGAGCTCAGTAAATCTCTATCCGCTATTGATACGTGGAAGTCCCGTTACAATGCGCTGATGAAGGAGAAGAGTCACGTAGAGGATGAACTGGTCACGTTAAATAATCATGTAACAGTGCTAGCGGGAGAGAAGAGGAGTGCAGAGGAAAAAGCACGTTTAGAACAGGAATCTCTGCTAGACAGGCTGCACAGACAGACTGCAGAAAACACCAGCTTGAGAGTGGAACATGAAACATTAAAGACAAACTTAGTGACACTGGAGGAGAAGCTGACGCTGGCTCATAGTGAGGTGCAGCAACTCAAGGGCACCCTATGTCAGTATGAAGGGATTGTGGATACCTATGAAGAGCAGGTACAGAAAACTCGTAAAGAAGCTGATGGGATTTTGAAGGACTGTTTAGCCCTAGTCTGGGCACTGAGGAAGTTGAACCCTTGTTTGTATGGACAGGAATTCTCTCTCATAACGGGAATACAGATGGATTGTCCCAGCAAACTGACATGCCTACCACCTCCTAGTCCGGTCATCCCCAGGTTGACCCGCCAAAGGGTCAAGCAGGGTCTGCCGGAGTGTTCCACAAGGGGGGAGCTATGTGACAGACCCTTCTGTCAGGACTGAAGGAGTTAACTGTGTGACCATAACCAAGATGGGACTTCATTAACTTATTTTACGTTACACATATGGCGATTTACAATGTAGTCACTTCCTTTGCATAACAAAGATGGATGTCCCATTAGCTTTACTTTGTGTGTGTCATTATGATTACTGACCCGAAAACCTTATATGTCAGCTGTTAGAGGAAGAGCTATAGTGACCAAAGCCTGCTATAGTTTTGCTCTGGGTACATCTGTGAGAAATGGATATTGTTCATCTGGTATTAACCCTTGGTATCCTGTTGGTACCGTAACACCTTCTGCCCCTTATACTTCTCTGAATAGACAACAAACAAGGAGGAAGATTGTCTAAACTCCTTAGTAGCCTGAAGATAGAACTTCAAAGCGCGAACCACATCCAACTTGTGAAGTAAGCGTTCCTTCAATGAAGGAGGATTGGGACACAAGGAAGGAACCACAATCTCCTGATTAATGTTGCGATCTGACACAACCTTAGCAAGAAAACCTAATTTAGTATGTAAAACTGCTTTATCTGCATGAAAAATCAGATAAGGGGGCTCACATTGCAAAGCAGAGATCTCAGAAACTCTGTGCGCAGAGGCAATAGCCAATAAAAAGAGAACCTTCCAAGATAACAATTTAATGTCAACGGAATGCAGAGACTTAAACGGAAAAACATGAAGAACAAGATTTAGGCTCCAAGAATCTAAACACAGGTCTGATCCTAATCAGAGCCTTAACAAAGGACTGCACGCCTGGAAGCTCAGCCAGTCTCTTGTGCAATAAAACAGACAGGGCCGAAATCTGTCCCCTAAGGGAGCTAGCAGAAAGCCCCTTCTCCAGCCCATCCTGGAGAAAAGCTAAGATCCTGGCAACCTTAACTCTGTGCCAGGAAAAACCATGCTTTTCACACCAGAATAAGTAGGTCCTCCACACCTTTTGGTAGATACGCCGAGTAATTAGTTTACGAGCTTGAATAAGAATATCAATGACACTCACAGAGAAACCTCTCTTGGCTAAGACTAAGCGTTCAATCTCCACGCAGTCAGCCTCAGATAATCTAGATTTTGATGAACAAATGGACCTTGTATCAGCAGGTCTCTGCGACAAGGTAACTTCCACGGAGGAGATGAGGACATCCCCACTAGATCTGTGAACCACGTCCCTCTCGGCCACGATGGAGCAATCAGGATTGCTGATATCCACTCCTGCTTGATGCGGGCCACCACTCAAGGAAGAAGCAGTAATGGAGAAAAAAAGATATATAAGTTTGAAACTCCAGGGCACTGCTAGTGCATCTATTAGATCCGCTTGGGGATCCCTCGACCTTGATCCGTACCTGGGTAGCTTGGTATTGAGATCTATCTCCAGTGTCGCTCCCACTTGCTGTATATCTCTGCAAACAACTCGGGATGGAGAGACCATTCCCCAGGATGGAAGAATTGACAGCTGAGAAAATCCGCCTCCCAGTTGTCTACACCCGGAATGTGGATCGTTGACAGCGAACAGCTGTGGGCTTCCATCCACTCCATAATCTGACATACTTCCTTCATCGACCAAGGAACTTCTCGTTCCCCCTTGATGGTTGATGTAAGCCACCGAGGTTATATTGTCTGATTTGAATTTGATAAACTGGGACGAAACCAGAAGTGGCCAAGCCTTCAAGGCCTTTTAGATTGCCTGTAGTTCCAAAATATTGATCGGGAGGGAGGACTCCTCCTGAGTCCACAACCCCTGTGCCTTCCTGACACCCCAAACAGTACCACATCCGGATAGGCTTGCGTTCATAGTCACAATCTCCCAGTATGATCTTAAGAAGCATGAGATGATCTGGACAGAGCCACCAAGAGAGCGATTCCCTAGACTGTCTGTTTAATACAATCTGTTGAGACAGTTCTGAATGATCGCCGTTCCACTGCCTCAGCATGCACAGTTGTAAAGGTCTGAGACGAAACCTGGCAAAAGGAATGATTTCCATGCAGGACACCATGAGACTAATCACCTCCATACACTGAGCCACGGAGGGACTCAAGGAGGTCCGGAGGGAAAGACATGTCGAAGTTAGCTTGCAGTGTCTCTGGTCTGTTAGAAATATCCTCATGGATATGGAGTCCATTAGAGTACCCAGGAATTCCACCCTGGTACTTGGGATAAGAGAACTCTTTTCCAAGTTTATCTTCCATCCATGTGATCGAAGAAGACTGAGAAGGGACTCTTGGAATTCTTTCGCAAGATGAAAGGATGGTGCTTGCACCAGAATATCGTCCAAGTATGGGGCTACTACAATACCCTGAGTTCTGGCAACGGCTAAAAGAGCCCCCAGAAACTTTGTAACAATTACTGGAGTAGTAGCTAGGCCAAACGGAAGGGCAATGAACTGGAAGTGCTGGTACAGGAATACAAACCTCAGGAACTGGAAGTGTTCCCTGTGGATTGGAATATGAAGGTAAGCGTCCTTCAGATCTATAGTGGTCATAAACTGGCTTTCCTGAATTAAAGGAAGGATGGACCTTATCATCTCCATCTTGAAGGAAGGGACACTGAGAAATTTGTTTAAGCACTTTAGGTCCAGAATTGGGCAGAATGTTCCCTCCTTCTTTGGGACCACGAAAAGGTTTGAATAAAACCTCAAACCTCTTTCTTCGATAGGCACCGGGACAACAACTCCTAAGAAAGATAGATCCAGAACGCACCCTAGAAAGTTATCCCTCTTTTCGGGTCTGGTAGAAAGATTTGAGAGAAGGAATCTGCCCCTTGGCAGATGAGATTTGAAGTCTATCTTGTATCCCTGAGATACCCCCTCCAGGACCCATCGATTCTGTATGTCCTTGAACCAGGCGTTTGAAAAAAGAGACAGTCTGCCCCCTACACGATCCGATCCCAGATCAAGGGCCACCCCTTCATGCCGATTTGTTTTCTGCGGGCTTCTTATTCTGCTTGGATTTATTCCAGGACTGAGTCGTTTTCCAAGTACTTGAGTCGGGCTTGGAGGAGGATTGTTGTCATTGGGATTTGTCAGAACGAAAGGAACGAAACTTTGAAAATTGTCGTCCCTTAGACTTGTTCTTCTTATCTTGCAGTAGGAAGGCACCCGTGCCTCTGGTAACCGTAGTAATAATGGAGTCCAGGCCTGGACCAAATAAAATCTTACCCTTGAATTGAAGAGAAAGGAGTCTGGACTTAGAAGTCATATCCGCAGACCAAGACTTCAACCAGAGCGCCCGACGGGCTAGGACCGCAAAGCCAGAGGCCTTTGGATTTAGGCGAATAATTTGCATGTTCACATCACAGATAAAAGAATTAGCAATTCTCAGAGCTTTAATTCTGTCTTGAATATCCTCTAGGGAAGACTCCACCTCAATGAGTTCAAACAAAGAATCGCACCAGTAGGTAGCCGCTCAGGCAACTGTGGAAACTGCAGCCGCCGGTTCAAACAAAAAACACGTATGTTGAAACATCTTTCTCAGAAAGGTCTTCATTTTCTTATCCATTGGCTCTCGGAATGAAGTATTATCCTCAAGAGGTATAGTAGTTTGTTTAGCAAGTGTAGAGATAGCACCATCTACCTTAGGAATGGAGCCCCACAAATCCAGTCTGGGATCGAGTCTGGGAACAACTTTTTAAAAGTAGACTAGGGGGAAAAGGAAGAACCAATTCTTTCCTATTCGTTCTTAATAATGTTCACCATCTTGACCGGCAAAGGAAAAGTCAAAGGAACTAATTTAGGTATCATAGGTTTTTCAGGCAGCGCGGCCTCTGGAACCTCTAACGTAGACAAACCCTCCTTTAATAAAAAACGCAAGAATCTAAAGGATGGTTCCTCCACAGCAGGAGGCTTAGACACTAAGGACTGCGACCCAGAAAGTTCACCCTCTGAAGCTACAGAGGTTAACTCATCATCGGATAAATGGGACATAATAGCTAAATCAGATAAATATTTAGATGACTCCGGGTCAGGAGAGCTATGTTTAAACTTTCTCTTGCTTTTGTTAGAGCAAGGTAATGCACTGAGGGCCGCAGACACCGCAGTTTGTAACTGCGCGGCAAAGTCCGCAGGAAGAAGGCCCCCTCTGGATGGAGGATTAGATGTGCTACGGGGAACTGCATGTGGAGTGGATAATGTAGCAAGGGTAGTAATCCCACGGGACGCCAAGTCCTGAGAGGTAGGCGGCTCAGAGGGACTAAAAGCCTTATCAGGCTTGTCTCCCTTCTTAGACTTTATAACGGTGTTAAGGCATGTGGAACATAACTGAGTGGGCAAACCACAGCCTCCTCACAATATAAACAGGTATGATTTAGTACAGAAGGAGAATCTCCTAACATGTCAGAGTCCTCCATAGCTCAGGTTATACCCACAGAAGGACACAAATAAAAACGTTTTCATTATAGAAAACTGCACCTTTATACTCCCAATGTCTGGGGCACTCGCCACTTCCTAGACCCAGACAGTTAACAGAGGAAACGCTCCCCTCAGGTTCAAGTCTCAGCCGGAATAGAGGAAATGAACAGAGACCACACCCGGTCACATGGAGTGCAAGACATTACTTATCCTGTTATTACAAGTACAGCAAGTAATAGGAGCTGTGCAACACTTTCAAAAATGAAAGTGAAACCTGTTTGTTCCAGCCAAAAACACACAGTCTATCAGCCCAGGAAAAAAATCACACAAAGCAGCAAGTAAATAATTAATACACTGATTAACCCCAACTGTTCAATAAACCCCCTTCAGAGGATATTAACCCTGGATCTAATCAAGGTATAAAGGAGCTACATTGTGACCTTGTTATAGCGTTTTTTGTATAAAAATTGAAACAATCTTACCTCCAGGATCCATGCTATGGAACAGAACACAGCCTCTCAAGTGTGACAGTCTTATAGCAGCGATCCTGACATGGACTTGAGTGAGAAAAAGTAGGCAGTGAAACTTGTCAACACTGATGGCTGTTAGCAGTAGTCTGGATGGTTTCACAGAAAAACTTTCCCTGCATCTCCAGACTCTAACTTTCATCAATACTCTCACTGAGAGGTTGACATGACTACTTAAAACTCCAGTCTTATCTCGAAGGGCAGATACCCTTTTTCAGGACCATCCAAATCTTCTGACACTTCTCTATCACCTCCTAACGTGACGAAAAGGCAAAGAATGACTGGGGTAATGAGGAAATGGGAAGGATATTTAAGCCTTTGGCTGGGGTGTCTTTGCCTCCTGCTGGTGGCCAGGTGTTGTATTTCCCAACAATAAGGAATGAAGCCGTAGACTCTCCCTATCTTAGGAAGGAAATAATTATTTAATCAAGCAAATACTGCTTGTATTTATGCTTTAAAAAAGGCACCAGAAGCTACACCTATCTATCTATAGCTACATTATAAGACAAACTATTCATAAATTCAAACGTTTTGGGACCCTCAAAATTGTAACATCTTTTGAAAAACAAAATGTAAGCTTACCTGATAAATTTCTTTCTTTCCGGATATGAAGAATCCACGACGTCATTCCAATTACTAGTGGGATATACACTCCTGGCCAGCAGGAGGAGGCAAAGAACACCCCAGCAGATATGTTAAGTGTCACTTCCCTTACCCATAATCCCCACTCATTTGGCCGAAGGGAAATGGAAAAAGAAGATAAACACATAGGTGTAGAGGTGCCTGAAGCTTAACAAAAGATACAGTTTTATTTAAGGGTTGAGTCGTGGACTCTTCATGTCTGGAAAGAAATTTATCAGTAAGAATACATTTTGTTTTCTTTACTATGACATGGAGAGTCCACAACGTAGTGGGAACCAATACCCAAGCTAGAGGACACGGAATGAACAGGGAGGGAGAAAAAGCCAGGAGGACCTAAAAAGAAGGCACCACCGCTTGAAGAACCTTTCTCCCAAAAGAAGCCTCAGCAAAGGCAAAAGTATCAAATTTGTAGAATTTGGAAAAAGTATGCAGAGAGGACCATGTTGCCGCCTTGCAAATCTGTTCCACAGAAGCTTCATTTTTGAAAGCCCAAAAAGAGGAGACATCCCTAGTGGAGTGAACCGTAATTCTCTCAGGAGGCTGCTGACTAGCAGTCTCATAAGCAAAACGAATCATACTTCTCAACCATAAGGTAAGAGAAGTAGAAGTGGCCTTCTGACCTTTACACTTTCCAGAGAAACAAACTCACAGGGCAGAAGATTGACAAAAATCTTTAGTAGCCTGCTGGTAAAATTTTACAGCACGCACAGCATCCAAGTTATGCAAAAGACGTTCCTTATTAGAAGGAATAGGACAAAGAGAAGGAACAACGATTTCTTGATTAATGTTTCAATCCAAAACCACCTTTGGAAGAAAACCCAATTTAGTACGAAGGATCACCTTATCCGCATGAAAAATAAGGTAAGGGGAATTACACTGTTGAGCCGAGAGTTCAGAAACTCTATGAGCAGTAGAAATAGCAACAAGAAACAAAACATTCCAAGATAATAACTTAATATCTATAGAATGCATTGGCTCAAACAGAGCCTGCTGCAAAACTTTGAGAACAAGGTTCAAGCTCCAAGGAAGAGCAACAGGTTTAAACCAAGGCCTGATTCTGACCAGAGCCTGAAAAATTATTGGACATCTGGCACATATGCCAGACGTTTGTGTAAAAGAATAGACAGGGCAGAAATCTGACCCTTCAGATAACTGACTGACAAGCCCTTCTCCAGACCCTCCTGGAGAAAAGACAAAATTCTAGGAATCCTGACCCTGCTCCAAGAGAAACCCTTCGATTCACACCATATAGGTATTTGCGCCATACCTTATAGTAAATCTTACGAGTAACTGTTTTACAAGCCTGAAGCATGGTATCAATGATGACTCCGAAAACCCACGCCTAGCCAAAACTAAGCATTCAATCTCCAAGCAATCAGCTTAGGAGAAACTAGATTTGGATTGAGGAAAGGACCCTGTTCTAGAAGGTCCTTCCTCAGAGGTAACCTCCAAGGTGGAAGAGATGACATCTTCACCGGGTACGCAAACCAGATCCTGCGAGGCCATGCAGGAGCTATTAGAATTAGACGCCCTCTCCTGCTTGATACGAGCAATAACTTGTGGAAGGAGAGAAAATGAAGGAAACAGGTATGCTAGACCGAAATCCCAAGGAACCGCCAGAGCATCTATCAGGATGGCCCGAGGATCTCTTGACCTTGAACCGTACCTTGGAAGCTTGGTGTTCTGGCGAGACACCATCAAATCCAACTCTGGAAACCCCCATCTGAGGGATATCCTGGTGAACACCTCCGAATGGAAAACCCACTCCCCGGGATGAAAGGTCTGTCTGCTCAGAAAATCCGCCTCACAGTTGTCCACTCCTGGAATGTGGATTGCAGAGAGGAGACAATCGTGAGCTTCCGCCCACTGAATAATGTGCTTCCACTCCTTCATAGCAAGGGAACTCCGAGTTTCTCCCTGGTGGTTGATGTAAGCCACTGAGGTAATGTTGTCCGACTGCAATTAGATAAACTGGGATAAAGACAGCTGAGGTTAAGCTATCAAGGCATTGAAGATTGCTCTCAACTCTAAGATGTTTATGGGAAGAGAGGACTCCAACCGAGTCCACAGTCCCTGAGCTTTTAACGGCTGGGTCTGTGGGCACAATCACCCAGCAGGGTCTCCAGAAGCATGTGCCCTAAGACAGATGATCCTGTGAAACCCACCATGAGAGAGAGTCTTTAGTTAGAGGATCCAGATCTATCCTCTGAGATAGATCTGAATGGTCTCAGTTCCATTGACTGAGCATGCATAGTTGCAGAGATCTCAGATGGAACCAAGCAAAAGGAATTATGTCCATGGAAGCAACCAACAGACCAATTACCTCTATGCATTGAGCCACCAATGGACGAACAGTAGAATGGAGAGAGAGACATGAATTGAGGAGTTATGATTTTCTGACATCCGTCAGAAAAATCTTCAAGGATAGGGACTCTATGATGGTCCATAAGAAACACACCCTTGTAGTTGGAACAAGGGAACTCTTCTTCAGATTCACTTTCCACCTGTGTGAACGTAGAAAAGGCAACAAGATCTCTGTATGGGAGTTTGCTAGTTGAAAAGATGATGCTTGAACCAAGATGTCGTCCAGGTAAGGCGCCACGGCAATCCCCTGAGACCTGACTACTGCCAAAAGAGCACCCAGAGCCTTTGTGAAAATTCTGGGAGCTGTGGCAAGGCCAAATGGAAGAGCAACAAATTGAAAGTGTGTGTCTAGAAAAGCTAATCTCAGTAACTGGAAATGATCCCTGTGAATAGGAACATGCCGATATGCGTCCTTCAGGTCTATGGTCGTCATGAACTGACCCTCTTGGACTAAAGGAAGAATGTAACAAATGGTTTCCATCTTGAAGGAAGGAACCCTGAGGAATTTGTTGAAAGATTTTAGGTCTAAAATGGGTTGAAAAGTTCCCTCTTTTTTTGGGAACCACAAAAAGATTTGAAATAGAATTCTCAACCCTGTTTTTACTGGAACTGGAACAATCACCCACAGGGAGGAAAATTAGCTCAGCCAAGGCATCACACCAATAAAATGTTGCGCTTGTTACCGTAGCAATACTAGCAGCAGGTTGCCATTGTAATCCCTGATGAATATACATTTTCTTTAAATAAGTCTCAAGCTTTTTATCCATGGGATCCTTAAAAGAACAACTATCCTCTATAGGAATCGTAGTTCTTTTGGCCAGAGTAGAAATAGCTCCTTCCACCTTATGCACAGTACGCCATAAGTCCCGAATGGAGTCAGGAACTTTTTTAAAAACGGGAGAAGGGGAAAAAGGAATCCCTGGTTTATCCCATTCCTGTGATATGATCTCCGACACACAGTCTGGAACAGGAAAAACTTCCACAGAGGAAGGAACATCATAGTATTTATTAAGCTTACTAGATTTTTTTAGGGTTGATGACAGAAGGGTCGGGGTCGTCCAAAGTAGCTAGTACCTCCTTTAGAAGTAAACAAAGGTGTTCAAGCTTAAATCTGAAGTTTACTTATTCAGAATCACTGTTAGAATCTGAGATCTCACCCTCAGAAGCTACCAAGGTATCCTCCTCATCCGACTTATGGGAGAGGTCAACCATCACAGAAGAAGATGGAACAGATACCTTATTGGCAGAAATATGATTTAACTTCCTCTTGCGCTTACCTGCAATGGGAAAAGCAGATAAAGCCGCAGACACTGCAGAAGATATCTGTGCAGCAAAATCTACTGGCAAATACACGCCTCCAGGATGCTGAGAGGAACCGCAGGGCACTGTATGTGTTGCCATTGGGACGTTTGAGGAGAAAGCTGTGGCATATCCTGAACAGCATTATCCTGAGAGACAATAGGCTCAGAAGGGAGTAATTTATGTTTAAATTTTAGGGGTCCTAGCTAAACATGAGTAACAAAATTGCATAGGCAAAACAATGTGGGTCTCTAAACATAATAAATATTTATCAAGTGAAACAGACTCCTGTTCAGTGTCCATGGCTAAGATAGAGCCCCAAATAAATAATTACCAATAAATTTTAAAAAATTAACTGTCGCTTTAAGAAGCTAATTCAATGCGCAATACCGCTAAATATGCAAATAAAGAAAACAAAAATACACCTCAGTCAGACTGAGGTGTCCTACTGTAACCGCTAGCTGCAGAAATAAAGCAAATGAAGAGCTCCAACGAGGTCCCCACAGCCACCACAGATGAAGACTCAAAGCGGAAGAGCGGGCTGTCACGTGAGCAGCAGCACAAGAAACTGCGCAACAAACCAAAACCGTGCAAACGTTTCTCTGCAGACTCTAACAGTTACGATCCCAATATTAATAAAAAAAGTTCAAAAACACTGTCAAACACTTTCTCCTAGCATTTCGCATAAATAAAGAAATCCTTCTGTCTCCTGGCCCAGAGCAACCGTCCCATAAAAAATAGATGAAGAGTTAACCCCTTAGGGGCCTAGTTATCAAGCCGTCAACCTCAAATACGCTGGAATTCCGCAGCGTATTTGTGGCGAGGCTGATTCGCCTTAGTTATCAAAGGCTAGAGACCGGCAAAAGTAGAATTTTGTGACGTAAGCTTCGATCTGCCGGACTCAGTCCGACACAGATCGATTCTTACGTCACTACAAATGTTCCGCACACAAGTGCTGCACAATCTGACTACTTTTGCTAGTTATCAAAAAACTAGCAGGTACGCTCGGCACTTTTACGGCCCAGCGTACCTGGTTTTCAAACCGCCACCCTGGAGGCGGCGGATCCCATAGGAATCAATGGGAGTCTGACCATAGCAAAAGTACAAGTTCGCTGCTGCCAGACATCCCATTCATTCCTATGGGAGCTGTCTACACCTAACACCCTAACATGTACCCCGAGTCTAAACACCTCTAATCTGTCCCCACCCTACACCGCCGCAACTAAATAAAATGATTAACCCCTAAACCGCCGCTCACGGAGCCCACCGCAAGCTACTCTATACATATTAACCCCTAAACCGCCGCTCCCGGAGCCCACTGCCACCTACATTATACCTAGTAACCCCTTATCCTGCCCCCCCTATACCGCCGCCCTCTATAATAAAGTTATTAACCCCTATCCTGCCGATCCCGCAACTCGCCGCAAATAAATAGTTTAACCCCTAAACCACCGCTCCCTGACCCTGCCGCAACCTATATTAAATTTATTAACCCCTAATCTGCCCCCCCTACACCGTCGCCACCTATAATAAATTTATTAACCCCTATCCTGCCCCCCACTACACCGCCGCCACTGTAATAAAATTATTAACCCCTAAACCTAAGTCTAACACTAACCCTAACACCCCCCTAACTTAAATATTAATTAAATAAATCTAAATAATATTTCTATTATGAACTAAATTAATCCTATTTAAAACTAAATACTTACCTTTAAAATAAACCCTAATATAGCTACAATATAAATAATAATTATATTGTAGCTATCTTAGGATTTATTTTTATTTTACAGGTAACTTTCAATTTATTTTAACTAGGTACAATAGCTATTAAATAGTTATTAACTATTTAATAGCTTACCTAGCTAAAATAAAGAGAAATGTACCTGTAAACTAAAAACTAACCTAAGTTACAATTACACCTAACACTACACTATACTTTAATAAATTATTCCTATTTAAAACTAAATACTTACCTGTAAAATAAACCCTAAGATAGCTACAATATAATTAATAATTACATTGTAGCTATCTTAGGATTTATATTTATTTTACAGGTAACTTTGTATTTATTTTAGCTAGTTAGAATAGTTATTAAATAGAGAAAAAATAGGAGACAAGCGAACAGAAAGTAGAGCACTCGCAAAGGGAGACTAGTATAAGTGGCTATTCAGTGGGTATATAATATTAAAACTTAACATTTATTATTCAAAAAAAATGATAAAAAAACTACTATATAAGTAGTGATTAATACTTAGATTAAAACACAAACAAATAGTAAACGGCTGTATATCCACAATGACCCCAGAATGTATACCATAGTAACTCAGAATAGAGTAGGAGGGATTTTTAGGCAGATATACACCAAAAAATGGTTCACGGATTGCACCAAAATCTATCTAAAAAAGAGATTTAACCTCAAACAAAATTATACTATCTAGTGCAATACTGGACCGGTGTAGGTCTGTCCAAAATATTCCCTATGACAAAATTAGTATAGTGACTAAGAGGGGAAGTGTAGGTAGCAAGATTCACATAGTCCATACATTCAGCATATTACACAGGCCCATTTTTATAGGCAAGAGTGAAGTGTTCACAAACACAAATTAAACCAAAAATACGATCAATGAAAGGTAATATGATTCTTTAGATATGTTAGAATAAACACATTGACTAGTGAAATGTGACTTGCATAGTTACACTTAGTGGTTGATACAGCCGTAGGAAGAGTGCACTCTTCCTACGGCTGTATCAAAAAGTTGAAGATCCATATCAGCACCGCTCCCGGGTCCCTGGACCTGGATCCGTAACAAGGAAGCTTGGCGTTCTGGCGAGACGCCATGAGATCCAGATCTGGTTTGCCCCAACGATGAATCAGTTGAGCAGTTGATGAAGTTCCCACTCCCCCGGATGAAAAGTCTGGCGACTTAGAAAATCCGCCTCCCAGTTCTCCACGCCTGGGATGTAAATCGCTGACAGGTGGCAAGAGTGAGACTCTGCCCAGCGAATTATCTTTGAGACTTCCAACATCGCTAGGGAACTTCTGGTTCCCCCTTGATGGTTGATGTAAGCCACAGTCGTGATGTTGTCCGACTGAAATCTGATGAACCTCAGAGTTGCTAACTGAGGCCAAGCTAGGAGGGCATTGAATATTGCTC
This sequence comes from Bombina bombina, assembly GCF_027579735.1. NCBI lineage: Eukaryota > Metazoa > Chordata > Amphibia > Anura > Bombinatoridae > Bombina > Bombina bombina. Next base: position 495,467,804 of record NC_069501.1, on the reverse strand, counting down.
TTAATTCCAGAATATTTATTGGGAGGAGTTTCTCCTCCTGAGTCCATAATCCCTGAGCCTTCAGGGAGTTCCAGACTGCGCCCCAGCCTAGAAGGCTGGCGTCTGTTGTTACAATCGTCCAATCTGGCCTGCGAAAGGTCATCCCCTTGGACAGATGTGGCCGAGAAAGCCACCATAGAAGAGAATCTCTGGTCTCTTGATCCAGATTTAATAGGGGGGACAAATCTGAGTAATCCCCGTTCCACTGACTTAGCATGCACAATTGCAGCGGTCTGAGATGCAGGCGCGCAAATGGTACTATGTCCATTGCCGCTACCATTAAGCCGATTACTTCCATGCACTGAGCTACTGATGGGTGTGGAATGGAATGAAGGACACGGCAAGCATTTAGAAGTTTTGATAACCTGGCCTCCGTCAGGTAAATTTTCATCTCTACAGAATCTATAAGAGTCCCTAGAAAGGGAACCCTTGTAAGTGGTAATAGAGAACTCTTTTCCACGTTCACCTTCCACCCATGCGACCTCAGAAATGCCAGAACTATCTCTGTATGAGACTTGGCAGTTTGAAAACTTGACGCTTGTATCAGAATGTCGTCTAGGTACGGAGTCACCGCTATGCCTCGCGGTCTTAGTACCGCCAGAAGTGAGCCCAGAACTTTTGTAAAGATTCTTGGAGCCGTAGCTAATCCGAAGGGAAGAGCTACAAACTGGTAATGCCTGTCTAGGAAAGCAAATCTTAGGTACCGATAATGATCCTTGTGAATCGGTATGTGAAGGTAGGCATCCTTTAAGTCCACTGTGGTCATGTACTGACCCTCTTGGATCATGGGAAGGATGGTTCGAATAGTTTCCATTTTGAATGATGGAACTCTTAGGAATTTGTTTAGGATTTTTAAGTCCAAGATTGGTCTGAAGGTTCCCTCTTTCTTGGGAACCACAAATAGATTTGAATAGAATCCTTGCCCGTGTTCCGTCCGCGGAACTGGGTGGATCACCCCCATTAGTAAGAGGTCTTGTACACAGCGTAGAAACGCCTCTTTCTTTATTTGGTTTGCTGATAACCTTGAAAGATGAAATCTCCCTCGTGGAGGAGAAGTTTTGAAGTCCAGGAGATATCCCTGAGATATGATCTCCAACGCCCAGGGATCCTGGACATCTCTTGCCCAAGCCTGGGCGAAGAGAGAAAGTCTGCCCCCCACTAGATCCGTTTCCGGATAGGGGGCCCTCTCTTCATGCTGTCTTAGGGGCAGCAGCAGGTTTCTTGGCCTGCTTGCCCTTGTTCCAGGACTGGTTAACTTTCCAGCCCTGCCTGTAACGAGCAACAGCTCCTTCCTGTTTTGGAGCGGAGGAAGTTGATGCTGCTCCTGCCTTGAAGTTACGAAAGGCACGAAAATTAGACTGTTTGGCCTTTGATTTGGCCCTGTCCTGAGGTAGAGCATGGCCCTTACCTCCCGTAATGTCAGCTATAATTTCTTTCAAGCCGGGCCCGAATAAGGTCTGCCCTTTGAAAGGAATATTAAGCAATTTAGATTTAGAAGTCACGTCAGCTGACCAGGATTTAAGCCATAGCGCTCTGCGCGCTTGGATGGCGAATCCGGAGTTCTTAGCCGTAAGTTTAGTTAAATGTACGACGGCATCAGAAACAAATGCGTTAGCTAGCTTAAGTGCTTTAAGCTTGTTCATAATTTCATCCAATGGAGCTGTGCGAATGGCCTCTTCCAGAGACTCAAACCAGAATGCCGCCGCAGCAGTGACAGGTGCAATGCATGCAAGGGGCTGTAAGATAAAACCTTGTTGAACAAACATTTTCTTAAGGTAACCCTCTAATTTCTTATCCATTGGATCTGAAAAGGCACAACTATCCTCCACCGGGATAGTGGTACGCTTAGCTAAAGTAGAAACTGCTCCCTCCACCTTAGGGACCGTCTGCCATAAGTCTCGTGTGGTGGCGTCTATAGGAAACATTTTCCTAAATATGGGAGGAGGGGAAAAAGGCACACCAGGTCTATCCCACTCCTTGCTAATAATCTCTGTAAGCCTTTTAGGTATAGGAAACACGTCAGTACACACCGGTACCGCATAGTATCTATCCAACCTACATAGTTTTTCTGGAATTGCAACCGTGTTACAATCATTCAGAGCCGCTAATACCTCCCCTAGCAATATGCGGAGGTTCTCAAGCTTAAATTTAAAATTAGAAATCTCTGAATCCAGTCTCCCTGGATCAGATCCGTCACCCACAGAATGAAGCTCTCCGTCTTCATGTTCTGCAAACTGTGACGCAGTATCTGACATGGCTCTCACCTCATCCGCGCGCTCTGTCCTTAACCCAGAGCTATTGCGCTTGCCTCTTAATTCTGGCAATTTAGATAATACTTCTGTCATAACAGTAGCCATGTCTTGCAAAGTGATTTGTAAGGGCCTCCCTGATATACTTGGCGCCACAAAATCACGCACCTCCTGAGCGGGAGGCGAAGGTACTGACACGTGAGGAGAGTTAGTCGGCATAACTTCCCCCTCGTTGTCTGGTGATAATTTCTTTACATGTAAAGATTGACTTTTATTTAAAGTAACATCAATGCCATTAGTACACAAATTTCTATTGGGCTCCACATTGGCCTTTAAACATAGTGAACAAAGAGATTCATCTGTGTCAGACATGTTTAAACAGACTAGCAATGAGACTAGCAATCTTGGAAATACTTTTCTAAATAAATTTACAAGCAATATAAAAAACGCTACTGTGCCTTTAAGAAGCACAAAAAGCTGTCACAGTTGAAATAACAATGAACCAAAATAGTTATAGCAACCAATTTTTCACAGTAAATGTATTAAGTTAGCAAAGGATTGCACCCACCAGCAAATGGATGATTAACCCCTTAATACCCAAAAACGGATAACAATTTAATAATTAACGTTTTTATCACAGTCAAAACACACTGTCACAGGTCTGCTGTGACTGATTACCTCCCTCAAAATGAATTTTAAAGACCCCTGAGCTCTCTAGAGACGATCTGGATCATGGAGGATGAAGTAGACAGATTGTGACTGAATTTTTACTGCGCAAAAAAACGCTAAAATAGGCCCCTCCCACTCATTTACAACAGTGGGGAAGCTCAGATAACTGTTTCTATGCAGAAAACAAAGATGGCCATGTGGTAAAAATCATGCCCCAATAAGTTTTATCACCAAGTACCTCACAAAAAACGATTAACATGCCAGTAAACGTTTTAAACATACACTTGAAAAGTTATGAATTGTTATTAATAAGCCTGCTACCAGTCGCTTTTACTGCAGTTAAGGCTCATACATTATTTCAGTATTAACAGTATTTTCAGAGTCAATTCCATTCCTTAGAAAAATACATTCAGTGTACACACACTCATCAGCCTAATACCAGTCGCTATCACTGCATTTAAGGCTGAACTTACTTTACATTGGTATCAGCAGTATTTTCTTGGTCAATTCCATTCCTCAGAAAAATAATTTACTGCACATACCTCATTTGCAGGGGGGCCCTGCATGCTATTCCCCTTTTCTGAAGTTACCTCACTCCTCAGATGAGAACAGCCAGTGGATCTTAGTTACGTCTGCTAAGATCATAGAAAACGCAGGCAGATTCTTCTTCTAATGCTGCCTGAGAATAAACAGCACACTCCGGTGCCATTTAAAATAACAAACTTTTGATTGTAGAAATAAACTAAGTTAAAAAACACCACAGACCTCTCACAGCGACCTATCTTTAGTTAGGCTGCAAGAGAATGACTGAATATGACATGTGAGGGGAGGAGCTATATAGCAGCTCTGCTTGGGTGATCCTCTTGCAGCTTCCTGTTAGAAAGAGATATATTCCATAAGTAATGGATGACCCATGGACTGACTACACTTAACAAGAGAAAAAATCTATACCTTTATTATTAGACATGCTCACTATCTTTAGCTCGATTTCAGGTTATAAGATTAATCTGGGAAAAAGCAAACTGATGTGGATTATGAAGAAATCAGATAGCTATGTATATCATCCTTTTAAAACAACAGATTATATGAAATATCTGGGGATACAACTTCATAAAAACCCAAAATTTTGGTACGAGATTAATTTTCCCCAAGTCTTTAGTAAATCTATCCTAGATCTTAAAAACTGGATGGATCTTCCCATTTCATTGTCAGCCAGAATCACCTTGATAAAAACAATCATATTTCCACAAATTTTGTATTTGTTACAGAATTTATTACTCTTTATTTTTAAACAGCAAATAAATAAATTTCATTCAATTTGTTCACAATTTTTATGGAAAAAGCAAAAAGCATATCAATAGTAAAACTCACTCAAAAAAAAAGAGAATGCTGGGCTGGCGTTTCCATATAATAAACTGTACAATTTTGTAATGTTAGCCAGGACCGCTATGGACTGGCTAATGAATCTTAATAAATTTACTTCTAATGAACTTGAAACAGAAATAATCTCACCATTTTCTCTATAGGGAATCTCCCTAGTGCTCTAGCAAATCTAATAACCTTTAAGAATATTATCATTGCATGGGAGAAGATTTGCTCCAATCTGGGAATAGACTTTAAATGCTCTTCCCTTCTTTCAATATGAAGGAATCCAGAATTTATACCAGGAATTCAACAAACAGTTTTTAAATCATGGTCTCAAAAGGGGTTGATATATCTGCATCAATTGCTCTCTTCTATTATGCTTTAATAACTTTATTCGCACATTCCAAGTATCTAGGAACGATTTGTTTGCATATTTTCAGATATGTCATTTTATTAATTCTAAAAATTGGAAATTTGAGCTACTGTGTGATAGTCCGAGATCAATATATGCATCAGGAAATTTTCTGTAGGCAAATGTTCTATATTGTTATTGTATGATATTTTGCTCTCTAAACAGGGTCAATTATATTTAAATAAAATTCAAGCTTTTTGGGCAAGGTATTTTCCAGCAGTAGATTCTATTAATATTAGACATAGTCTTATGTTAATACAAAAGCTTACAATTCCTATCAGTTGGAAGGAATCACATGTCAAACTGATTCACAATGTTTATTTTTCTCCCTTTAAATTGGCAAAATTCTTTCCAAACAATGATTTTTACTGTTCTAAATGCCATCTAGATAAAGCAGATATTCTACATATATTCTGGAAATGTCCAAAAATATCACAATGATGGTCCAAATTAAATTTTTGGTACAACAAGCTTTTTTCTGATAATTTTAAGATTAATGGTAGCTATATATTTTTTCTGTCGGACTCGGCAATTATTAGACCGAACTACTATCATAGTTATTTTACAATGATAATGATAATGCGGTACATGATATTGAAGAAGTGGAAGGATACTTCTCCCCCTAGCTTTTCTAGTTTCATAAGTACCCTTACAACACATTACGTTTGAGATTCAGAATATTAATTTATTAAATGATAATAAGATCAAGGAATTTTTTGACAAATGGTTGCCACTAATTAAAGCTCAAACATTGGCGATTTAAAAACAATTATTATCTCCATTATTTAACACCAATTCATTTATGTCGGCTGCTAAAGCTGGGCTGTTCTCTCTTTCCTGGATGCCAGCTTAATCTGTAGTATAGTTATTTGAAGACTGTGTTAAAGTGAGTAGTGTTATGGAGGGATGGAGCAATTTATTTATTTAATTATTATTTATGGTTATGTTGGATGTTTTTTTGTTTGTCTTTTGGGGGGGGGGATAAAAGGATAAAATTTGATTAGTTCACAGGCATGATAGTACCAAAAGATTTAGGGATAATATATATAGGTGTTGCCCAGTATTGATTTTGGAAATTAGGGTAATCTATACAAACTGAGAAAAAAAAATAGAAGATATGTGCTATCTATTTATTTCTTTGTGGTGTAGGTATTTACCTATTATCTTTGTATTAACATATCATAATATGTCATTTGTTTTATGGACATGAAATGTATGTAACTCCCTATCGCATGTCTGTCTTTTGAACTGGTTTAATAAAAGAATTTGAAAAAATAAAAAAAATAAAAAAGATGACAACAATGTCCTTGATGAAGCAGTCACCTTGACTGAAGAGAACACAGGCTTGCTGCACTTGAATAAAAAGAAGACAACAATGGGCTTGATGATGTAGTGACATCACCTGGATTGAGAGACAAGACCACAGGCTTGCACTTGAATAACACTTGAATAACAATTGGCTTAATGATGATGCAGTCAACTTGATTGTGAAGAGAAAAGAGACCACAGGCTTACACTTGAAATGAATTGAATATAAAGAAAACAATGGGCTTGCTCATCATCATGAGTTGTTTAGGCAACACTGGCTTTCACTGGAGGAGACTGACCTTGCAGTTGTAGAATACACAGGCTCTAGAGGACTGACCTTGCTGTTCTAGAAAACACTGGCTTTGGATGACTGACCTTGCTGTTGTACAAGACACAGGCTGAATGGCTGACCTTGGTGTTGTACAAGACACAGGCTAGCCTTACAGAGTTGCAGTGCACTTGCAGGATGACTTTGCTGTTGTAGAAGAAGAAACAGGCTGCAGAATGTGGATGACCTTGCTGTTGTAGAAGAAGAAACAGGCTGCAGAATGTGGATGACTTTGCTGTTGTAGAAGAAGAAACAGGCTGCAGAATGTGGATGACCTTGCTGTTGTAGTAAGAAGAAACAGGCTGCAGAATGTGGATGACCTTGCTGTTGTAGAAGAAGAAACAGGCTGCAGAATGTGGATGACTTTGCTGTTGTAGAAGAAGAAACAGGCTGCAGAATGTGGATGACTTTGCTGTTGTAGAAGAAGAAACAGGCTGCAATCTTCTGGAACCACAGCTGTTGGCTGACTTTGGTGAACTTGATACTAGTAGGAGACAACACACAGGCAGTCTTTGCTGTTGGTTTTTAGAATAAGGTGGTGGGAGGGAGGAAAAAAACATAATTTATGCTTACCTGATAAATTCCTTTCTCCTGTAGTGTAGTCAGTCCACGGGTCATCCATTACTTATGGGATTATATCTCCTCCCTAACAGGAAGTGCAAGAGGATCACCCAAGCAGAGCTGCTATATAGCTCCTCCCCTCTACGTCATACCCAGTCATTCGACCGAAACCAAACGAGAAAGGAGAAACTATAGGGTGCAGTGGTGACTGGAGTTTAATTTAAAATTTAGAAATGCCGTAAAAACAGGGCGGGCCGTGGACTGACTACACTACAGGAGAAAGGAATTTATCAGGTAAGCATAAATTATGTTTTCTCCAGTTAAGTGTAGTCAGTCCACGGGTCATCCATTACTTATGGGATACCAATACCAAAGCTAAAAGTACACGGATGACGGGAGGGACAGGCAGGATCTTTACACGGAAGGAACCACTGCCTGAAGAACCTTTCTCCCAAAAACAGCCTCCGAAGAAGCAAAAGTGTCAAATTTGTAAAATTTCGAAAAGGTGTGAAGTGAAGACCAAGTTGCAGCCTTGCAAATCTGTTCAACAGAGGCCTCATTTTTAAAGGCCCAAGTGGAAGCCACAGCTCTAGTAGAATGAGCTGTAATTCTTTCAGGAGGCTGCTGTCCAGCAGTCTCATAGGCTAAACGTATTATGCTACGAAGCCAGAAAGAGAGAGAGGTAGCCGAAGCTTTTTGACCTCTCCTCTGTCCAGAATAAACGACAAACAGGGAAGAAGTTTGGCGAAAATCTTTAGTTGCCTGCAAATAAAATTTCAGGGCACGGACGACGTCCAGATTGTGCAGAAGTCGTTCCTTCTTTGAAGAAGGGTTAGGGCACAATGATGGAACAACAATCTCTTGATTGATATTCCTGTTAGTGACTACCTTAGGTAAGAACCCAGGTTTAGTACGCAGAACTACCTTGTCTGAATGAAAAATCAGATAAGGAGAATCACAATGTAAGGCCGATAACTCAGATACTCTTCGAGCCGAGGAAATAGCCATTAAAAACAGAACTTTCCAAGATAACAGCTTGATATCAATGGAATGAAGGGGTTCAAACGGAACACCCTGTAAAACGTTAAGAACTAAGTTTAAGCTCCACGGCGGAGCAACAGTTTTAAACACAGGCTTAATCCTGGCCAAAGCCTGACAAAAAGCCTGAACGTCTGGAACTTCTGACAGACGTTTGTGTAAAAGGATGGACAGAGCTGAGATCTGTCCCTTTAACGAACTAGCAGATAAACCCTTTTCTAAACCTTCTTGTAGAAAAGACAATATCCTAGGAATCCTAACCTTACTCCATGAGTAACTCTTGGATTCGCACCAATGCAAGTATTTACGCCATATTTTATGGTAAATTTTCCTGGTAACAGGTTTCCTAGCCTGTATTAAGGTATCAATCACTGACTCCGAGAATCCACGCTTTGATAGAATCAAGCGTTCAATCTCCATGCAGTCAGCCTCAGAGAAATTAGATTTGGATGTTTGAAAGGACCCTGAATCAGAAGGTCCTGTCTCAGAGGCAGAGACCATGGTGGACAGGACGACATGTCCACTAGATCTGCATACCAGGTCCTGCGTGGCCACGCAGGCGCTATTAGAATCACCGATGCTCTCTCCTGTTTGATCCTGGCAATCAATCGAGGAAGCATCGGGAAGGGTGGAAACACATAAGCCATGTTGAAGACCCAAGGTGCTGTCAGAGCATCTATCAGAACCGCTCCCGGGTCCCTGGACCTGGATCCGTAACAAGGAAGCTTGGTGTTCTGGCGAGACGCCATGAGATCCAGATCTGGTTTGCCCCAACGCCGAAGCAGTTGGGCAAATACCTCCGGATGAAGTTCCCACTCTCCCGGATGAAAAGTCTGGCGACTTAGGAAATCCGCCTCCCAGTTCTCCACGCCTGGGATGTGGATCGCTGACAGGTGGCAAGAGTGAGACTCTGCCCAGCGAATTATCTTTGAGACTTCCATCATCGCTAGGGAACTCCTTGTCCCTCCCTGATGGTTGATGTAAGCCACAGTCGTGATGTTGTCCGACTGAAACCTGATGAACCTCAGAGTTGCTAACTGAGGCCAAGCCAGAAGGGCATTGAAAACTGCTCTTAATTCCAGAATGTTTATTGGAAGGAGTCTCTCCTCCTGAGTCCATGATCCCTGAGCCTTCAGGGAATACCAGACAGCGCCCCAACCTAGCAGGCTGGCGTCTGTTGTTACAATCGTCCAATCTGGCCTGCTGAAGGGCATCCCCCTGGACAGATGTGGCCGAGAAAGCCACCATAGAAGAGAATCTCTGGTCTCTTGATCCAGATTTAGCATAGGGGACAAATCTGAGTAATCCCCATTCCACTGACTTAGCATGCACAATTGTAGTGGTCTGAGATGCAGGCGTGCAAAAGGTACTATGTCCATTGCCGCTACCATTAAGCCGATTACCTCCATGCATTGAGCAACTGACGGGTGTTGAATGGAATGAAGGACACGGAAAGCATTTAGAAGTTTTGTTAACCTGTCCTCTGTCAGGTAAATTTTCATTTCTACAGAATCTATAAGAGTCCCCAAGAAGGGAACTCTTGTGAGTGGCAATAGAGAACTCTTTTCTACGTTCACCTTCCACCCATGCGACCTTAGAAATGCCAGAACTAACTCTGTATGAGACTTGGCAGTCTGGAAACTTGACGCTTGTATCAGAATGTCGTCTAGGTACGGAGCTACCGATATTCCTTGCGGTCTTAGTACCGCCAGAAGAGAGCCCAGAACCTTTGTAAAGATTCTTGGAGCCGTAGCTAACCCGAAGGGAAGAGCTACAAACTGGTAATGCCTGTTTAGGAAGGCAAACCTTAGGTACCGATAATGATCCTTGTGAATCGGTATGTGAAGGTAGGCATCCTTTAAATCCACTGTGGTCATGTACTGACCCTTTTGGATCATAGGTAAGATTGTCCGAATAGTTTCCATTTTGAACGATGGAACTCTTAGGAATTTGTTTAGGATCTTTAAGTCCAAGATTGGTCTGAAGGTTCCCTCTTTTTTGGGAACCACAAACAGATTTGAGTAAAACCCTTGTCCGTGTTCCGACCGCGGAACTGGGTGGATCACTCCCATTAGTAAAAGGTCTTGTACACAGCGTAGAAACGCCTCTTTCTTTATCTGGTTTGCTGACAACCTTGAAAGATGAAATCTCCCTTTTGGAGGAGAAGCTTTGAAGTCCAGAAGATATCCCTGAGATATGATCTCTAACGCCCAGGGATCCTGGACATCTCTTGCCCAAGCCTGGGCGAAGAGAGAAAGTCTGCCCCCCACTAGATCCGTTTCCGGATCGGGGGCCCTCACTTCATGCTGTCTTAGGGGCAGCAGCAGGCTTTCTGGCCTGCTTGCCCTTGTTCCAGGACTGGTTAGGTTTCCAGCCCTGTCTGTAGCGAGCAACAGTTCCTTCCTGTTTTGGAGCGGAGGAAGTTGATGCTGCTCCTGCCTTGAAGTTACGAAAGGCACGAAAATTAGACTGTTTAGCCCTTGGTTTGGCTCTGTCTTGAGGCAGGGCATGGCCCTTACCTCCAGTAATGTCAGCGATAATTTCTTTCAAACCGGGCCCGAATAATGTCTGCCCTTTGAAAGGTATGTTAAGCAATTTAGATTTAGAAGTCACATCGGCTGACCAGGATTTAAGCCACAGCGCTCTGCGTGCTTGAATGGCGAATCCGGAGTTCTTAGCCGTAAGTTTAGTTAAGTGTACTACGGCATCAGAAATAAATGAATTAGCTAGCTTAAGGACTCTAAGCTTGTCTATAATCTCATCCAATGGAGCTGAGCTAATGGTCTCTTCCAGAGACTCGAACCAGAATGCCGCCACAGCCGTGACAGGCGCAATGCATGCAAGGGGTTGTAATATAAAACCTTGTTGAACAAACATTTTCTTAAGGTAACCCTCTAACTTTTTATCCATTGGATCTGAAAAAGCACAGCTATCCTCCACCGGGATAGTGGTGCGCTTAGCCAGAGTAGAAACTGCTCCCTCCACCCTAGGGACCGTCTGCCATAAGTCCCGTGTGGTGGCGTCTATTGGAAACATTTTTCTAAATATAGGAGGGGGTGAAAAAGGCACACCGGGTCTATCCCACTCCTTGTTAACAATTTCTGTAAGCCTTTTAGGTATAGGAAAAACGTCAGTACACGTCGGCCCCAAGGCAGAACATACAGTGATCTGAGATGTCATCGCAGAAAATGCAGCCTGTCTGCAGAAAGAACAGGACACATGCAGGAACTTTTAGCGCTTGAACTTTGTATTGCTGCTCCACATTTGACAGTTCTCTTCAAACAGAGCTGTGCTGTGGTTGCAGTGTGTAAGTTTTCCTTAACACAGTGCATCAAGAGCAAAATGCTGTTTGAAGTGAGTTGTCAAATATGCAGTAGCATATTGCTTTTTGACTGGCTCTCAAAGATTTTTTCATACCCGCCCCCTAGCCTTTCCCAGTCTGCAAAGCTGTTTATTCTGAATGTAAGACATTAGTATGATAATTGCATCTTTTTTATTACTACATTTCTATGTTATACCAAGAGAAAAGGAAACAGATTTATTCAAGAGACATTTTAAAATTTCTTTTTTTTGTATGAAGCTAATTTGCAATGCAATTATTTATAAAGCATTAAAAATTGTTTGATTCTTCAGTTAACCAACACATTGCAGTTGAACTGGTGCCTTAGTGTAACTGTCTAATTTAAAATTTTATTTTATTTAAAAATTACCTGCAGAAAATTTTTCACTAAAAAAATCTCATCGCAGAAAGTGAAGAAAAGTTCTGCCTCTGGGCACGTCGGTACCGCAAAATATTTATCCAGCCTACATATTTTCTCTGGAATTGCAACCGTGTTACAATCATTCAGAGCCGCTAATACCTCCCCTAGTAATACACGGAGGTTCTCAAGCTTAAATTTAAAATTTGAAATGTCTGAGTCCAGTTTACTTGGATCAGATCTGTCACCCACAGAATGAAGCTCTCCGTCCTCATGTTCTGCAAATTGTGATGCAGTATCAGACATGGCTCTATTATTATCAGCGCACTCTGTTCTCACCCCAGAGTGGTCGCGTTTACCCCTAAATTCTGGCAATTTAGATAATACTTCATAACATTAGCCATGTCTTGCAAAGTGATTTGTATGGGCCGCCCTGATGTACTTGGCGCCACAATATCACGCACCTCCTGAGCGGGAGACGAAGGTACTGACACGTGAGGAGAGTTAGTCGGCATAACTTCCCCCGCTTGTCTGGTGAAATTTTCTTTACATGTACAGATTGGCTTTTATTTAAAGTAGCATCAATGCAATTAGTACACAAATTTCTATTGGGCTCCACATTGGCCTTTAAACATATTGCACAAAGAGATTCCTCTGTGTCAGACATGTTTAAACAAACTAGCAATGAAACTAGCAAGCTTGGAAAATACTTTTCAAATAAATTTACAAGCAATATAAAAAAACGTTACTGTGCCTTTAAGAAGCACAAAAAACTGTCACAGTTGAAATAACAATGAACCAAATTAGTTATAGCAACCAAATTTTCACAGTAAATGCATTAAGTTAGCAAAGGATTGCACCCACCAGCAAATGGATGATTAACCCCTTAGTACCCAAAAACGGATAACAATTTAATATAAACGTTTTTATCACAGTCAAAAACACAGTCTCACAGATCTGCTGTGAGTGATTACCTCCCTCAAAACTAGTTTTGGAGACCCCTGGGCTCTGTAGAGACGTCCTGGATCATGGAGGAAGAAATAGGAAGACTGTGACTGAATTTTTACTGCGCAATAAAGCGCCAAAATAGGCCCCTCCCACTCATAGTACAACAGTGGGGAAGCTCAGTAAACTGATTTTATTCATAAACAAACGACAGCCATGTGGAAAAATAATGCCCAAAAAGTTTTATCACCAAGTACCTCAGAGAAAAACGGTTAACATGCCAGTAAACGTTTAAAAATAAAATTATGAAATGTTATTAATAAGCCTGCTGCTAGTCGCTTTCACTGCAGTGGAGGCTCAAATATAAGTTAAATGTATACAGTATTTTCTTAGTGAAGTTCCATTCCCTAGAAATACCTCAGTGTAAACATACATACATATCAGCCTGATACCAGTCGCTACTACTGCATTTAAGGCTGCACTTACATTACATCGGTATTAGCAGTATTTTCTCAGTCAATTCCATTCCTTAGAAAATAATATACTGCAACATACCTCCTTGCAGGTGAACCCTGCCCGCTGTCCCCTGTTCTGAAGTTACCTCACTCCTCAGAATGGCCGAGAACAGCAAATGGATCTTAGTTACGACCGCTAAGATCATACACAAACTCAGGTAGATTCTTCTTCTAATGCTGCCTGAGAAAAAACAACACACTCCGGTGCTGTTTAAAATAACAAACTTTTGATTGAAGAAATAAAAACTAATTTTAACAACCACAGTCCTCTCACACGTCCTATCTATTAGTTAGGTGCAAGAGAATGACTGGGTATGACGTAGAGGGGAGGAGCTATATAGCAGCTCTGCTTGGGTGATCCTCTTGCACTTCCTGTTAGGGAGGAGATATAATCCCATAAGTAATGGATGACCCGTGGACTGACTACACTTAACAGGAGAAATAGACAACATAGAATAGGGGTGGTCAGGGGAGACAAGTTCTACTTTTTGGAAAGACAACAAATAAACACACAGAAACAGTAATGGACTGGGAGAGACAAGTAAAAAACACTTTTTTTCTTCATTTAATTAATGTATTTTGTGTTCAACTTCTGAATCAATCAAGAACAATAGAGCATGCAATTTTAAACAACATTTGCAATTGAATTGACTTATTTTAGTAGCTTAGCTATTTTCTTATTTCTTAAAGGGACACTAAACCCAGAATAAAAGTAATCTTCAATTTCAATATCTATATATTTTAATTATTTTTGTAATTAGCATTGTGTTTCAAATTTTTACCTTTTCTTAGCAATCCAGTTTCGAAAATAGAATGATTTCCAAACCCACCGACGGCGATTCTTTACTATAATCCAGTCCTGAACGATAACCCAGGTTATGAAAATGGCTGCGTTTTAAGGCTTTGCGCATGCGCGATATTCCGACCACGTCATTCTTGACGTCATTAGAAGCAAACCAGCACGCCCGCTGTATCGATATCAGACAGAGCTGATGAATACGCTGAATAGAGCAGGTAAGTGCGGATCGCTGAGAGAACCTCCCTAACAATAACGAGCATTAACTCTATATTTATGTAAAAAAGGAAAAACGTATGAATGAAACACATATTGATTTTTATTTAACTATATGCTCAATACGCTGAAGAGACCAGGTAATAGCTGAGCACTGCGAGAATCTCCCTAACAATAACGAGCATGAATTATAAATTTATGAATGAAACACATATAAATTTAATTTAAATATATATATATAATCTATCTTACTTTTTATAAAACATAGCACTTTGTGGAAATTATGATTACTCTGATATTACAAAAAGCGCATGCGTAATTCCAATACCACTGAATGGGTAAGTGTGGTATCATGGATCGGATATGCGCATGCGCAAGATAACGGATCGCAATGCCCATGCGCCTGGTGAGAAAATCGTCACTTAATGATATGTACAAAATCGGAATATGATTGGAAAAAGAGTTTGGTTGTGCCCGGCCCATATTAGAGGGTTGGCTGTAAAAACGTCATCTTAGAAAAATAAAATTTAATTTTATAGTGTTCTGAAAGATTGTTGTACTGTAAAATTAGGTAAGTGATGAACTATACACGTTAGTGATTTGAAATTGATGGTCAGGTTGTGGACAAAAAAGTAAAGTTTTGGAATCCTTTAAACACAATTAGTTAGGCATACTAAGTTCAGGGCTGCTATTTTGTGGCTGCACAATGCACATGGACAGGTTAATAGGGCATTTGCACACCTGACACAATGAATGCAGATTGCACATTTAAGCATCATGCTATTTTGGATATTTTGGCTCACCAAAATGCATAATGAATTCTTATTGCTGCAGCACTAGCTGGCTAGTAGCAATGATAAATAAAACAAACTGACTTGCATTGCAGCTTACAATAAAAAATTATTCCAATTTTTTTTTTCTTAATTTTTTTTTTTTTTTTTAAATGACTTGCATTGCACTGCAGCAGCATCCATCTAATGTACATTTAAAATTAACACTTGCAATTAGAGGAAAAACATAATAATAAAAAAAAAGTTGTGTACTGATGATTGATGATCTATCTTCTGGGAATCTACACTTGACTCAACTAAATTATATATTAAATAGATATAAATATAATAATTACATTTATCATCTATCTAGTAAGTAACTCTATATCATTCATCCTCTATAAGCTATCTACTAGATAGATGATAGAGATAGAGTAGTAGATATTATTTATATATATACTTTAAAGTTTTGTACAATAATCACTTTATTGCTCACAACTTTGAGCTGTCCCACCGCCACACCACCGCTTGACCACCGCCACACCACTCCCAGATGACTCCCAGATGAATGTCTGTTGCTCAAACACACTCTGCAATCTCAGCAAAAATTGCCATTTTTGCTGGCATTCTCAGGTCGCACACTGGTCTGCCTCTCATCCTCCCTCTCCGCCTCCGTTTTCATGACAATCTGAATTTTTTTTTTCAAAAAATTGCGTACACAGCATTTAATCGCGGTTTAAAACTGTATCTACGATTAATCGTGCAGCCCTACAAGGCGTGAAAAGACACATACTTCTATCAGAGAACTGTAGAAAAAGAAAGAACAGAGTAAACAACTCTGGCTTTCTATAACAAGGGTAGCAACAATGTTAGAACAAGGCAAGGACAACCTCTCCACCTTCTAACTGATAAAAGCCACCACTACTCTTACTAAAGAGATTGACGTGGACACAGCTAAACCCCAATCTTTGCTTGCAGGGAAAAATACCCATAAAAGGATTAAATATTTTAAGACACCAACTTTGCACATCCTCCATTAACAGAGGCAAAGAGAATGACTGGGGGTTATGGGTGTCAATTATTTTTTGTGTTAAAAAAAATAAACAAGCACATTTATTTTTTTCCAAATGTATAATCAACCAATATTAAAATTTACAATAAATGGAAAGTAACATTAAAAAACCATGAATGAAACTCACCTTCAAATAGAAAAATAAGGCTGATTATGAAGAAATAATAGTTTTTGCTGCAGTAGTTGGTCAATATTGATGTACAACAACGGATCATGTTTATTGAACTGCTTTGGGTTTCGCCGCAGAGTAGAATAGCGACGTCACTAAGAGGGAGTAACAATAGTGCAACGTAACCCCCCTTAACCCGGCCCCTCATGCAGATTACTTGATTATTGTAACGCCCAGCATGGAACTACTTGGGAAATGCTGTGACGTTACAGGAATACGGACAATTATGCCCATGCTCAAGCAGCCATATTTAGAAGTTAAGATATGTGCGTACGACCGCATAGATTGGCTAGAAAACGGTAAGATCTGGAGGGCATGATCTTAGTTTTTGCAAACCCAGCAAATTATATTAAAAAGCGAAATAAACAGGTTATAAAGGTCTATGGCAATATTACTTGGCAGAAAAAATGCTGCATGGATAAGTAAAAATAATTTTCGAGTTTACTATCCTTTTAACAGCTCTGCTGGGATGCTCTTTGCCTCCTCCTGCTGACCAGGAGTGAATATCCCACTAGTAATTGGAATGACGTTGTGGACTCTTTATGTCATAGGAAAGAAAATTGTTTTATCCAATATGACCACATTCCAAAGTTATGAACTATTGAAAAAAATCAATGCCCACTGCTGTGTGATTTCTGTGGGACAGCTGTCCCTATAATTTAACCATATTATGCATATTACATGTAAAAAGCTCCAGATTATGGGCTAGATTAAAAGTGAGGCGCAAACGTTTTTGCGCAAGCGATATTGTGTTTTTTCACAATCAGTTTTTTTATTGCGCTTATATTACAAGTTGAGCAAAAATCACAATTGCGCTAGTGCAATCACGATTTACGCTACAATTCTTACTGCAATCTCAGAGATGTGGTTAACTGTTTTGCGAAACTAAAAAGTTGCACACAAAAAACATTCACAAAATACATTACAAAGTAAACTCATAATAACACCATCTAATAAAAATTATTCAAAAATATATTGCACAAAAAAAGTTATAAGAGATCAAAGATATGAGGTCTCAGGTGTAAGAAGAAAAAAGCCACCAAAGTACTTTAACATAGAGATACATACAGATAAATTGCTTAAGATGTATTAGTATATATATATATATATATATATATATATATATATATATATATATATATATATATATATAAGGATGTTACCACTTTATTCACACATATTGTGGTACACTTCACATCCAAAAACATCCAACGTTTTGGTCCTCCACCTGGGAACTTTATCAAGGATACAACACACTTAAAAGGGAGGGGTGCTACGGAATGACCTTTATGTGAAGGATACAGATAGAAATTCACTGCTTTTGGCTTCCAGTTTTCACCCCAAATCACTAATGGATAGCTTACCTATTAGCCCATTTTTAAGGATCAATAGAATTGTCTCTGATGAGGGACAGATATAGGTTAGGGAGGAGGAAATGACCAACATATCCCTTGATAGAGGCTTTCTCCAACATTGGTGTGTCCGGTCCACGGCGTCATCCTTACTTGTGGGATATTCTCTTCCCCAACAGGAAATGGCAAAGAGTCCCAGCAAAGCTGGTCACATGATCCCTCCTAGGCTCCGCCCACCCCAGTCATTCTCTTTGCCGTTGCACAGGCAACATCTCCACGGAGATGGTTAAGAGTTTTTTGGTGTTTAAATGTAGTTTTATTCTTCTATCAAGTGTTTGTTATTTTAAAATAGTGCTGGTATGTACTATTTACTCTGAAACAGAAAAGGATGAAGATTTCTGTTTGTAAGAGGAAGATGATTTTTAGCCGACAGTAACTAAAATCGATTGCTGTTTCCACACAGGACTGTTGAGATTTAGTAACTTCAGTTGGGGGAAACAGTTAGCAGTCTTTTCTGCTTAAGGTATGACTAGCCATATTTCTAACAAGACCATGTAATGCTGGAAGGCTGTCATTTCCCCTCATGGGGACCGGTAAGCCATTTTCTTAGTTAAACATAAAAGAATAAAGGGCTTCAAAAAGGGCTTAAAAACTGGTAGACATTTTTCTGGGCTAAAACAATTGCTTTACTAGGCATATTATGCAGATTCTAACTAATTATTGGTATTATAATCTTGGGGAACGTTTAGAAAAATGGCAGGCACTGTGTTGGACACCTTTTTCAGATGGGGGCCTTTCTAGTTATAGACAGAGCCTCATTCTGGGACTGTATAGGGGTTAAATGTAAAAACAGCTCCGTTAATTTAAGGGTTAAAGCTCTGAAATTTGGTGTGCAATACTTTTAATGCTTTAAGACACTGTGGTGAAATGTTGGTGAATTTTGAACAATTCCTTCATACTTTTTCACATATTCAGTAATAAAGTGTTTTCAGTTTGAAATTTAAAGTGACAGTAACGGTTTTATTTTAAAACGTTTTTTGTGCTTTGTTGACAAGTTTAAGCCTGTTTAACATGTCTGTACCATTAGATAAGCTATGTTCTATATGTATGAAAGCCAATGTGTCTCCCCATTTAAATTTATGTGATAATTGTGCCTAACAGGCCCATTTATCAAGCTCCGTATGGAGCTTGAAGGGCCGTGTTTCTGGCGAGTCTTCAGACTCGCCAGAAACACAACTTATGAAGCAGCGGTCTAAAGACCGCTGCTCCATAATCCTGTCCGCCTGCTCTGAACAGGCGGACAGGAATCGCCAGACATCAACCCGATCGAATACGATCGGGTTGATTGACAGCTCCCTGCTGGCGGCCGATTGGCCGCGAGTCAGCAGGGGGTGGCGTTGCACCAGCAGCTCTTGTGAGCTGCTGGTGCAATGTTAAATGCGGAGAGCGTATTGCTCTCCGCATATAGCGAGGTCTTGCGGACCTGATCCGCAGTGTCGGATCAGGTCCGCAAGCCCTTTGATAAATGGGCCTGATAGTGTCCAAACAAAGTAAGGACAGTAATGCAACAGATAATGATATTGCCCAAGATGATTCCTCAAATGAGGGGAGTAAACATGATACTACATCATCCCCTACTGTGTCTACACCAGTTATGCCCACACAGGAGGCCCCTAGTACATCTAGTGCGCCAATACTTATTACCATGCAACAATTAACGGCTGTAATGGATAACTCCATAGCAAATCTTTTATCCAAAATGCCTACTTATCAGAGAAAGCGCGATTGCTCTGTTTTAAACACTGAAGAGCAAGAGGACGCTGATGATAACTGTTCTGACATACCCTCACACCAATCTCAAGGGGCCATGAGGGAGGTTTTGTCTGATGGAGAAATTTCAGATTCAGGAAAAATTTCTCATCAAGCTGAACCTGATGTTGTGACATTTAAATTTAAATTAGAACATCTCCGCGCACTGCTTAAGGAGGTGTTATCTACTCTGGATGATTGTGACAATTTGGTCATTCCAGAGAAATTATGTAAGATGGACAAGTTCCTAGAGGTTCCGGTGCCCCCCGACGCTTTTCCTATACCCAAGCGGGTGGCGGACATAGTAAATAAAGAGTGGGAAAGGCCCGGCATACCTTTTGTTCCCCCCCCCTATATTTAAGAAATTATTTCCTATAGTCGACCCCAGAAAGGACTTATGGCAGACAGTCCCCAAGGTCGAGGGGGCGGTTTCTACTCTAAACAAACGCACTACTATTCCTATCGAAGATAGTTGTGCTTTCAAAAATCCTATGGATAAGAAATTAGAGGGTTTGCTTAAAAAGATTTTTGTACAGCAAGGTTACCTTCTACAACCAATTTCATGCATTGTTCCTGTCACTACAGCAGCGTGTTTCTGGTTCGAGGAACTAGAAAAATCGCTCAGTAAAGAATCTTCGTATGAGGAGGTTATGGACAGAGTTCAAGCACTTAAATTGGCTAACTCTTTTGTTTTAGATGCCGCTTTGCAATTAGCTAGATTAGCGGCGAAAAATTCAGGGTTTGCTGTCGTGGCGCGCAGAGTGCTTTGGCTAAAGTCTTGGTCAGCGGATGTGTCTTTCAAGACAAAATTGCTTAACATTCCTTTCAAAGGTAAAACATTATTTGGACCTGATTTGAAAGAGATTATTTCAGACATCACTGGGGGAAAGGGCCACGCCCTCCCACAGGATAGGTCTTTTAAGGCTAATAATAAGCCTAATTTTCGT
Organism: Bombina bombina; assembly: GCF_027579735.1. Taxonomy (NCBI): domain Eukaryota; kingdom Metazoa; phylum Chordata; class Amphibia; order Anura; family Bombinatoridae; genus Bombina; species Bombina bombina. Next base: position 495,447,546 of record NC_069501.1, on the reverse strand, counting down.
CCCTTTCGCAGAAACGGACCAGTCTCTAATTCTGTATCCTCTAAGCAAGAGGGTAATACTTCACAACCCAAACCAGCCTGGAAACCAATGCAAGGCTGGAACAAGGGTAAGCAGGCCAAGAGGCCTACCACTGCTACCAAAACAGCATGAAGGGATAGCCCCCGATCCGGGACCGGATCTAGTGGGGGGCAGACTTTCTCTCTTTGCTCAGGCTTGGGCAAGAGATGTTCAGGATCCTTGGGCGCTAGAAATAGTTTCTCAAGGTTATCTCCTGGAATTCAAGGAACTACCCCCAAGGGGAAGGTTCCACAGGTCTCAATTATATTCAAACCAAATAAAGGGACAGGCATTCTTACATTGTGTAGAAGACCTGTTAAAGATGGGAGTGATACATCCAGTTCCAATAAGAGAACAAGGAAGGGGATTTTATTCCAATCTGTTCATAGTTCCCAAAAAAGAGGGAACATTCAGACCAATTTTGGATCTAAAGATCCTAAACAAATTTCTCAGGGTACCATCGTTCAAAATGGAAACTATTCGAACGATCCTACCTACTATCCAGGAAAATCAATTTATGACTACCGTGGATTTAAAGGATGCGTACCCCCATATTCCTATCCACAAGCAACATCATCAGTTCCTAAGGTTCGCTTTTCTGGACAAGCATTACCAGTTTGTGGCACTTCCATTTGGATTAGCCACTGCTCCAGGATTTTCACAAAGGTACTAGGGTCCCTTCTAGCGGTTCTAAGACCAAGGGGCATTGCAGTAGTACCTTACTTGGACGACATCCTGATTCAAGCGTCGTCCCTGTCAAAAGCAAAGGCTCATACGGACATCGTCCTAGCCTTTCTCAGATCTCACGGATGGAAGGTGAACAAAGAAAAAAGTTCTCTGTCCCCGTCAACAAGAGTTCCCTTCTTGGGAACAATAATAGATTCCTTAGAAATGAGGATTTTTCTGACAGAGGTCAGAAAATCAAAACTTCTAATCTCTTGTAAAGTACTTCATTCTGTTCCTCGTCCTTCCATAGCGCAGTGCATGGAAGTAATAGGATTGATGGTTGCAACAATGGACATAGTTCCTTTTGCACAAATTCATCTAAGACCATTACAACTGTGCATGCTCAGACAGTGGAATGGGGATTATACAGACTTGTCTCCGACGATTCAAGTAGATCAAAAGACCAGAGATTCAGTCCGTTGGTGGCTGACCCTGGACAATCTGTCACAGGGAATGAGCTTCCGCAGACCAGAGTGGGTCATTGTCACGACCGACGCCAGCCTAGTGGGCTGGGGCGCGGTCTGGGAATCCCTGAAAGCTCAGGGTCTATGGTCTCGGGAAGAGTCTCTTCTCCCGATAAACATTCTGGAACTGAGAGCGATATTCAATGCTCTCAGAGCTTGGCCTCAACTAGCAAAGGCCAAATTCATAAGGTTTCAGTCAGACAACATGACGACCGTTGCATATATCAATCATCAGGGGGGAACAAGGACTTCCCTGGCGATGAAAGAAGTGACCAAGATAATTCAATGGGCGGAGGATCACTCCTGCCACTTGTCTGCGATCCACATCCCAGGAGTGGAAAATTGGGAAGCGGATTTTCTGAGTCGTCAGACATTCCATCCGGGGGAGTGGGAACTCCATCCGGAAATCTTTTCCCAAATAACTCAATTATGGGGCATTCCAGACATGGATCTGATGGCGTCTCGTCAGAACTTCAAGGTTCCTTGCTACGGGTCCAGATCCAGGGATCCCAAGGCGACCCTAGTAGATGCACTAGTAGCACCTTGGACCTTCAACCTAGCTTATGTATTCCCACCGTTTCCTCTCATCCCCAGGCTGGTAGCCAGGATCAATCAGGAGAGGGCCTCGGTGATCTTGATAGCTCCTGCGTGGCCACGCAGGACTTGGTATGCAGACCTGGTGAATATGTCATCGGCTCCACCATGGAAGCTACCTTTGAGACAGGACCTTCTTGTTCAGGGTCCATTCGAACATCCGAATCTGGTTTCCCTCCAACTGACGGCTTGGAGATTGAACGCTTGATTTTATCAAAGCGTGGGTTTTCAGATTCTGTAATAGATACTCTGATTCAGGCTAGAAAGCCTGTAACTAGAAAAATTTACCATAAAATATGGAAAAAATATATCTGTTGGTGTGAATCTAAAGGATTCCCATGGAACAAGATAAAAATTCCTAAGATTCTATCCTTTCTACAAGAAGGTTTGGAGAAAGGATTATCTGCAAGTTCTCTGAAGGGACAGATCTCTGCTTTATCTGTTTTACTTCACAAAAGACTGGCAGCTGTGCCAGATGTTCAAGCATTTGTTCAGGCTCTGGTTAGGATCAAGCCTGTTTACAGACCTTTGACTCCTCCCTGGAGTCTAAATCTAGTTCTTTCAGTTCTTCAAGGGGTTCCGTTTGAACCCTTACATTCCGTAGATATTAAGTTATTATCTTGGAAAGTTTTGTTTTTGGTTGCAATTTCTTCTGCTAGAAGAGTTTCAGAGTTATCTGCTCTGCAGTGTTCTCCGCCCTATCTGGTGTTCCATGCAGATAAGGTGGTTTTGCGTACTAAGCCTGGTTTTCTTCCGAAAGTTGTTTCCAACAAAAATATTAACCAGGAGATAGTTGTACCTTCTTTGTGTCTGAATCCAGTTTCAAAGAAGGAACGTTTGTTACACAATTTGGACGTAGTCCGTGCTCTAAAATTCTATTTAGAGGCTACTAAAGATTTCAGACAAACATCTTCCTTGTTTGTTGTTTATTCTGGTAAAAGGAGAGGTCAAAAAGCGACTTCTACCTCTCTTTCCTTTTGGCTTAAAAGCATTATCCGATTGGCTTATGAGACTGCCGGACGGCAGCCTCCTGAAAGAATCACAGCTCACTCCACTAGGGCTGTGGCTTCCACATGGGCCTTCAAGAACGAGGCTTCTGTTGACCAGATATGTAAGGCAGCGACTTGGTCTTCACTGCACACTTTTGCCAAATTTTACAAATTTGATACTTTTGCTTCTTCGGAGGCTATTTTTGGGAGAAAGGTTTTGCAAGCCGTGGTGCCTTCCATTTAGGTGACCTGATTTGCTCCCTCCCTTCATCCGTGTCCTAAAGCTTTGGTATTGGTTCCCACAAGTAAGGATGACGCCGTGGACCGGACACACCAATGTTGGAGAAAACAGGATTTATGCTTACCTGATAAATTACTTTCTCCAACGGTGTGTCCGGTCCACGGCCCGCCCTGGTTTTTTAATCAGGTCTGATTAATTATTTTCTCTAACTACAGTCACCATGGTATCATATGGTTTCTCCTATATATATTTCCTCCTGTCCGTCGGTCGAATGACTGGGGTGGGCGGAGCCTAGGAGGGATCATGTGACCAGCTTTGCTGGGACTCTTTGCCATTTCCTGTTGGGGAAGAGAATATCCCACAAGTAAGGATGACGCCGTGGACCGGACACACCGTTGGAGAAAGTAATTTATCAGGTAAGCATAAATTCTGTTTTTCAGTAAAAAGTGTTGAGAGTGCCAGAATAAGGAGTAAGATGACCAAGAGAGCTACAAGCTCTGAACCACCTTCATGTGTCTTTACCTCTAGGTTTAATTTAGTCACTCAGCAGATGAAACAATATACACATATTGGGACACTCTATCTACAGATGACTCTCTGAAGGGTGTTTTCAAAACCCGTCCTCTGATTGGAAATAGGAGAAGAAAAAGTTTGAAGGACCTTCTGGTTTGAGCTGACCCTATTCGAAGTTATGACGTTAGGAGTTGGGACATTAACACAGGCTGCCATAGATCAGATGGATGTATAACCTGCAACAGCCTTATTGTGGGCAATTCGTTCAGTCACCCTAGGACGGGCAAAAGGATCTGTTTGAAGCATAGATTAACCTGTTCTTCACAGATGGTGGTCTACATTATTAAATGCCCGTGTGGCCATACCTCTGTAGGCAAAACGAAGTGCCCCCTGAAGGACAGAATGGCCAATCACCGGTCAAGCATACAACAAGCCCTGAAGAAAGGAAAGAGTGACCAGCCAGTGGCATTGCATTTTTTGCAAGATAAACATACGGTCACTGACCTTTGCTGTATGCCTATAGATCAAGTCAAGCAACAGAGGTGGGGATGTGAATAAATTACTACTCAGAAGAGAGATCGAGTGGATTGCAAACGATGGCACCCTGGGGTCTCAATAAGCAAATCTAGCTCTCATGTTTTTTGGATTAAAGATAATTTAGTTGCTGTTTGTTTTTGATTTCTTTGATTGCATTAACTTTGTGCTTAAGTTTTATCTTAGATCATATCTCTTGGTCATTTTACTAAAATCAGTTAGAATAAGTGTGAGATAGAATTAGTAAGTATTGTGCTCAGTATTTTATGGAGTATGATTTACCCTACTGTGATTTTGATTGGTACTTAAAATGATTACAGGAGGCAGCAACTTCCGTTTTTGTAATTTTGACTTTTTTATGTAGCACAAGGATGCGATTTAGCCCTCCTGATGTTTGTTTTGATGTGGAAATTTGTTTTCAGTACTTTTTTCTAAACTTTAGTTTAGTAGTTTATTTGTTAATTTTGTGATGATGTCATCACAGGAAGTTTGTGCCTGCTGTTCATGTTTGGTGATTTTCAGATGAGAAGTGTGTATAGATCCCTATGTGGAATACAATTTAAGGTGGGTGTTTAAGTTTGTGTTGTATCCTTGATAAAGGTCCCAGGTGGAGGACAGAAACGTTGGATGTTTTTAGATGTGAAGTGTACCACAATATGTGAATAAAGTGATAACATCCTTATTGAAGAAACCGGGTGCGAGTGTGTTTGGAGACTCTTTACCGGCCATTATTACCTTAAGGTTGTGTAAGATATATATATATATATATATATATATATATATATATATATATATATTACTGTGTATTTACTGTACATATTTCACATTCAAATGTTCTGCACACAGCAGAATAATGTATGTTCTAAGTCAGAACCAACCAGTGTGCCGTGAGAGATCCTCAGGTGTGCCGCGGCAGACTGACAACAGTGCGGCGGTATCCCTCTTTCAAATTTTGAAAAATTGGGAGGTATGTGACAGGCTCATCAGGCATCATTTACAACTATGACATTGACATTCATTCACAGACAATGATTATGATTGTTTTGTGAATGAATGTCAATATGTCATGTATAGTTTGTAGGAGGCATGGCATGACAGCACAGTACAGTGTATATATATATATATATATATATATATATATATATATATATATATATATACTGTATATATATCCTGTATTAGGCTACGTGTGATTTTTTTATGTAAAAAAGTGTGCCACGGCAAAAAAAAGGTTGCAAATCACTGTTCTAAGTTACTCTAAATAGATATTCCTATATATATATCTGTATATATCTACACCTATACATAATCATCTATATATACAGTAGGTAGGTATACATATATATTTATTTTTTAAAAAAACATCAGATATATGTAGAAATATTTAATTATGAATAAATAGAACATATTCCGTTAAGAACATTGGAATATGAAATATTCATATTTTCATGTTGGCTTAGCCTGATTGCAAAAATGCGACTGTGTTTACGCGATAGTTGGGTGTTAGGGTTTTTTTCACTTTTGTTTCTCCCTTGACCTCTTTGGGGGAATACATGAAAGCGCATGCGATATTAGATGTTCATAATTTTGCGTTAATCTTGTTACAGTTGGTGCAAAAACATAATTTATGCTTACCTGATAAATTTATTTCTCTTGTAGTGTGTTCAGTCCACGGCTCATCCATTACTTATGGGATATATTCTCCTTCCCAACAGGAAGTTGCAAGAGGATCACCCAAGCAGAGCTGCTATATAGCTCCTCCCCTCACATGTCATATCCAGTCATTCGACCGAAACAAGACGAGAAAGGAGAAACTATAGGGTGCAGTGGTGACTGGAGTTATAATTTAAAATTTAGAACCTGCCTCAAAAAGACAGGGCGGGCCGTGGACTGAACACACTACAAGAGAAATAAATTTATCAGGTAAGCATAAATTATGTTTTCTCTTGTTAAGTGTGTTCAGTCCACGGGTCATCCATTACTTATGGGATACCAATACCAAAGCTAAAGTACACGGATGATGGGAGGGACAAGGCAGGAACATTAAACAGAAGGAACCACTGCCTGTAGAACCTTTCTCCCAAAAACAGCCTCCGAAGAAGCAAAAGTGTCAAATTTGTAAAATTTGGAAAAAGTATGAAGTGAAGACCAAGTTGCAGCCTTGCAAATCTGTTCAACAGAGGCCTCATTCTTAAAGGCCCAGGTGGAAGCCACAGCTCTAGTGGAATGAGCTGTAATTCTTTCAGGAGGCTGCTGTCCAGCAGTCTCATAGGCTAAGCGTATTATGCTACGAAGCCAAAAAGAGAGAGAGGTAGCCGAAGCCTTTTGACCTCTCCTCTGTCCAGAGTAAACGACAAACAGAGAAGTTTGTCGAAAATCTTTAGTTGCCTGTAAGTAGAACTTCAGGGCACGGACCACGTCTAGATTATGCAAAAGACGTTCCTTCTTTGAAGAAGGATTAGGACATAACGATGGAACAACAATCTCTTGATTGATATTCCTGTTAGAAACAACCTTAGGTAAAAACCCAGGTTTAGTACGCAGGACTACCTTGTCTGAATGAAAGATCAGATAAGGAGAATCACAATGTAAGGCAGATAACTCAGAGACTCTTCGAGCCGAGGAAATAGCCATCAAAAACAGAACTTTCCAAGATAAAAGCTTAATATCAATGGAATGAAGGGGTTCAAACGGAACACCCTGAAGAACTTTAAGAACCAAGTTTAAGCTCCACGGAGGAGCAACAGTTTTAAACACAGGCTTAATCCTAGCCAAAGCCTGACAAAAAGCATGGACGTCTGGATTCTCTGCCAGACGCTTGTGTAAAAGAATAGACAGAGCAGAAATCTGTCCCTTTAGCGAACTAGCGGATAAGCCCTTTTCTAAACCCTCTTGTAGAAAAGACAATATCCTAGGAATCCTAACCTTACTCCATGAGTAACTCTTGGATTCACACCAATATAAATATTTACGCCATATCTTGTGGTAAATTTTTCTGGTAACAGGTTTCCGAGCCTGTATTAATGTATCAATAACCGAATCCGAAAACCCACGCTTTGATAGAATCAAGCGTTCAATTTCCAAGCAGTCAGCCTCAGAGAAATTAGGTTTGGATGGTTGAAAGGACCCTGGATTAGAAGGTCCTGCCTCAGGGGTAGAGACCATGGTGTACAGGACGACATGTCCACTAGGTCTGCATACCAGGTCCTGCGTGGCCACGCAGGCGCTATCAGAAACACCGATGCTCTCTCCTGTTTGATCCTGGCAATCAGTCGAGGTAGCAACGGAAAAGGTGGAAACACATAAGCTATGTTGAAAACCCAAGGGGCTGCTAGTGCATCTACCAGCACCGCACCCGGGTCCCTGGACCTGGATCCGTAACAAGGAAGCTTGGCGTTCTGGCGAGATGCCATGAGATCCAGATCCGGTTTGCCCCAACGACGAATCAGTTGAGCAAATACCTCCGGGTGAAGTTCCCACTCCCCCGGGTGAAAGGTCTGTCGACTTAGAAAATCCGCCTCCCAGTTCTCCACGCCTGGGATGTAGATCGCTGACAGGTGGCAAGAGTGAGACTCTGCCCAGCGAATTATCTTCAAGACTTCCAACATCGCTAGGGAACTCCTGGTTCCCCCTTGATGATTGATGTAAGCCACAGTCGTGATGTTGCCCGACTGAAATCTGATGAACCTCAGTGTTGCTAACTGAGGCCAAGTTAGAAGAGCATTGAATATTGCTCTTAATTCTAGAATGTTTATCGGGAGGAGTCTCTCCTCCTGAGTCCACGATCCCTGAGCCTTCAGGGAGTTCCAGACTGCTCCCCAGCCTAGTAGGCTGGCATCTGTTGTTACAATCGTCCAATCTGGTCTGCGAAAAGTCAATCCTTTGGACAGATGAACCCGTGACAACCACCAGAGAAGAGAATGTCTGGTCTCCTGGTCCAGATTTAGCAAAGGGGACAGATCTGAGTAATCCCTGTTCCATTGACTTAGCATGCATAGTTGCAGCGGTCTGAGATGTAGGTGCGCAAATGGCACTATTTCCATTGCCGCGACCATTAAGCCGATTACTTCCATGCACTGAGCTACTGATGGGCTTGGAATGGAGTGAAGGACACGGCAAGCATTGAGAATCTTTGATAACCTGGACTCCGTCAGGTAAATCTTCATCTCTACAGAATCTATAAGAGTCCCTAGAAAAGGGACCCTTGTGAGTGGTAACAGAGAACTTTTCTCCACGTTCACTTTCCACCCATGCGACCTCAGAAATGCTAGAACTATCTCTGTATGAGACTTTGCATTCTGAAAACTTGACGCTTGTATCAGAATGTCGTCTAGGTACGGAGCCACCGCTATGCCTCGTGGTCTTAGTACCGCCAGAAGTGAGCCCAGAACCTTTGTAAAAATTATCGGGGCCGTAGCTAACCTGAAGGGAAGAGCTACAAACTGGTAATGCCTGTCTAGAAAGGCAAACCTTAGGTACCGATAATGATCTTTGTGAATCGGTATGTGAAGGTAGGCATCCTTTAAGTCCACTGTGGTCATATATTGACCCTCTTGGATCATGGGTAGGATGGTCCGAATGGTTTCCATCTTGAACGACGGAACCCTTAGGAATTTGTTTAAGATCTTTAAGTCTAAGATTGGTCTGAAAGTTCCCTCTTTCTTGGGAACCACAAACAGATTTGAATAAAACCCTTGCCCCTGTTCCGTTCACGGAACTGGGTGGATCACTCCCATCACTAAGAGGTCTTGTACACATTGTAGAAATGCCTCTTTCTTTACTAGGTTTGTTGATAACCTTGACAGATGAAACCTCCCTTGTGGAGGAGAAGTTTTGAAATCCAGAAGGTATCCCTGAGATATAATCTCTAACGTCCAGGGATCCTGTACATCTCTTGCCCAAGCCTGGGCGAAGAGAGAAAGTCTGCCCCCCACTAGATCCGTCTCCGGAAAGGGGGCCCTGTCTTCATGCTGTCTTAGGGGCGGAAGTAGGCTTTCTGGCCTGCTTGCCCTTGTTCCATGACTGGTTGCCTTTCCAACCCTGTCTGTAACGAGCAGTAGTTCCTTCCTGTTTTGGAGCGGAGGAAGTTGATGCTGCTCCTGCCTTGAAATTACGAAAGGCACGAAAATTAGACTGTTTGGCCTTTGATTTGGCCCTGTCCTGAGGAAGGGTGTGGCCCTTACCTCCAGTAATGTCAGCAATAATTTCCTTCAAGCCGGGCCTGAATAAGGTCTGCCCTTTGAAAGGAATGTTTAGTAGTTTAGACTTAGAAGTTACATCTGCTGACCAGGATTTAAGGTGAAAAAGTTATGGAGATTAGGCGCTTAATCTGCAAAAGGGATAAAGGTGTGTATGGAAGTCGTTAGCTAAATATGTAGAAAAAACTGGACCTTGGACAGAATAAGTGAAAAATTCTTCTACAATTTATTTTCAAAATAAAAACATAATACCAAGATAAAATAAATCACAATCCCTAAGTGTTGCAACACTATATCGATCAATTCATAAAATTTCTAAAATTCAGATATACATTTGTTTTATACACAAATAAAAGGATTTATCTGCTCTTTTGTATCCTTTGTTCAAAGATTTTAGATAGAATATATTCTTTTATTTCAACACAATTAATAATATTTGTCTCTTTTCGATATTTTATATCTATATTTCATCAACTTTAAAATTACAAATATTTAGCAAAAACTAACAATTAGTTAAAACAATTTAAATGCAAAACTGATTATAAATGGTGTCCCCACAATGGCTGTTTACTTATATTGGTTGTAATTTTTTGTATTTAAAAAGTTCATCAAAGCATTTGTAAGTAATTGGAGATAAATTACTGAGGGCTGTGTTCTTTATCCTTATGTTTATGTTGTGATATATTACGGTTTCACAGTTACCTCTTTGTATCCTCAGTGAGCTTAATTTGTAGAAAAGGAATGTTCCAAACAGTGTTTAGGGGTGATTTTCTTACCCTCTCTTGTGAGCTGTTACTACTCACGGCTTCCCAGCGGTTCCTATGTGTCCTCAGTTTGACTCTCAGACAAGGGGTTCCGGTAGGTAATTTTCTTTGTGTTACCTTGTCACTGGTCTTTGTAGAAGTGCTCTGATTACAGCACCAAACTGTAGACAATCTTTTTGTTTCTGTAACTTGCGCAAGTTAGCTTTTGTGTTTGTAGTTCCTCAATCTGCTGCACTTAAGTACTTCTGTACGCAGGAAAAAAACAGGCTTTCTCTTTCTTGGTGTTCACACAGATATCAACATGTTTCACCAGCAACCCTGGCTTTATCAAGATAAGACCAGGATTTAAGCCATAGCGCTCTGCGTGCCTGTATGGCGAATCCGGAACTCTTAGCCGTAACTTTGGTTAAATGCACTACGGCATCCGAAACAAACGCATTAGCCAGCTTAAGGGTTCTAATCTTGCTCAAAGATTCATCCAATGGTGCTGTGCGTATCGCCTCTTCCAGAGACTCAAACCAGAATGCCGCTGCAGCAGTGACAGGCGCAATGCATGCAAGAGGCTGTAATATAAAACCTTGTTAAACAAACATTTTCTTAAGGTAACCCTCTAATTTTTTATCCATTGGATCTGAGAAGCACAGCTATCCTCCACTGGGATAGTGGTACGCTTGGCTAAAGTAGAAACTGCTCCCTCCACCTTAGGGACCGTCTGCCATAAGTCTCGTGTGGTGGCGTCTATAGGGAACATTTTTCTAAATATCGGAGGAGGGGAAAAAGGCACACCGGGTCTATCCCACTCCTTGCTAATAATCTCTGTAAGCCTCTTTGGTATAGGAAAAACGTCAGTACACACCGGTACCGCATAGTATTTATCCAGCCTACATAATTTCTCTGGGATTGCCACAGTGTCACAATCATTCAGAGCCGCTAACACCTCCCCTAGCAACACGCGGAGGTTATCAAGCTTAAATTTAAAATTTGAAATTTCTGAATCCGGTCTCCCCGAATCAGAACCGTCACCCACAGAATGAAGCTCTCCATCCTCATGTTCTGCAAATTGTGACGCAGTATCAGACATGGCTCTCGTGTCATCGGCGCGCTCTGTCCTTAACCCAGAGCTGTCGCGCTTGCCTCTTAACTCGGGCATATTGTATAATACTTCTTTCATAACATTAGCCATATCATGTAAAGTGATTTGTAAGGGCCTTGATGTACTTGGCGCCTCAATCTTACGCACCTCCCGAGCGGGAGACGAAGGTACTGACACGTGAGGAGAGTTAGACGGCATAACTTCCCCCTCGTTGACTGGTGATAATTTCTTTATCGGTACAGATTGACTTTTATTCAAAGTAATATCAATACAATTGGTACACATATTTCTATTGGGCTCCACATCGGCTTTTAAACATAATGAACAAGCAGATTCCTCTGTATCAGACATGTTTAAACAGACTAGCAATGAAGCTAGCAAGCTTGGAAATTACTTCAATAAGTTTACAAGCAATATAAAAAACGCTGCAGCGCTTTTTTAAAAAACACAATTGAATAACAAAGAACTAGTTCAGTTATAGTCAACAATTCTTTAAATGTATTAATTAGCAGAGGATTGCACCCATTAGCAAAAGGATGATTAACCCCTCAGTACCCAAAAAACGGATAGCAAATTAAAATTTAACGCTTTTATCACAGTCAAACACACTGTCACAGGTCTGCTGTGACTGATTACCTCCCTCAAAAACGAATTTTGAAGATCCCTGAGCTCTCTGGAGACGTCCTGGATCAAAGAGGAAGAAGCAGGAAGACTGTGCTAGAATTTTAACTGCGCAACAAGGCGCTAAAAAAGGTCCCTTCCACTCCAACAGTGGGAGACCTGATATAACGGTTTCTATGCAGAAAACAGAATTTATGTTTACCTGATAAATTACTTTCTCCAACGGTGTGTCAGGTCCACGGCGTCATCCTTACTTGTGGGATATTCTCCTCCCCAACAGGAAATGGCAAAGAGCCCAGCAAAGCTGGTCACATGATCCCTCCTAGGCTCCGCCTTCCCCAGTCATTCGACCGACGTAAAGGAGGAATATTTGCATAGGAGAAATCATATGATACCGTGGTGACTGTAGTTAAAGAAAATAAATTATCAGACCTGATTAAAAAAACCAGGGCGGGCCATGGACCGGACACACCGTTGGAGAAAGTAATTTATCAGGTAAACATAAATTCTGTTTTCTCCAACATAGGTGTGTCCGGTCCACGGCGTCATCCTTACTTGTGGGAACCAATACCAAAGCTTTAGGACACGGATGAAGGGAGGGAGCAAATCAGGTCACCTAGATGGAAGGCACCACGGCTTGCAAAACCTTTCTCCCAAAAATAGCCTCAGAAGAAGCAAAAGTATCAAATTTGTAAAATTTAGTAAAAGTGTGCAGTGAAGACCAAGTCGCTGCCTTACATATCTGATCCACAGAAGCCTCGTTCTTGAAGGCCCATGTGGAAGCCACAGCCCTAGTGGAATGAGCTGTGATTCTCTCAGGAGGCTGCCGTCCGGCAGTCTCGTAAGCCAATCTGATGATGCTTTTAAGCCAAAAAGAGAGAGAGGTAGAAGTTGCTTATTGAACCTCTCCTTTTACCAGAATAAACAACAAACAAGGAAGATGTTTGTCTAAAATCCTTTGTAGCATCTAAATAGAATTTTAGAGCACGAACTACGTCCAAATTGTGCAACAAACGTTCCTTCTTTGAAACTGGATTCGGACACAAAGAAGGCACGACTATCTCCTGGTTAATGTTTTTGTTAGAAACAACTTTCGGAAGAAAACCAGGTTTAGTACGCAAAACCACCTTATCTGCATGGAACACCAGATAAGGAGGAGAACACTGCAGAGCAGATAATTCTGAAACTCTTCTAGCAGAAGAAATTGCAATCAAAAACAAAACTTTCCAAGATAATAACTTAATATCAACGGAATGTAAGGGTTCAAACGGAACCCCCTGAAGAACTGAAAGAACTAAATTGAGACTCCAAGGAGGAGTCAAAGGTTTGTAAACAGGCTTGATTCTAACCAGAGCCTGAACAAAGGCTTGAACATCTGGCACAGCTGCCAGCTTTTTGTGAAGTAACACAGACAAGGCAGAAATCTGTCCCTTCAAAGAACTTGCAGATAATCCTTTCTCCAAACCTTCTTGAAGAAAGGATAGAATCTTAGGAATTTTTATCTTGTCCCAAGGGAATCCTTTAGATTCACACCAACAGATATATTTTTTCCATATTTTGTGGTAGATTTTTCTAGTCACAGGCTTTCTGGCCTGAACAAGAGTATCAATGACAGAATCTGAGAACCCTCGCTTTGATAAGATCAAGCGTTCAATCTCCAAGCAGTCAGTTGGAGTGAGACCAGATTCGGATGTTCGAACGGACCTTGAACAAGAAGGTCCCGTCTCAAAGGTAGCTTCCATGGTGGAGCCGATGACATATTCACCAGGTCTGCATACCAAGTCCTGCGTGGCCACGCAGGAGCTATCAAGATTACCGATGCCCTCTCCTGATTGACCCTGGCTACCAGCCTGGGGATGAGAGGAAACGGCGGGAATACATAAGCTAGTTTGAAGGTCCAAGGTGCTACTAGTGCATCTACTAGAGTCGCCTTGGGATCCCTGGATCTGGACCCGTAGCAAGGAACCTTGAAGTTCTGACGAGAGGCCATCAGATCCATGTCTGGAATGCCCCACAACTGAGTGATTTGGGCAAAGATTTCCGGATGGAGTTCCCACTCCCCCGGATGAAATGTCTGACGACTCAGAAAATCCGCTTCCCAATTTTCCACTCCTGGGATGTGGATTGCAGACAAGTGGCAGGAGTGAGTCTCCGCCCATTGAATGATTTTGGTCACTTCTTCCATCGCCAGGGAACTCCTTGTTCCCCCCTGATGGTTGATGTACGCAACAGTCGTCATGTTGTCTGATTGAAACCGTATGAATTTGGCCTTTGCTAGTTGAGGCCAAGCCTTGAGAGCATTGAATATCGCTCTCAGTTCCAGAATATTTATCGGGAGAAGAGATTCTTCCCGAGACCAAAGACCCTGAGCTTTCAGGGGTCCCCAGACCGCGCCCCAGCCCACCAGACTGGCGTCGGTCGTGACAATGACCCACTCTGGTCTGCGGAAGCTCATCCCCTGTGACAGGTTGTCCAGGGACAGCCACCAACGGAGTGAATCTCTGGTCCTCTGATCTACTTGTATCGTCGGAGACAAGTCTGTATAATCCCCATTCCACTGACTGAGCATGCACAGTTGTAATGGTCTTAGATGAATTCGCGCAAAAGGAACTATGTCCATTGCCGCTACCATCAAACCTATTACTTCCATGCACTGCGCTATGGAAGGAAGAGGAACAGAATGAAGTATTAGACAAGAGTTTAGAAGTTTTGATTTTCTGGCCTCTGTCAGAAAAATCCTCATTTCTAAGGAGTCTATTATTGTTCCCAAGAAGGGAACCCTTGTTGACGGAGATAGAGAACTTTTTTCTACGTTCACTTTCCACCCGTGAGATCTGAGAAAGGCTAGGACAATGTCCGTGTGAGCCTTTGCTTGTGGAAGGGACGACGCTTGAATCAGAATGTCGTCCAAGTAAGGTACTACTGCAATGCCCCTTGGTCTTAGCACCGCTAGAAGGGACCCTAGTACCTTTGTGAAAATTCTTGGAGCAGTGGCTAATCCGAACGGAAGTGCCACAAACTGGTAATGCTTGTTCAGAAATGCGAACCTTAGGAACCGATGATGTTCCTTGTGGATAGGAATATGTAGATACGCATCCTTTAAATCCACCGTGGTCATGAATTGACCTTCCTGGATGGAAGGAAGAATTGTTCGAATGGTTTCCATTTTGAACGATGGAACCTTGAGAAACTTGTTTAGGATCTTGAGATCTAAGATTGGTCTGAATGTTCCCTCTTTTTTGGGAACGACAAACAGATTGGAGTAGAACCCCATCCCTTGTTCTCCTAATGGAACAGGATGAATCACTCCCATTTTTAACAGGTCTTCTACACAATGTAAGAATGCCTGTTTTTTTATGTGGTCTGAAGACAATTGAGACCTGTGGAACCTCCCCCTTGGGGGAAGCCCCTTGAATTCCAGAAGATAACCTTGGGAGACTATTTCTAGCGCCCAAGGATCCAGAACATCTCTTGCCCAAGCCTGAGCGAAGAGAGAGAGTCTGCCCCCCACCAGATCCGGTCCCGGATCGGGGGCCAACATCTCATGCTGTCTTGGTAGCAGTGGCAGGTTTCTTGGCCTGCTTACCTTTGTTCCAGCCTTGCATTGGCCTCCAGGCTGGCTTGGCTTGAGAAGTATTACCCTCTTGCTTAGAGGACGTAGCACTTGGGGCTGGTCCGTTTCTGCGAAAGGGACGAAAATTAGGTTTATTTTTGGCCTTGAAAGACCTATCCTGAGGAAGGGCGTGGCCCTTACCCCCAGTGATATCAGAAATAATCTCTTTCAAGTCAGGGCCAAACAGCGTTTTCCCCCTTGAAAGGAATGTTAAGCAATTTGTTCTTGGAAGACGCATCCGCTGACCAAGATTTTAGCCAAAGCGCTCTGCGCGCCACAATAGCAAACCCAGAATTTTTCGCCGCTAATCTAGCCAATTGCAAAGTGGCGTCTAGGGTGAAAGAGTTAGCCAATTTGAGAGCATGAATTCTGTCCAAAATCTCCTCATAAGAAGAATCTTTATTGAGCGCCTTTTCTAGTTCATCGAACCAGAAACATGCTGCTGTAGTGACAGGAACAATGCATGAAATTGGTTGTAGAAGGTAACCTTGCTGAACAAACATCTTTTTAAGCAAACCCTCTAATTTTTTATCCATAGGATCTTTGAAAGCACAACTATCTTCTATGGGTATAGTGGTGCGTTTGTTTAGAGTAGAAACCGCCCCCCTCGACCTTGGGGACTGTCTGCCATAAGTCCTTTCTGGGGTCGACCATAGGAAACAATTTCTTAAATATAGGGGGAGGGACGAAAGGTATGCCGGGCCTTTCCCATTCTTTGTTTACAATGTCCGCCACCCGCTTGGGTATAGGAAAAGCTTCGGGGGGCCCCGGGACCTCTAGGAACTTGTCCATTTTACATAATTTCTCTGGAATGACCAAATTCTCACAATCATCCAAAGTAGATAACACCTCCTTAAGCAGGGCGCGGAGATGTTCCAATTTAAATTTGAATGTAATTACATCAGGTTCAGCTTGTTGAGAAATTTTCCCTGAATCTGAAATTTCTCCCTCAGACAAAACCTCCCTGGCCCCCTCAGACTGGTGTAGGGGCACTTCAGAACCAATATCATCAGCGTCCTCATGCTCTTCAGTATTTTCTAAAACAGAGCAGTCGCGCTTTCGCTGATAAGTGGGCATTTTGGCTAAAATGTTTTTGATAGAATTATCCATTACAGCCGTTAATTGTTGCATAGTAAGGAGGATTGGCGCACTAGATGTACTAGGGGCCTCCTGTGTGGGCAAGACTGGTGTAGACGAAGGAGGGGATGATGCAGTACCATGCTTACTCCCCTCACTTGAGGAATCATATTGGGCATCATTTTCTCTAAATTTTGTGTCACATAAATCACATCTATTTAAATGAGAAGGAACCTTGGCTTCCCCACATACAGAACACAGTCTATCTGGTAGTTCAGACATGTTAAACAGGCATAAACTTGATAACAAAGTACAAAAAACGTTTTAAAATAAAACCGTTACTGTCACTTTAAATTTTAAACTGAACACACTTTATTACTGCAAATGTGAAAAAGTATGAAGGAATTGTTCAAAATTCACCAAAATTTCACCACAGTGTCTTAAAGCCTTAAAAGTATTGCAAACCAAATTTGAAAGCTTTAACTCTTAAAATAACGGAACCGGAGCCGTTTTTATATTTAACCCCTTTACAGTCCCTGGTATCTGCTTTGCTGAGACCCAACCAAGCCCAAAGGGGAATACGATACCAAATGACGCCTTCAGAAAGTCTTTTCTATGTATCAGAGCTCCTCACACATGCATCTGCATGTCATGCTTCCCAAAAACAAGTGCGCAATAGAGGCGCGAAAATGAGGCTCTGCCTATGATTAGGGAAAACCCCTAGAAAATAAGGTGTCCAATACAGTGCCTGCCGGTTATTTTACATAATTCCCAAGAATAAAATAATTCCTCAAAGCTATGAAGTATTAAAATATGCTTATATATCAATCGTTTTAGCCCAGAAAATGTCTACAGTCTTAAAAGCCCTTGTGAAGCCCTTTTTTTCTTATGTAATAAAAATGGCTTACCGGATCCCATAGGGAAAATGACAGCTTCCAGCATTACATCGTCTTGTTAGAAATGTGTCATACCTCAAGCAGCAAAAGTCTGCTCACTGTTTCCCCCAACTGAAGTTAATTCCTCTCAACAGTCCTGTGTGGAAACAGCCATCGATTTTAGTAACGGTTGCTAAAATCATTTTCCTCTTACAAACAGAAATCTTCATCTCTTTTCTGTTTCAGAGTAAATAGTACATACCAGCACTATTTTAAAATAACAAACTCTTGATTGAATAATAAAAACTACAGTTAAACACCAAAAAAACTCTAAGCCATCTCCGTGGAGATGTTGCCCTGTACAACGGCAAAGAGAATGACTGGGGAAGGCGGAGCCTAGGAGGGATCATGTGACCAGCTTTGCTGGGCTCTTTGCCATTTCCTGTTGGGGAGGAGAATATCCCACAAGTAAGGATGACGCCGTGGACCGGACACACCTATGTTGGAGAAATATACGTTAGCCGTGTGGAAAAAAAATCATGCCCAAAAAGATTTATCACCAAAGTACCTCACAAAATGATTAACATGCCAGTAAACGTTTTAAAAAACAACATTTCAGATGCTGTGTAAAGTTATTACTAAGCCTGCTACCAGTCGCTTCTACTGCAGTTAAGGCTCACACATTATATCAGTATTAACAGTATTTTTTCAGTCAAATTCTAGTCCCTAGAAAATAACTCTACTGTGCATACATTTATCAGCCTGATACCAGTCACTACTACTGCATTTAAGGCTGTACTTACATCATACGGGTAACAGCAGTGTTTTCTTAGTCAATTCCATTCCCAGAAAATATTGTACTGCACATACCTCATTTGCGGGAGACCCCGCATGCTATTCCCATTTTCTGAAGTTACCCCACTCCTCAGAATGTCGAGAACAGCCAGTGGATCTTAGTTACGCCTGCTAAGATCATAGAAAACGCAGGCAGTTTCTTCTTCCAAATACTGCCTGAGATAGAAAAACAGCACACTCCGGTGCCATTTAAAATAACAAACTTTTGATTGAAGAATAATTAAGTAAAAACTCCAGCTCCTCTCGCGACCTCCTTCTTTGTTGAGGGTTGCAAGAGAATGACTGGGTATGACATGTGAGGGGAGGAGCTATATAGCAGCTCTGCTTGGGTGATCCTCTTGCAACTTCCTGTTGGGAAGGAGAATATATCCCATAAGTAATGGATGACCCGTGGACTGAACACACTTAACAAGAGAAATAAGATTTTCTTTAACTTGTAATTCAAGCACAACCCGACAAGTGCAAAAAGCTTAAATATTTCTGAGTTTTTGCGATTGCGAAAACACAATATATTGCACAATTTATAATCTAGCCCTATATATTTTATGCATATACCAAGTCTACCTTTAGATTTTTTTCCTGTACTAGGCACTGAGAAACCTGCTGCCTTTCCCAATGAATCCTCAAACCCACCTCATATTTATTTATGTCTCACCACCAGATGCCAGGGAAACTTTTAGGAATCATGCGCCCCACTATAAAAAAAACAGAGATAACTGACAGATAATTGACAGGTAATAAAATTAGTAAATAAAATATATGTAAGGTGTAGGACTGGAAAGATATCTAGGTTTAACACTGATAATTTACTGGCATGGTTCTTATTATTTAGGTCCAGATCAACGTAGATATTAAAGAGTAAAATCAGAAATAAAGGCCTTACTATGGTGAAACTATTTTTAAGTGTGTTGGAAACCTAATTTTAAACGAATGATAATTTACAATCAGGGTTTTCATTTCTGAGTTATGCTGTATAATTGATGTATGCTAAATGGCATGGCTGATATATATATATATATATATATATATATATATATATATATATATATATATACTGTATATATATATATATATATTATTATTTTTTTAAGAAAGGTGGCAGTCCTTCTGTCCTAGGCTCAGGCCTAACTGGTCTTGGCCAAAATGCATCCCTGTATATAGCTACACATAAGTGTTTGCTATAGTACCACTTAGAGCAAGATTAAATATGCAGCACAAGCTTCAGCGCAACTGCTGAAACCCGCGCCGCCCGCAATTTCACCTCACACATCGGGGTATTATTTCATAAAGTGCCGTAAATCGGATAAAATAGCGATGTCCAGAAATGAGCGTAAATACAAATTTCTGGAGTCGCCAGTCGGCACTTTAGAAACTGACGGCGCCTAAGAAAATAAAAAAAAATATTAAAATCTCCCGTAAAAGTCTAACACGCCTCCCAAAAATAAACCTGACATGTAAAACCCCTATATCCCCCAAGTATTAACCAGGAAACGGACAACCCCCCACAACGCAATATGCCTAATTAAACTATTAACCCCTAATCCGCCATTCACACACATCGCAATCTACCTAATAAAAGTATTAACCCCTAAATCCGCCAACGCCAACATCGAAAAATACCTAATAAAAATATTAACCCCTAAATTCGCCAACCCCAACATCGCAAACTACCTAATAAATATATTAACCCCTAATCCGCCATTCACCCACATCGCAAAGTCCCTATTAAAACTATTAACCCATAATCTGCCATTAACCCACATTGCAAAATACCTTTTAAAACTATTAACCCTAATCCGCCATTAACCCACATCGCAACAAACCTAATAAATCTATTAACCCCTAATCCGCAAAACCCACACAACGCAATAATCCTAATAAAACTATTAACCACTAATCCGCCAAACCCCCACAATGTAAATAATTAAATTACTAAGCCCCCTAACCTTACACCCCCTAACCTAACACCCCCTAAATTAACCCCAATTACCTAAATTAAAAATTACTAAATTACACACAATTAAAATAAAAAATAAATAAATAAAAAGCTGCGGCATATATTGAACATTGTCATTAGACTCCTGAACAGCATCCGCCTTAGAAAATGTTGGCTCAGAAAAAAGTCTTTCCCTATAATTCAAAGTTATTTCAATACATGAAGAACAGAAAGGGATTGGTGGTTCCACATTGGCATCAAAACATAAAGAACAATTGACATTTTGCAGGGTCTCTTGGTCCATTCTGACTCACAATGGATTAAAAAATCAAGTAAACAGTCTAAATCTTTTATTAAAATTTAAGCAGAAAAAAACATAATTTATGCTTACCTGATAAATTTATTTCTCTTGTAGTGTATCCAGTCCACGGATCATCCATTACTTGTGGGATATATTCCCTTCCCAACAGGAAGTTGCAAGAGGATCACCCACAGCAAAGCTGCTATATAGCTCCTCCCCTCACATGTCATATCCAGTCATTCGACCGAAACAAGACAAGAAAGGAGAAACCATAGGGTGCAGTGGTGACTGTAGTTTAATTAAAAATTTAGACCTGCCTTAAAAAGACAGGGCGGGCCGTGGATTGGATACACTACAAGAGAAATAAATTTATCAGGTAAGCATAAATTATGTTTTCTCTTGTTAAGTGTATCCAGTCCACGGATCATCCATTACTTGTGGGATACCAATACCAAAGCTTAAGTACACGGATGATGGGAGGGACAAGGCAGGAACCACTGCCTGTAGAACCTTTCTCCCAAAAACAGCCTCCGAAGAAGTAAAATTTTGAAAAGGTGTGAAGTGAAGACCAAGTCGCAGCCTTGCAAATCTGTTCAACAGAGGCCTCATTCTTAAAGGCCCAGGTGGAAGCCACAGCACTAGTAGAATGAGCTGTAATCCTTTCAGGGGGCTGCTGTCCAGCAGTCTCATAGGCTAAGCGTATTATGCTTCGAAGCCAAAAGGAGAGAGAGGTAGCCGAAGCTTTTTGACCTCTCCTCTGTCCAGAATAAACGACAAACAGGACAGATGTTTGACGAAAATCTTTAGTTGCCTGCAAGTAGAACTTCAAGGCACGGACTACGTCCAGATTATGCAAAAGACGTTCCTTCTTTGAAGAAGGATTAGGGCACAATGATGGGACAACAATCTCTTGATTGATATTCCTGTTAGAAACCACCTTAGGTAAAAACCCAGGTTTAGTACGCAGAACTACCTTGTCTGAATGGAAAATCAGATAAGGAGAATCACAATGTAAGGCATATAACTCAGAGACTCTTCGAGCTGAGGAAATAGCCATCAAAAACAGAACTTTCCAAGATAAAAGTTTAATATCAATGGAATGAAGGGGTTCAAACGGAACTCCTTGAAGAACCTTAAGAACCAAGTGAAATCAATACATTTAGTACACATATTTCTATGGGGCTCCACACTGGCTTTCAAACATAATGAACAAGTAGATTCATCTATGTCAGACATGTTTAAACAGACTAGCAATAAGACTGGCAAGCTTGAAAAACACTTCACAATAAGTTTACAAGCAATATAAAAAACTCTACTGCGCCTTTAAGAAGCACAAAACCTGTCTCAAGTTGAAATAACAATGAACCAAAGAAGTTATACCAACCAAATTTTCACAGTAAATGTATTAAGTTAGCAGAGCATTGCACCCACTTGCAAATGGATGATTAACCCCTTAATACCCAAACCGGATAAACAATAGAGAAAAACGTTTTTTAAACAGTCAAACACACTGTCACAGCTTTGCTGCGACTGATTACCTCCCTCACTATGACTTTTGAAGCCTTTTGAGCCCTCAGAGAAGTCCTGGATCATGCAGGAAGAAGCAGGAAGTCTGAGTCTGAATTATTTACTGCGCAAAAAAAAGCGCTAAAATAGGCCCCTCCCACTCATATTACAACAGTGGGAAGCCTCAGTTAACTGTTTCTATGCAGAAATTAAGCCAGCCATGTGGAAAAATTATGCCCCAATAAGTTTTATCACCAAATGTACGTTAAAAAACGATTAAACATGCCAGAAAACGTTTTAAAACACATTTTTTAAAGAGTATATATCTCTATTAATAAGCCTGATCCAGTCGCTTTCACTGCATTTAAGGCTTTACTTACATTACTTCGGTATCAGCAGCATTTTCTTAGTCAATTCCATTCCTTAGAAAAATATTTTACTGCACATACCTTAGTTGCAGGAAAACCTGCACGCCATTCCCAGTCTGAAGTTACCTCACTCCTCAGAATGTGCGAGAACGGCCAGTGGATCTTAGTTACTTCTGCTAAGATCATAGAAAACGCAGGCAGATTCTTCTTCCAAATACTGCCTGAGAAAAAACAGCACACTCCGGTGCCATTTAAAAATAACAAACTTTTGATTGAAGAAATAAACTAAGTATAAAACACCACAGTCCTCTCACGACCTCCATCTATGTTGAGGGTTGCAAGAGAATGACTGGATATGACATGTGAGGGGAGGAGCTATATAGCAGCTTTGCTGTGGGTGATCTTCCTGTTGGGAAGGGAATATATCCCAAAGTAATGGATGATCCGTGGACTGGATACACTTAACAAGAGAAATGTTACTGTCACTTTAATTTTTAAACCATAACTTTTTTACTCTTTTTATTTTTCTATGCAAAAAAGAAGCTAAAAGTAATTCAAAACACCTCTACACCTCAGCTTATTTGCTGAGGTGCCTACCTTCCCTGCTGACACAGTAACTTTGACTTGCTCTCTGGTTCTAGAAACGCAAGTCCTTAGACAAACATGCGTAATATAGCTGAGACTGTAATCACTTTCCCCCTGGTCCCAGGAAGAAAGGAAAAGTGGTGAGCAACACCAATTGCTGCCTCTCAAAGCTCCACCCATCGTGGGCGTGTAAAAAAAAAGTAAATCTCCCGGTCGGCATCTTTGTTTTAAAATTAAACAGCCGGGAGCAGTGAAAACCAGTGAGAAAACTGAGCCCAATATCTCTCCACCCCAGTGCCTGCATAATAAGCTGTCAACATAAGGCCCCCTCTATCTATAGAAGAGTTTATGTGTCCCATTCTTAATAAATAAAGTGCCTTAATTTTCTCTGAGTCTTCTTACTTCCCCAGAATATTAAGTTAGCACTTACCTCATAAATCTGCCCGACAGCAAGCAAGGCAGCTCACCATGTTTAAGAGGTCCTCTCCCTCACATTGGACCTGTGGAAAAGAAATAAAGACTGAGTAATATTACTCAGGCTTTAGGAGTTAGGGCAGCATAAACTATATGGGAGGCGCAGTGAGAATTATGTCCCACAAATTTCCATTGCTCTAAAGCCACCACTGCTCTACTGAAGAGACTGATATGGACTACAGCTACACCCTAGGACAAAGCAGCACAATCTTGTACTACTTCAAAAATAATAAACTCTTGATTGAAGAATCTTTTACTAACACCAACTTTACCACTTCCTTGCTCTAACACAGGCAAAGAGAATGACTGGGGTGGGAGGGAAGGGAGGTGATATTTAACAGCTTATGCTGTGGTGCTCTTTGCCGCGTCCTGCTGGGCAGGAGTGATATTCCCATTAGTAATCAGATGATCCGTGGACTCATCGTGTCATTAGAAAGAAAAACAAACCCTCAAAAAAAACATAAATTATGCTTACCTGATAATTTAATTTCCATCTGTGGGAGGAGAGTCCACTGCTTCATTCATTACTTGTGGGAATTAAGAACCTGGCCACCAGGAGGAGGCAAAGATAACTCAGGAAAAGGCTTGAATACCTCCCCCACTCCCCTCATCCCTCAGTCATTCTGCCAATGGAACAAGGAACAGTAGGAGAAATATAAATGGTACCAGAAGAATGAAATTAAATTTAGGTCCGCCCACTGGAGATACGGCGGGGGAAGTGGACTCTCCTCCCAGAGATAGAAATGAAATTATCAGGTAAGCATAATTTATGTTTTACATTTTAATGGGAGGAGAATCCACTGCTTCATTCATTACTTGTGGGAACAAATACCCAAGCTCTAGAGAACACTGAATGAAAAAAAAATTGGAGGGCAAAAGGAGGCGGACCCTAAACTGAGGGCACCAAAGCCTGCAGAACCTTTCTCCCAAAAGCTGCTTCCGCCAAAGCAAAAACGTCAAATTTATAAAATTTTGCAAAAGTATGTAAGGAAGACCAAGTGGCCGCCTTACAAGTCTGCTCCATAGAAGCCTCATTCTTAAAGGCCCAAGAAGAGGCCACAGCTCTAGTTGAGTGAGCCGTAATCCTCTGAGGAGGTTTGTGTCCCGCTGTCTCATATGCCAGATGAATCATGCTCCTCAACCAAAATGATAGAGAAGTGGCAGAGGCCCTTTGCCCCCTGCGCTTCCCTGAATACACAACAAATAAGGACAAAGTCTGTCTGAACTCCTTTGTGGCCTGAAGATAAAACTTCAACGCCTGAACCACGTCCAGATAATGAAGTAACCTCTCCTTCGAAGAAACAAAATTTATGCTTACCTGATAAATTCCTTTCTCCTGTAGTGTGGTCAGTCCACGGGTCATCATTACTTCTGGGATATTAACTCCTCCCCAACAGGAAGTGCAAGAGGATTCACCCAGCAGAGCTGCTATATAGCTCCTCCCCTCTACGTCACACCCAGTCATTCGACCAAGGACCAACGAGAAAGGAGAAGCCAAAGGGTGTAGTGGTGACTGGAGTATAATTCAAAAACATTTTTACCTGCCATAAAAAACAGGGCGGGCCGTGGACTGACCACACTACAGGAGAAAGGAATTTATCAGGTAAGCATAAATTTTGTTTTCTCCTGTTAAGTGTGGTCAGTCCACGGGTCATCATTACTTCTGGGATACCAATACCAAAGCTAAAGTACACAGATGACGGGAGGGACAGGCAGGCTCTTTATACGGAAGGAACCACTGCCTGAAGAACCTTTCTCCCAAAAACAGCCTCAGAAGAAGCAAAAGTGTCAAATTTGTAAAATTTGGAAAAAGTATGAAGAGAAGACCAAGTTGCAGCCTTGCAAATCTGTTCAACAGAAGCCTCATTCTTAAAGGCCCAAGTGGAAGCCACAGCTCTAGTAGAATGTGCTGTAATTCTTTCAGGAGGCTGTTGTCCAGCAGTCTCATAGGCTAACCGAATTATGCTACGAAGCCAAAAAGAGAGAGAGGTAGCTGAAGCTTTTTGACCTCTCCTCTGACCAGAATAAACGACAAACAGGGAAGACGTTTGTCGAAAATCCTTAGTTGCCTGTAGATAAAATTTCAGGGCACGGACTACATCTAGATTGTGTAGCAGACGTTCCTTCTTCGAAGAAGGATTAGGACACAAAGATGGAACCACAATCTCTTGATTGATATTCCTGTTAGTGACCACCTTAGGTAGGAACCCAGGTTTAGTACGCAGAACTACCTTGTCTGAATGAAAAATCAGATAAGGAGAATCACAATGTAAGGCGGATAACTCAGAGACTCTTCGAGCCGAGGAAATCGCCATTAAAAATAGAACTTTCCAAGATAACAGCTTGATATCAATGGAATGAAGGGGTTCAAACGGAACACCCTGTAAAACATTAAGAACTAAGTTCAAACTCCATGGTGGAGCAACAGTTTTAAACACAGGCTTGATCCTAGCTAAAGCCTGACAAAAAGCTTGAACGTCCGGAACTTCTGACAGACGTTTGTGTAAAAGAATGGACAGAGCTGAAATCTGTCCCTTTAAGGAACTAGCGGATAAACCCTTTTCTAAACCTTCTTGTAGAAAGGACAATATCCTCGGAATCCTAACCTTACTCCATGAGTAACTCTTGGATTCGCACCAATATAAGTATTTGCGCCATATCTTATGATAAATCTTTCTGGTAACAGGCTTCCTAGCCTGTATTAAGGTATCAATAACTGACTCAGAAAAACCACGTTTTGATAAAATCAAGCGTTCAATTTCCAAGCAGTCAGCTTCAGAGAAATTAGATTTTGATGTTTGAAGGGACCCTGGATCAGAAGGTCCTGTTTCAGAGGTAGAGACCAAGGTGGACAGGATGACATGTCCACTAGATCTGCATACCAAGTCCTGCGTGGCCATGCAGGCGCTATTAGAATCACTGATGCTCTCTCCTGTTTGATTCTGGCAATCAATCGAGGAAGCATCGGGAAGGGTGGAAACACATAAGCCATCCCGAAGGTCCAAGCTGCTGTCAAAGCATCTATCAGAACCGCTCCCGGATCCCTGGATCTGGACCCGTAACGAGGAAGCTTGGCATTCTGTCGAGACGCCATGAGATCTATCTCTGGTTTGCCCCAACGTCGAAGTATTTGGGCAAAGACCAAGTTCCCAAGTTCCCACTCCCCCCGGATGAAAAGTCTGACGACTTAAGAAATCCGCCTCCCAGTTCTCCACTCCCGGGATGTGGATTGCTGACAGGTGGCAAGAGTGAGACTCTGCCCAGCGAATTATCTTTGATACTTCCATCATTGCTAGGGAGCTTCTTGTCCCTCCCTGATGGTTGATGTAAGCTACAGTCGTGATGTTGTCCGACTGAAACCTGATGAACCCCCGAGTTGTTAACTGGGGCCAAGCCAGAAGGGCATTGAGAACTGCTCTCAATTCCAGAATGTTTATTGGTAGGAGACTCTCCTCCTGATTCCATTGTCCCTGAGCCTTCAGAGAATTCCAGACAGCGCCCCAACCTAGTAGGCTGGCGTCTGTTGTTACAATTGTCCAGTCCGGCCTGCTGAATGGCATCCCCCTGGACAGATGTGGCCGAGAAAGCCACCATAGAAGAGAATTTCTGGTCTCTTGATCCAGATTCAGAGTAGGGGACAAGTCTGAGTAATCCCCATTCCACTGACTTAGCATGCACAATTGCAGCGGTCTGAGATGTAGGCGTGCAAAGGGTACTATGTCCATTGCCGCTACCATTAAGCCGATCACCTCCATGCATTGAGCTACTGACGGGTGTTGAATGGAATGAAGGACACGGCATGCATTTTGAAGCTTTGTTAACCTGTCTTCTGTCAGGTAAATCTTCATTTCTACAGAATCTATCAGAGTCCCCAAGAAGGGAACTCTTGTGAGTGGAAAGAGAGAACTCTTCTTTTCGTTCACCTTCCATCCATGCGACCTTAGAAATGCCAGTACTAACTCTGTATGAGACTTGGCAGTTTGAAAGCTTGAAGCTTGTATCAGAATGTCGTCTAGGTACGGAGCTACCGAAATTCCTCTCGGTCTTAGTACCGCCAGAAGAGCACCCAGAACCTTTGTGAAGATTCTTGGAGCCGTAGCCAATCCGAATGGAAGAGCTACAAACTGGTAATGTCTGTCTAGAAAGGCAAACCTTAGATACCGGTAATGATCTTTGTGAATCGGTATGTGAAGGTAAGCATCCTTTAAATCCACTGTGGTCATGTACTGACCCTTTTGGATCATGGGTAAAATTGTCAGAATAGTTTCCATTTTGAACGATGGAACTCTTAGGAATTTGTTTAGGATCTTTAAATCCAAGATTGGCCTGAAAGTTCCCTCTTTTTTGGGAACCACAAACAGATTTGAGTAAAACCCTTGTCCTTGTTCCGACCGCGGAACCGGATGGATCACTCCCATTAATAAAAGATCTTGTACGCAGCGTAGAAACGCCTCTTTCTTTATTTGGTTTGTTGACAACCTTGACAGATGAAATCTCCCTCTTGGGGGAGAGGATTTGAAGTCCAGAAGGTATCCCTGAGATATGATCTCTAACGCCCAGGGATCCTGGACATCTCTTGCCCAAGCCTGGGCGAAGAGAGAAAGTCTGCCCCCCACTAGATCCGTTCCCGGATCGGGGGCCCTCGATTCATGCTGTCTTAGGGGCAGCAGCAGGTTTCCTGGCCTGCTTGCCCTTGTTCCAGGACTGGTTAGGTCTCCAGCCTTGTCTGTAGCGAGCAACAGCTCCTTCCTGTTTTGGTGCAGAGGAAGTTGATGCTGCTCCTGCTTTGAAATTACGAAAGGAACGAAAATTAGACTGTCTAGCCTTAGGTTTGGCTCTGTCTTGAGGCAGGGCATGGCCTTTACCCCCTGTAATGTCAGCGATAATTTCTTTCAACCCGGGCCCGAATAAGGTCTGCCCTTTGAAAGGAATATTAAGCAATTTAGATTTAGAAGTAACATCAGCTGACCAGGATTTTAGCCACAGTGCTCTGCGCGCCTGAATGGCGAATCCGGAATTCTTAGCCGTAAGTTTAGTTAAATGTACTACGGCATCCGAAATAAATGAGTTAGCTAACTTAAGAGCTTTAAGCTTGTGTGTAATCTCATCTAATGGAGCTGATTCAAGTGTCTCTTCCAGAGACTCAAACCAAAATGCTGCTGCAGCCGTGACAGGCGCAATGCATGCAAGAGGTTGCAATATAAAACCTTGTTGAACAAACATTTTCTTAAGGAAACCCTCTAACTTTTTATCCATTGGATCTGAAAAGGCACAGCTATCCTCCACCGGGATAGTGGTACGCTTAGCTAAAGTAGAAACTGCTCCCTCCACCTTAGGGACCGTTTGCCATAAGTCCCGTGTGGTGGCGTCTATTGGAAACATCTTTCTAAATATTGGAGGGGGTGAGAACGGCACACCGGGTCTATCCCACTCCTTAGTAACAATTTCAGTAAGTCTCTTAGGTATAGGAAAAACGTCAGTACTCGACGGTACCGCAAAATATTTATCCAACCTACACAATTTCTCTGGTATTGCAACTGTGTTACAATCATTCAGAGCCGCTAACACCTCCCCTAGTAATACACGGAGGTTTTCCAGTTTAAATTTAAAATTTGAAATATCTGAATCCAGTCTGTCACCCGCAGAATGAAGCTCTCCGTCCTCATGTTCTGCAAATTGTGACGCAGTATCTGACATGGCCCTAATATTATCAGCGCACTCTGTTCTCACCCCAGAGTGATCACGCTTACCTCTTAGTTCTGGTAATTTAGCCAAAACTTCAGTCATAACAGTAGCCATATCCTGTAATGTGATTTGTAATGGCCGCCCAGATGTACTCGGCGCTACAATATCACGCACCTCCCGAGCGGGAGATGCAGGTACTGACACGTGAGGCGAGTTAGTCGGCATAACTCTCCCCTCGTTGTTTGGTGAAATATGTTCAATTTGTACAGATTGACTTTTATTTAAAGTAGCATCAATGCAGTTAGTACATAAATTTCTATTGGGCTCCACTTTGGCTTTAGCACATATAGCACAGATAGCTTCCTCTGAATCAGACATGTTTAACACACTAGCAAATAAACTAGAAACTTGGAAATACTTTTCAAGTAATTTACTATAATATGCAAACGTACTGTGCCTATAAGAAGCACAGAAAAAGTTATGACAGTTGAAAATTGATAAACTGAAAAGTTATAGCATCAAATCTTTGTAAAAAAAAAACACTTTTAGCAAAGGATTGCTCCCATTAGCAAAGGATAATTAACCCTGATAGCAGAAAAAAAATACAGAAATAAACGTTTTTTATCACAGTCAACTACAATCTCACAGCTCTGCTGTGAGTGATTACCTCCCTCAAAACAAGTTTTGAAGACCCCTGAGTTCTGTAGAGATGAACCGGATCATGCAGGGAAGACAATAAACTTCTGACTGAATTTTTTGATGCGTAGCAAAAGCGCCAAAAAAGGCCCCTCCCCCTCATACACAACAGTGAGAGAGATCAGTAAACTGTCATAAATTAAATAAAAACGTCTGCCAAGTGGAAAAAAATAGTGCCCAAAACATTTTTTCACCCAGTACCTCAGAAAATTAAACGATTTTACATGCCAGCAAAAAACGTTTAACATAAATAAATTAAGTGTTATTAAAAAGCCTGTTGCTAGTCCCTGCAAATTAGGCTAAAGTCTTATGCATACAGTATAATTCCAGTGAAGTGCCATTCCCCAGAATACTGAAGTGTAAAATATACATACATGACAGCCTGATACCAGTTGCTGCTACTGCATTTAAGGCTGAGTTTACATTATATCGGTATGGCAGAATTTTCTCATCAATTCCATTGTCAGAAAATAATAAGCTGCTACATACCTCTTGCAGATTAATCTGCCCGCTGTCCCCTGATCTGAAGTTTACCTCTCCTCAGATGGCCGAGAAACAGCAATATGATCTTAACTACGCCGGCTAAAATCATAGAAAAAAACTCAGGTAGATTCTTCTTCAAATTCTACCAGAGAAGGAATAACACACTCCGGTGCTATTATAAAATAACAAACTTTTGATTGAAGGTATAAAACTAAGTATAATCACCACAGTCCTCTCACACATCCTATCTATTCGTTGGGTGCAAGAGAATGACTGGGGGTGACGTAGAGGGGAGGAGCTATATAGCAGCTCTGCTGGGTGAATCCTCTTGCACTTCCTGTTGGGGAGGAGTTAATATCCCAGAAGTAATGATGACCCGTGGACTGACCACACTACAGGAGAAAGAAGGGTTAGGGCACAAAGAAGCAACTACTATTTCCTTATTGATGTTACGACTCGACACCACCTTGGGAAGGAATCCTAATCCAGTTAGAAGAACAGCCTGATCAGCTTGAAAAACTGAGTAGGAAGGTGCACATTGCAAGGTTGCCAGCTCAGGGACTCTGTGTGCCGATGCAATAGCCAGTAATAACAGGACTTTCCATGAAAGAACCTTAATGTCAAGGGCATGCATATGCTCAAACATAGCCCTCTGCAAAACCTTAAGAACCAAGTTTAAGCTCCAAGGAGGAGCCGGATTTCTGAATACAGGCCTGAACCTAACCAAAGCGTGCACAAAGGACTGAATGTCAGGAAGCTCCGCAAGCTTCTTATGCAACAGTACGGATAAAGCCGAGATCTGTCCCCTTAGGGAACTGGCGGCAAGACCATTATCCAGACCGTCCTGGAGAAAGGGCAAAATCCTGGATACCCAGGCCTTATGCCAGGGATATCCTCGTTCCTCACACCAGGACAAGTAGGTCCTCCACACCTTGTGAAAGATGCGTTGAGTGACCGACTTCCTGGCCTTAACAGAAGTGTCAATCACTTTTTCCGAAAATCCTCTCTTGGCTTAGACTAGCCGTTCAATCTCCACGCAGTCAGCCTCCGAAAATTGAGATTTTGATGTAGAAAATGACCTTGAACCAGCATATCCCTGCGACAAGGTAACCTCCACGGCAAAGATGATGACATCCCCACCAGATCCGCAAACCACATCCTCTGCGGCCACAACGGAGCAATCAGAATAGCCGAAGCTTGCTCCTGCTTGATGCGGGCCACTACACAAGGTAGAAGAGGCAACTGTGGAAAAATGTAAATTAGGTTGAAGTCCCAGGGTACCGCCAAGGCGTCTATCAGTTCCGCCTGGGGATCCCTGGATAGCGACCCGTATCTGGGTAGCTTGCAATTAGCATTATAAAACATAAGCAAATGATGCACTAAAGTTAAATCAACTGTGCTATAAACTAGTTAATAATTATGGCCAATAATCTAATGTTGATGAAATTGTATATATAATCTCCTATATAATTCTTTGAAGCAGTTTATCAATCAGTATTAAATATTTTAAATTTGAGAGGTACAAGGTGAGCACTAGTAAGTAATCAGCATTCTCTGACAAATAGGGTAATAGAATTAGGACTACTAAGCACAGACAACCAATCAAAGTAGAGGAGTGAAATAAAAGTCACCCACTGATTTTGACAAGGAGAGTCTATGATTAAGGCTAATTGAGGCCGAAACATGTTAGACATGTCTATCTGACTGTGCTGTATTTTTATTACAAGCTATGTTTTAAGATGAAGAATAAAGAACATTTTTAAGTTTTATACCTGTGCCGGTCTCTTTGGTGATAGCTTGCAATTGAGTCTGGATGCCATGAGATCTATCTCCGGCGTCCCCTATCTGCTGCAGATCTCCTGGATGAAAACGTCTACCTGCTCAGAAAATCCGCTTCCAAATTGTCCACACCCGGAATGTGGATCGCTGAGAGCGAACAATTGTGAGTCTCTGCCCATTCCAGAATCCAAGATACTTCCCTCATGGCTAGAAAGCTTCTTGTCCCGTCCCCCGTCCCCCCCCGGTGGTTTATGTAAGCCACGAGGTAATGTTTTCCGATTGGAAACTGATGAATCGGGACGACACCAGAGGGGGCCAAGCCCGCAGAGTGTTGAATATCGCTCAAAGTTTCAAATTTTTTATAGGTAGACTGGACTCCTCTCGGGTTCATCTGCCTTGTGCCTTTCTAACACCCCAAACAGCTCCCCATGATAGACTTGCATCCGTGGTTACAATCTCCCAGGATGGTCTTAAAAAGGATGTCCCCTGTGACAACTGCCCCGGTCGGGTCCACCAAGATAGGGGCTCCCTCACCGGTCTGTCCAGAGATATCTGTTGGGACATATCTGAATGATCGCCGTTCCATTGTCTCAACATGCACAGCTGAAGAGGTCTGAGGTGGAACCTGGCGAATGGAATGACATCTATGCTGGATACCATGAGCCTGATCACCTCCATACACCTGGCCACAGATGTCCTGGAGGACGTCTGAAGAGCTAGACAGTTGGACGCAAGCTTGGAACGTCTCGGATCTGTCAAGAATATCTTCATGGCTGAAGAATCTATTATCGTACCCAGGAATTCCACCATGTTGCTGGGGACCAATGAACTCTTTCCTTCATTTATCTTCCACCCGTGGGACCGAAGGAGAAGAGCTCTCGAGTGATCATCCGCAAGACTGTAGGACGGAGCCTGGACCAGGATATCGTCCAGATACGGTGCCACTGCAATCCTTTGGCTCTCGCTACTGCTACTGCGAGAAGAGCTACCAGAACCTTTGTAAAGACTCTTGGGGCAGTTGCCAGACCAAACGGAAGGGCCACAAACTGGGAGTGCTGGTCCAGGAAAGCAAATCTTAGAAACCTGAAGTGATCCTTGTGGATTGGAACGTGAAGGTAAGTGTCCTTCAGGTCTATAGTCATCATGAATTGCCTTTCTTGAACCAGAGACAAAATTGACCTGATCTTCCCCATCTTTAACGATGGAACTGACAAAAACTTGTTTAGGGCCTTTAGGTCCAGAATTGGACGAAACGTGCCCTCTTTCTTTGGGACCACAAAAAGGTTTGAATTATACCCCAGGCCTCTTTCTGTCGGAGGGACTGGGACGATTACACCGAGAGATGAGAGATCCCTCACACACCCCAGAAAGGCGTCTCTCTTTTCTGGTCTTGAAGATATGTTTGACAAGAGGAATCTCCTTCTGGGCGGATATGACTTGAAACCTATCCTGTAACCCTGGGCAATGACATCCAGAACCCAAGGGTCTATAAAGTCTCTTCTCCAGGCCTCCGCAAAAAGAAATAGTCTGCCCCCTACCTGATCAGATGACGGATCGGGGGCTGCCCCTTCATGCCGACTTTGACTTGGCGTGCTTCTTATTCTGCTTGGACTTTTTCCAAGAGTTAGCTGGTTTCCAAGATCCCTTGAATTGCTCAGACTTTGCAACAGGCTGCTGGCACTGAGACTTGTCCGCACGAAAAGTAGACCCCTTTGGTTTGGCCTTCTTATCCTGGGGCAAGAAGACACCTTTGCCACCCGTGACCGTAGATATGATAGAATCCAGGCCCGGGACAAACAAGACTTTCCCCTTGAATGGTAGAGAAAGCAAGCGAGACTTGGAAGTCATGTCAGCAGACCACAACTTTAGCCACAGAGCTCTGCGGGCTAAAACAGAAAAACCTGATGTCTTAGCATTCAGGCGAATAATCTGCATGTTAGCATCTCAAATAAATCTAAACAAGCAAGGAGAGAAGCGCGGACAAAACCCAAGTGCAGAGCACCAATTCAATGACACAGCACACGCGACACAAACAACTCACAGGACAAAAGGAATTGTTTTAAATGACCACTTTTGACTGGCAAAAACCACGAAACAGTCAGTCTTCCATAAACCCACAAATAGGAATAGCCTGCTCAATGCCAAAAGTGGTCATTTAAAACAATTCCTTTTGTCCTGTGAGTTGTTGGTGTCACGTGTGCTGTGTCATTGAATTCGTGCTCTGCACTTGGGTTTTGTCCACGCTTCTCTTCTTGCTTGTTTAGATTTTTACTCTTGGGTATTTAGGAATTACCCCTTTCAAGAGGAGCTGCTGGACTGTGCAGATTTATCTATTTGGGAGTATTCGAACACCCACAATTGAATCTTTTTTGAACTTTTATATGAACTTTATAATTAATTTGTGGGTACATATATGGACATTATTTATTGAACCCTGAATAATGTCAATTTCATTTTACTATTGGTTCTCTGTATACACTCTAGTTCTTACAGCGCTACTTTGTGTATTTCATTATACACTACTCTCTATCACAAATAAATGTGTTACCCTTAAAGCCTTGATTCGTTCTAGAATCTCATCCAGGGGAGTCTCCACCTTGACCTGCTTGTGTAATAGGAGATGAGTGTAGGAAACACACCTCGCGGAGCGGAGAACCCTCAGAGGTGGACAGCTCAGTCATACTAAATACTTTATTCTTTTTAGATGTAGCAAGATTGTCAAAGCATGTGGAACAGAGTTGTGTTGCCGTTTCAACTGGAACCTCCTCACAGTATACACAGTTAATAGGTTTAGATAAAGAGGGAGTATCCTCTAACATATCAGAGTCCTCCATAGCTTGCGCCTTCATTACAGACTTGATAAAAAAATAATAATAAATGGCACCTTTATATCCCAATAGCCGGGCATTCACCACCTTCTATGACCCGGACTACAAGAAACAGCTTTCTTCTCCTCTGAACGCAGGTCGAGAAAGAGGAAGTTACAGAGGCCACACCCAGTGGGAAACCTGGCAACCAGGAGGAGGCATAGACACCCCAGCCAAAGGCTTAAATACCTCCCCCACTTCCCTCATCCCCCAGTCATTCTGCCAAGGAACAGTAGGAGAAATATCAGGGTATAAATAGTGCCAGAAGAACAAAAAATAAATTTGGGTCCGCCCACCGGAGAACGGGCGGGTGCAGTGGACTCTCCTCCCTACGATGGAAATTAAATTATCAGGTAAGCATAATTTATGTTTTCCATCTAAAGGGGAGGAGAGTCCACTGCTTCATTCATCACTTGTGGGAACAAATACCCAAGCTCTAGAGGACACCGAATTAAGAAAATGGGAGGGTAAAGGAGGCGGACTCTATACTGAGGATGTCACTCTGATCCTGTTTTTAAAGCATTGGAATAAACGCTACGTTTTACTTTATTCATTTGCTGGTTTTGCTCTCTTTATTCACTGGTACTCTATACTGAGGGCGCCACAGCCTGCAGAACCTCTCTCTCTCAAAAACTGCTTCCGCCAAAGTAAAAACGTAAAATTTGTAAAGTTTTGCAAAAGTATGCAAGGACGACCAGGTAGCCACCTTACAAATCTGCTCCATAGAAGCCTCATTTTTAAAGGCCCAAGAAGAGGCCACAGCTCTAGTAGAGTGAGCCATAATCTTCTGAGGAGGCTTGTGTCTCACTGTCTCGTAAGCCAGACGGATCATACTCCTCAACCAAAAGGATACAGAAGTTGCAGAGGCCCTCTGCCCCCTGCACCTTCAAGAATATACAACGAATAAGGACTATGTCTGTCTGAACTTCTTCGTGGCTTGAAGATAAAACTTCAAGGCCCGAACCACATCTAGATTATGGAGTAACCTCTCCTTTGAAGAGAATGGGATAGGACACAAGGAAGGAACCACTATTTCATGGTTAATGTTACGACTTGACACCACCTTGGGAAGAAATCCCAAACCGGTTCGCAGAACGGCTTTGTCAGAATGAAAAACCAAGTAAGGAGGGTCAAATTGTAAGGCCGCCAACTCAGAGACTCTGCGTGCCGAAGCAATAGCCAATAACAACAGGACCTTCCATGAGATAATCTTAATGTCCAGAGCATGCATAGGCTCAAACGGAGCACTCTGCAAGACCTTAAGCACCAAGAGTAAGCTCCAGGGAGGAGGCGGATTCCTGAAAACTGGTCTAATCCTATGCAAAGACTGCACAAAGGACTGAATATCAGGAAGCTCTGCGAGCTTCTTGTGCAACAGTACAGATAAAGCCGAGATCTGTCCCCTTAGGGAACTGGCGGCAAGACTCTTATCCAGACCATCCTGGAGAAAGGCCAAAATCCTGGATACCTTGACCTTGTGCCAAGGGTATCCTCGTTACTCACACCAGGACAAGTAGGTCCTTCACACTTTGTGGTAGATGCGTTTAGTGACTGGCTTCCTGGCCTGGACGAGAGTGTCGATCACTCTCTCCCAAAAACCTCTCCTGGCTAAAACTAGGCATTAAATCTCCACGCAGTCAGCCTCAGAGAATCGAGATTTTGATGAAGAAAAGGACCTTGAACTAGCAGGTCCTTGCGACAAGGTAACTTCCACGGTAGATAAGACGACACCGCCACTAGATCCGCAACCCACATCCTCCGCGGCCACGACAGAGCAATCAGAATAGCCGAAGCTTGCTTCTGCTTGATGCGGGCCACTCTTCGAGGTAGAAGAGGTGGAAATATGTAGATTAGGTTAAATTTCCAGGGTACCGCAAGACGTCTATCAGTTCTTCTTGGGGATACCTGGATTGCGACCCGTATCTGGGTAGCTTGTAATTGTAATTCCGGCATCCCCCATCTGCTGCAGATCTCCGCAAACATCTTGGGGTGGAGAGACCATTCCCCTGGATGAAACGTCTGCTCAGAAAATCCGCTTCCCAGTTGTCCACACCCGGAATGTGGATCGCTGAGAGCGAACAATTGTGAGTCTCTGCCCATTCCAGAATCCAAGATACTTTCCTCATTGCTAGGGAGCTTCTCGCCCCCCCCCCCCCGGTGGTTTATATAAGCCACCGAGCTGATGTTGTCCGACTGGAATCTGATGAATTGGGGCGACCCCAAAGGGGGCCAAGCTTTCAGAGCGTTGAAAAACGGGCGAAGTTCCAGAATGTTTATAGGTAGGCTTGATTCCTCTCGAGTCAATCTGCCTTGTGCCTTTATGGCACCCCAAACGGCTCCCCAACCTGATAGACTCGC
The DNA here is from genome assembly GCF_027579735.1 of Bombina bombina. NCBI lineage: Eukaryota > Metazoa > Chordata > Amphibia > Anura > Bombinatoridae > Bombina > Bombina bombina. The sequence continues at coordinate 495,410,294 of NC_069501.1, read as the reverse complement.
ATCCATGGTTACAATCTTTCAGGATGGTCTCAAGAAAGAAGTCCCCTGGGTCGGGTCCAGTAAGACAGGGACTCCCTCACCGGTCTGTCCAGAGATATCTGTTGGGACAAGTCTGAATGATCCCCGTTCCATTGTCTCAACATGCACAGCTGCAGAGGTCTGAGATGAAACCTAGTGAATGGAATGAGATCTATGCTGGATACCATGAGCCCAAATACCTCCATACATCTGGCTACAGATGTCCCGGAGGATGTCTGCAGGGCTAGACAGTTGGACGCCAGCTTGCAAAGTCTCTGGTCTGTCAGGAATATCTTCATCGCAGAAGAATGTATTATCGTACCCAGGAACTCCACCCTATTGCTGGGGACCAATGAACTCTTCCCTTCGTTTACCTTCCACCCATGGGATCGAAGTAGGATTAGGAGAGCTCTCGAATGATCCTCCGCCAGACTGTAGAATGGAGCCTGGACCAAGATATCGTCCAGATACGGAGCCACCACAATTCTTCTGGCTCTCGCTACTGCGAGAAGAGCTTCCAGAACCTTTGTAAAGACTCTTGAGGCCACGCCAGACCAAACGGAAGGGCTGGTCCAGGAAGGTGAACCTTAGGAACTTGAAATGATCCTTGTGGATTGGAACATGAAGGTAAGCATCCTTCAGGTCTATAGTCGTCATGAATTGCCCCTCTTGAACCAGGGGCAGAATTGACCTGATTGTCTCCATCTTGAATGATGGGACTGACAAAAACTTGTTTAGGGCCTTTAGGTCCAGGATTGGACGAAACGTGCCCTCCTTCTTTGGGACCATGAAAAGGTTTGATAATACCCCAGACTTCTTTCTGCATGAGGAATTGGGATGATTACCCGAGAGATGAGAGATCCCTCCAGGACCCAAGGGTCTGTAACGTCTCCCCTCCAGGCCACCGCAAAAAGAGATAGTCTGCCCCCTACCTGTTCCAATGATGGGTCTGGGGCTGCCCCTTCATGATGACTTTGACTCGACGGGCTTCTTGTTCTGCTTGGACTTATTCCAAGAGTTTGCTGGCTTCCAAGCTCCCTTGGATTGCTCAGATTTTGTGGAAGGCTGCTGGTGCTGAGACTTGTCTGCACGAAAGGGACGAAAAGTAGATCCCTTAGTTTTAGCTTTCTTATCCTGAGGTAAGAAGGCGCCCTTGCCATCCGTGACTGTAGATATAATAGAATCCAGGCCCGGGCCAATCAAAACCTTCCCCTTGAATGGAAGGGAAAGCAAGCGAGACTTATATGTCATGCCTGCAGACCACGATTATAGCCACAGAGCCCTGCAAGCTAAAACAGAAAATCCTGACGTCTTAGCATTCAGGCGAATAATCTGTATGTTAGCAAAAATGAACAAATGTGCTACCCTTAAGGCTTTGATTCGATCCAAAATCTCGAGGGGGGTCTCCACCTTGACCATTGCTGCTAGTGCGTCACACCAATAGGAAGCCGTCCCAGCCACCGCAGCGATAGCTGCCGCCGGTTAGAAAACAAACCCCGTCAGTTGTAGCATCTTCCGCAACATGGACTTTTTATCCATGGGTTCCTTAAAAGAGGAGCTATCCTCAAGCAGAATGGTCTTTCTCTTAGTGACCGTGGAGATGGCACCATCCACCTTAGGGACGGTTCCCAACAGTTCAAGCTGCGCATCCAGAATGGGGAAAAGCTTCTTAAAAGAAAACAAGGGAGAAAAGGGCGAACCTAGTTTCTCCCATTCATTTTTAATAATGTTCGCCATTTTGATAGGAACCGGAAAGGCCTGGGGCACTACCCTGTCCACGTAAACCCTATCCAATTTAGGGATCGAAGGAACCTCCAGTGTAGCAAGCACTTCCTTCAGCAGGAAACACAAATGCTCTCCCGCAGGAGAGATAGTAGTGCCCTGGGGAACTGCATGCGTAATCAGAGATGCTTGTAGGGAACTCACCTCGCGGGACGGAGAACCCTCAGAGGTGGACGGCTCAGTTGTACTAAATACTTTCTTGTTTTTGAAAATAGTAATATTGTCATAACATGTGGAACAGAGTTGTAACGGCGGTTCCACCGGAACCTCCTCACAGTATACACAGTTACTAGGTTTAGACAAAGAAGGAGTATCCTCCAACATATCAGAGTCCTCCATAGCTTGCGCCTTTATTACAGACTTGATTATTGATTAAATGGCACCTTTATATCCCAATGGCCGGGGCACTCACTACCTCCTATGACCCGGACAACCAGAAACAGCTTTCGTCTCCTCCGAACACAGGTCGAGAAAGAGGAAGTTACTGAGGCCACACCCGGTCACATGGAGTGCCATGCGGGACCACCCCTGCACTGAGCCTCAATCTCTCTCTAACTGTTCCACACTGACAGAGCCTCATCTTACACAAGTGCAGCAAAACACACAATAAACATTATTATGATTATTAAAATCCCCCCCTGTTCCATAACCTCCTTCTAAGGGTATTACCCTAGATTCTATACATATAAAGGAGTTACACTGTAACCCTGTCTTCTTGCGCTATCACATATATATAATGAAACGATCTTACCAGAATCAACGCTGTGGAACAGGAACACAGCCCTTCAAGTGTGACAGGTTAGTAGCGTCGCTCTTGACATGGACTTGAGAGAATAAATGCGGACAGCGAAATTCGTCAACTCTGATTGCTTAAGGAGCTGTTATTATGAGTCGGGATGGTTTCGCAGGAGAACTCCCCTTGTATCTCCGGACTCTAAATTTCACCCATGCTCTCACTGAGAGGCTGACAGGACTACTTAAAACTCCAGTCCCATTGCGAAGAGTACTACCCTCCATAAGAGACTACTCTTAATCTTCCCACACTTCTCTGCCAACCTCCTGTGACGAAAGGCAAAGAATGACTGGGGGATGAGGGGAGTGGGGGGTATTTAAGCCTTTGGCTGGGGTTTCTTTGCCTCCTCCTGGTGGCCAGGTTCTTAATTCCCACAAGTAATGAATGAAGCAGTGGACTCTCCTCCCATTAAGATGGAAAAAAAAAAGGCTAAGTCTAACCCTCCAAATAGGTACTCACCGTTCCTGAAGTCCGGCGGAAAAGGTCAAGTTCCAGGCGGTGAAGTCTTCTTCCAAGCGGCCAACATCTTCTTCCAAGCGGACCTCTTCCTTCTTCATCCAGGACTAAGCCGGCTCGGAGCGAAGATGAGCGCGGAGCAGGACCGGCAACCACAGAGCCATGGAGCGTGGAGGATCCTCTTTGTACGATCGCCGCCGTACACTGAATAGTGAATTCAAGGTACGCGTTTAAATATGGCGTCCCTTGCATTCCTATTGGCTGATTTGATTCTTCAAATTCAAATCAGCCAATAGGATAAGAGATACTAAAATCCTATTGGCTGTTCAAATCAGCCAAATTTCACTAAAAGTTCTTGCGCTGAATATGTGATACCGATTTGTGACGCGGTTCTATGTTAGCTTATGGGAGTAAAAATTGCGGGCGACAGGTGAAATATATGCGCCACATTTATATGCGGCGCAGTATATGTGATACCAAAACCGTGTAAAAACCAGCGTCACAGGCTTTTGCGGGCGACACCGCATATGTAATCTTGCCTTAACGAACATATAACACTTTGAGATTGTGATGTATGCAATCAGCCAATAGGATTGAACTGGCATTCTACTGGCTGATTGGAACAGCCAATAGGATTTTTTCTACCTTAATTCCGATTGGCTGATAGAATTCTATCAGCCAATCGGAATTCAAGGGACGCCATCTTGGATGACGTCATTTAAAGGAACCTTCATTCTGTGTTTAGCCGTCGGAAGAAGAGGATGCTCCACGTCAGATGTCTTGAAGATGGACCCGCTCCGCGCCGGATGGATGAAGATAGAAGATGCCGTCTGGATGAAGGTGAAGACATCTCCCAGTAAGGTGATCTTCAGGGGGTTAGTGTTAGATTTTTTTAAGGGGGGATTGGGTGGGTTTTAGAGTAGGGTTGGTTGTGTGGGTTTTAATGTTGGGGGGGGTTTGTAATTTTTTTTTCAGGCAAAAGAGCTGATTACTTTGGGGCAATGCCCCGCAAAAGGCCCTTTATTTGTAATTTAGTGTAGGGTAGGGCTTTTTTTTATTTTGGTGGCGTTTTTTTATTTTGTTAGGGGGATTAGATTAGGTGTAATTAGTTTAAAAATCTTGTAATTTTTTTTATTATTTTCTGTAATTTAGCGTTTTTTGTTTTTTTTACTTTAGATAATTTTATTTAATTGCAATTAATTGTATTTAATTTAGGTAATTAATTTACCGTAATTGTAGTGTAGTAAATTTGTCTTTATTTTAACTAGGTAGTTATTAATAACTATTTAATAACTATTATACCTAGTTAAAATAAATACAAACTTGCCTGTAAAATAAAAATAAACCCTAAGCTAGCTACAATGTAACTATTAGTTATATTGTAGCTAGCTTAGGGTTTATTTTATAGGTAAGTATTTAGTTTTAGAGTCACATTTTTTTATGTTAGATGGAGAATATTATTTACAGGTCTGCGGAACGGCAATGGGGGCGAAGTTTGCCCCCTCATTTGCCAATTTATGTGTGGGGTGGTGGAAACTCAACACCCTCTATGATGTTTAAAGAAATCCTTTTGCAGATAATATAAACTTGGTCATGAGATTTATAGATGATCTGATTTTTGTGGTAAGAAACAATTTTGTATTTGAGGACTTTTTGAGTTATGTAAATAACAATGATCTTGGTTTGAAATTCACAGGAGAGACAGGAGAGATGCAGAAGGAGAGAATCAATTTCCTAGATCTCACGCTTGTGGGATCGGTAGAAGAAAACAGAGTAGTCACTGATACATATAGGAAGTCTTCATCAGGTAACACCATTCTGCATGCTAGATCATGTCATCCGCATCATCTGATTAGGTCCATACCAAAAAGCCAGGTTCTGAGGCTCAGAAGAAATACTAATTCTGATGAGCTGTATGAATCACAAGCTGCAAAATTAATTTCCAGGCTAGCGCTAAGAGGATATGATGTTAAGATTTTAGAGCAAACGGCGAAGGAGGTTAATAACACCTATTTAAGGACATCAGTATGTACCAAGAATATCACTAGACAACGTAGATTTAATGATGAAACAGTGGTGTTTTCTACAGAATTTTCACTGCAGTTCAAACAGCTGTGCGACATTATTAGGAGAAACTTGCCTATACTAAAAGGTGACGAGCTTTTGTTTAAAATCATTGATAATGTAAAGTTTGTCCCCAAAAAAGCCCCTACTCTGGCCACTATTCTTTCACCTAGTATGGTTAACACTAATTAGGAGCCAAAAATTGGCTTTTTAAAAAAGGCACTTTTAAATGTCTATCTAGAAACTGTGTCACATGTGAGGTTATATCATCTGACAACTTTTTTCAGAGCAGTACCACTGATGAAAGGTTTGATATAGAACATTATGCCAATTGTGGCACAACTTTTGTGGTTTATCTTCTTGAGTGTGAGCTGTGTCAGGAACAGTATGTGGGTCAAACCTCTCGCACTTTACGATCCAGAATAGGCGAACACAAGAGGGACATTAGGAACTTTAATAAGGATTCCAGTGTAGCCAAACATTTTAATGGAGTTCACTTTAGTAACGATCCCAGGATTGTGGTAAAAGTTATAGATATAGCCAGAAAGCCATTGAGAGGTGGCAATAGGTTTAATATTCTTACCAAAAAAGAACTATACTGGATCTGGAAGTTGGACACCAGAGTGCCAAAAGGCCTGAACAAAGAGTGGGACATTAGTTATTTTGTAGGGTAAATAATGTGGTTTTGAACACAATTTTATAGAGATGTACATATTCGCTTACATTGTTCATATAATTCTTATATATATGTTTTCAGGTTCTTATATGTTCACATAAAAACTCTATAATGAGTGATTTTTTACTTTCCAACATAAATCACAAAGGGTATCAAATTGCACTATTTCTATGTCGCCACTTGAAAGTATTTCTATTGTGATATATATGTGGACCATAGTGCTTTGTGTTTCTTCCCTTTCATAACAATTTCCTATCCCTTGAAATTCTCTCCAAAAATAAGTAACCATTTTGCATATGTGCATGAGTTTTTGAACTTTATTTGTTTTGAAAAAATGGTATGTCATGAGGAAGTTAATATAGATATCTATTTATTTTTGTATGTTAGGAGCAAATATTTAGATATCATAATCATATATGTCAGGAGAAAATATTTGGATACCATAATCATGCATGATGATATTTTAGGATCTCACAACATTTAATATAAACTTGTTGAGTGCTATAAATGAGTACAGTTCTATTAGTCCAGGGAGAGTGTATTAATACCTGATATTTTTAAGCAGATTAATTGTTTTAGATATTCACTTTTTTGTGTGTATTATATTGTACTCTAGCTACACTTTGTGGATGCATCATATGTCCAGCCTACCTGTCGTTATGGCAACCTTGAGTGCTATCTCTGATTGGTTGAGAGGGGTATATAGTGCTTTCACGGGTGAGGGGGGTTATACCTATGATTAAGTGCCGCAGGGCACGAAACATGTAAGGTTTCCTCCTCCTCCTCTACACATGTTTGCAACATGAGTGTTGAATTTTACTATTTTTTCTAATAAAGGTATTTTTATTTTTACCTTGGAGTGCCGCCTATCTTCCTTCTTCAAGTATTTAGTTTTAAATAGGAATTATTTAGTTAATTGTAGTAATTTTATTTAGATTTATTTAAATTATATTTAAGTTAGGGGGGTTAGGGTTAGGTTTAGGGGTTAATAACTTTATTATAGTGGCGGCGACGTTGGGGGCGGCAGGTTAGGGGTTAATAAATGTAGGTAGGTGGCGGCGATGTTAGGGCCGGCAGATTAGGGGTTAATAATATTTAAATAGTGTTTGCGATGCGGGAGTGCGGCGGTTTAGGGGTTAATAACATAATTTATGCTTACCTGATAAATTCCTTTCTTCTGTTGTGTGATCAGTCCACGGGTCATCATTACTTCTGGGATATAACTCCTCCCCAACAGGAAATGCAAGAGGATTCACCCAGCAGAGCTGCATATAGCTCCTCCCCTCTACGTCAGTCCCAGTCATTCGACCAAGAATCAACGAGAAAGGAGTAACCAAGGGTGAAGTGGTGACTGGAGTATAATTTAAAAGATATTTACCTGCCTTAAAAACAGGGCGGGCCGTGGACTGATCACACAACAGAAGAAAGGAATTTATCAGGTAAGCATAAATTATGTTTTATTGTGTTATGTGTGATCAGTCCACGGGTCATCATTACTTCTGGGATACCAATACCAAAGCAAAAGTACACGGATGACGGGAGGGATAGGCAGGCTCATTATACAGAAGGAACCACTGCCTGAAGAACCTTTCTCCCAAAAATAGCCTCCGAAGAAGCAAAAGTGTCAAATTTGTAAAATTTGGAAAAAGTATGAAGCGAAGACCAAGTTGCAGCCTTGCAAATCTGTTCAACAGAGGCCTCATTCTTAAAGGCCCAAGTGGAAGCCACAGCTCTAGTGGAGTGAGCTGTAATTCTTTCAGGAGGCTGCTGTCCAGCAGTCTCATAGGCTAAACGTATTATGCTACGAAGCCAAAAAGAGAGAGAGGTAGCAGAAGCTTTTTGACCTCTCCTCTGTCCAGAATAAACGACAAACAGGGAAGAAGTTTGGCGAAAATCTTTAGTTGCCTGCAAGTAGAACTTGAGGGCACGAACTACATCCAGATTGTGTAGAAGACGTTCCTTCTTTGAAGAAGGATTTGGACACAAGGATGGAACAACAATCTCTTGATTGATATTCCTGTTAGTGACTACCTTAGGTAAGAACCCAGGTTTAGTACGCAGAACTACCTTGTCTGAGTGAAAAATCAGATAAGGAGAATCACAATGTAATGCTGATAACTCAGAGACTCTTCGAGCCGAGGAAATAGCCATTAAAAAGAGAACTTTCCAAGATAACAATTTTATATCAATGGAATGAAGGGGTTCAAACGGAACACCCTGTAAAACGTTAAGAACTAAGTTTAAACTCCATGGCGGAGCAACAGCTTTAAACACAGGCTTGATCCTAGCTAAAGCCTGACAAAAAGCCTGGACGTCTGGATTTTCTGACAGACGCCTGTGTAACAAGATGGACAGAGCTGAAATCTGTCCCTTTAATGAACTAGCTGATAAACCCTTTTCTAAACCTTCTTGTAGAAAGGACAATATTCTAGGGATCCTAACCTTACTCCAGGAGTAACGTTTGGATTCGCACCAGTATAGGTATTTACGCCATATTTTATGGTAAATCTTTCTGGTAACAGGCTTCCTAGCCTGTATCAGGGTATCAATAACCGACTCAGAAAAACCACGTTTTGATAAAATCAAGCGTTCAATTTCCAAGCAGTCAGTTTCAGAGAAGTTAGATTTTGATGTTTGAATGGACCCTGTATCAGAAGGTCCTGTCTTAGAGGTAGAGACCAAGGCGGACAGGATGACATGTCCACTAGATCTGCATACCAAGTCCTGCGTGGCCATGCAGGCGCTATTAGAATCACTGATGCTCTCTCCTGTTTGATTTTGGCAATCAATCGAGGAAGCAGCGGGAAGGGTGGAAACACATAAGCCATCCCGAAGTTCCAAGGTGCTGTCAAAGCATCTATCAGAACCGCTCCCGGATCCCTGGATCTGGACCCGTAGTGAGGAAGTTTGGCGTTCTGGCGAGACGCCATGAGATCTATCTCTGGTTTGCCCCAACGTCGAAGTATTTGGGCAAAGACCTCCGGATGAAGTTCCCACTCTCCCGGATGAAAAGTCTGGCGACTCAAGAAATCCGCCTCCCAGTTCTCCACTCCCGGGATGTGGATTGCTGACAGGTGGCAAGAGTGAGACTCTGCCCAGCGAATTATCTTGATACTTCCATCATTGCTAGGGAGCTTCTTGTCCCTCCCTGATGGTTGATGTAAGCTACAGTCGTGATATTGTCCGACTGAAACCTGATGAACCCCCGAGTTGTTAATTGGGGCCAAGCCAGAAGGGCATTGAGAACTGCTCTCAATTCCAGAATGTTTATTGGAAGGAGACTCTCCTCCTGATTCCATAATCCCTGAGCCTTCAGAGAATTCCAGACAGCGCCCCAACCTAGTAGGCTGGCGTCTGTTGTTACAATTGTCCAGTCTGGCCTGCTGAATGGCATCCCCCTGGACAGGTGTGGCCGATAAAGCCACCATAGAAGAGAATTTCTGGTCTCTTGATTCAGATTCAGAGTAGGGGACAAATCTGAGTAATCCCCATTCCACTGACTTAGCATGCACAATTGCAGCGGTCTGAGGTGTAGGCGTGCAAAAGGTACTATGTCCATTGCCGCTACCATTAAGCCGATCACCTCCATGCATTGAGCTACTGACGGGTGTTGAATGGAATGAAGGACACGGCATGCATCTTGAAGCTTTGTTAACCTGTCTTCTGTCAGGTAAATCTTCATTTCTACAGAATCTATAAGAGTCCCCAAGAATGGAACCCTTGTGAGAGGAAAAAGAGAACTCTTCTTTTCGTTCACTTTCCATCCATGCGACCTTAGAAATGCCAGAACTAACTCTGTATGAGACTTGGCAGTTTGAAAGCTTGAAGCTTGTATTAGAATGTCGTCTAGGTACGGAGCTACCGAAATCCCTCGCGGTCTTAGTACCGCCAGAAGGGCACCCAGAACCTTTGTGAAGATTCTTGGGGCCGTAGCCAATCCGAATGGAAGAGCTACAAACTGGTAGTGCCTGTCTAGGAAGGCAAACCGTAGGTACCGGTGATGATCTTTGTGAATCGGTATGTGAAGGTAAGCATCTTTTAAATCCACTGTGGTCATGTACTGACCCTTTTGGATCATGGGTAAGATTGTCCGAATAGTTTCCATTTTGAACGATGGAACTCTTAGGAATTTGTTTAGAATCTTTAAATCTAAGATTGGCCTGAAAGTTCCCTCTTTTTTGGGAACCACAAACAGGTTTGAGTAGAACCCTTGTCCTTGTTCCGACCGCGGAACCGGATGGATCACTCCCATTAATAACAGATCTTGTACACAGCGTAGAAACGCTTCTTTCTTTATCTGGTTTGTTGACAACCTTGACAGATGAAATCTCCCTCTTGGGGGAGATAATTTGAAGTCTAGAAGGTATCCCTGAGATATGATCTCTAGCGCCCAGGGATCCTGAACATCTCTTGCCCAGGCCTGGGCGAAGAGAGAAAGTCTGCCCCCCACTAGATCCGGTCCCGGATTGGGGGCTCTCGGTTCATGCTGTCTTTGGGGCAGCAGCAGGTTTCCTGGCCTGTTTGCCCTTGTTCCAGGACTGGTTAGGCTTCCAGCCTTGCCTGTAACGAGCAACAGCTCCTTCCTGTTTTGGTGCAGTGGAGGTTGATGCTGCTCCTGTTTTGAAATTCCGAAAGGGACGAAAATTAGACTGTCTAGCCTTAGCTTTGGCTTTGTCTTGAGGTAGGGCGTGGCCCTTACCTCCTGTAATGTCAGCGATAATTTCTTTCAAACCGGGCCCAAATAAAGACTGCCCCTTGAAAGGTATATTAAGTAATTTGGACTTAGAAGTAACATCAGCTGACCAGGATTTTAGCCACAGCGCCCTACGTGCCTGTATGGCGAATCCTGAGTTCTTAGCCGTAAGTTTGGTTAAATGTACTACGGCCTCCGAAATGAATGAATTAGCTAGTTTAAGGACTCTAAGCCTGTCCATAATGTCGTCTAGCGTAGATGAACTAAGGTTCTCTTCCAGAGACTCAATCCAAAATGCTGCCGCAGCCGTAATCGGCGCGATACATGCAAGGGGTTGCAATATAAAACCTTGTTGAACAAACATTTTCTTAAGGTAACCCTCTAATTTTTTATCCATTGGATCTGAAAAAGCACAGCTATCCTCCACCGGGATAGTGGTACGCTTAGCTAAAGTAGAAACTGCTCCCTCCACCTTAGGGACCGTTTGCCATAAGTCCCGAGTGGTGGCGTCTATTGGAAACATCTTTCTAAATATTGGAGGGGGTGAGAACGGCACACCGGGTCTATCCCACTCCTTAGTAACAATTTCAGTTAATCTCTTAGGTATAGGAAAAACGTCAGTACTCGCCGGTACCGCAAAGTATTTATCCAACCTACACAGTTTCTCTGGTATTGCAACGGTGTTACAATCATTGAGAGCTGCTAAGTAATACACGGAGGTTCTCCAATTTAAATTTAAAATTTGAAATATCTGAATCCAATCTGTTTGGATCAGAACCGTCACCCACAGAATGAAGCTCTCCGTCCTCATGCTCTGCAAGCTGTGACGCAGTATCAGACATGGCCCTAGTATTGTCAGCGCACTCTGTTCTCACCCCAGAGTGATCACGCTTGCCTCTTAGTTCTGGTAATTTAGACAAAACTTCAGTCATAACAGTAGCCATATCATGTAATGTTATCTGTAATGGCCGCCCAGATGTACTAGGCGCCATAATATCACGCACCTCCCGGGCGGGAGATGCAGGTACTGCCGCGTGAGGCGAGTTAGTCGGCATAACTCTCCCCTCGCAGTTTGGTGAAATTTGTTCACATTGTACAGATTGACTTTTATTTAAAGTAGCATCAATACAGTTAGTACATAAATTTCTATTGGGCTCCACCTTGGCATTGGAACAAATGACACAGATATCTTCCTCTGAGTCAGACATGTTTAACACACTAGCAATAACTTGCAACCTGGTTATAATCTTTTTTAGCAAAAACGTACTGTGCCTCAAGGAGGTACTAAACGATTAAATGACAGTTGAGATAATGAACTGAAAAACAGTTATAGCATCAAACTTTAAAACAACACAACTTTTAGCAAAGGTTTGTTCCCATTAGTAAAATAACAATAATTAAATTTGACATAAAAATTACAGAGCAACGTTTTTATTCACAGTCAATATAAAATTCTCACAGCTCTGCTGAGAGAATATACCTCCCTCCAAAGAAGTTTGAAGACCCCTGAGATCTGTCAGAGATGAACCGGATCATGCAGGAAATATAAGAGTAGCTGACTGGAAATTTTTGATGCGTAGCAAAGAGCGCCAAAAACGGCCCCTCCCTCTCATACACAGCAGTGAAGAGAAACGAAACTGTCACAATTAAAAGCAAACAACTGCCAAGTGGAAAATAATGCCCAAATATTTATTCACTCAGTACCTCAGCAATGTAAACGATTCTACATTCCAGCAAAAACGTTTAACATGATAAATACTTATTAAAAGGATTAGTGACCTTTAACAGAGTAGTTCCGGTGAAATACCATCCCCAGAATACTGAAGTGTATACATACATGTCATTATAACGGTATGGCAGGATTTTCTCATCAATTCCATTCAGAAAATAAAAACTGCTACATACCTCAATGCAGATTCATCTGCCCGCTGTCCCCTGATCTGAAGCTTTTACCTCCCTCAGATGGCCGAGAACAGCAATATGATCTTAACTACTCCGGTTAAAATCATAGTAAAAAACTCTGGTAGATTCTTCTTCAAACTCTGCCAGAGAAGTAATAACACGCTCCGGTGCTATTGTAAAATAACAAACTTTTGATTGAAGTCATAAAAACTAAGTATAATCACCATAGTCCTCTCACACATCCTATCTAGTCGTTGGGTGCAAGAGAATGACTGGGACTGACGTAGAGGGGAGGAGCTATATGCAGCTCTGCTGGGTGAATCCTCTTGCATTTCCTGTTGGGGAGGAGTTATATCCCAGAAGTAATGATGACCCGTGGACTGATCACACATAACAGAAGAAATATTTATTATAGTGGCGGTGATGTCCGGTTCGGCAGATTAGGGGTTAAAAAATGTATTTTAGTGTTTGCGATGTGGGATGGCCTCGGTTTAGGGGTTAATAGGTGGTTTATGGGTGTTAGTGTACTTTTTAGCACTTTAGTTAAGAATTTTATGTTACGGCTTTGTAGTGTAAAACTCTTAACTACTGACTTTTAAATGTGGTACCAGGCTTGACAGGAGAGGGTCTACCGCTCACTTTGGTCAGACTCGTAATACCGGCGCTATGCAAGTCCCATTGAAAATATAGGATATGCAATTGACGTAAGTGGATTTGCGGTATTTCCGAGTCTGGCCAAAAAAGTAAGCGGTACACCTGTACCTTCAAGACTCGTAATACCAGCGGGCGTTAAAAAGCAGCGTTGGGCCCGGCAACGCTGCTTTTTAAGCCTAACGCAAGACTCGTAATTTAGCCGACTAATATTAACATGTTGTATGCTTTCCATTGACAATACATTTACATGTTAAAACAAAAGGGGACAGAAATATAAAGCACAACCAATTTCACAGGGCAGTATGTTCACATGATAAAAATAAATAAATATTATAAAAGCTGACATAACCCACACTATTATATTACACAATATGAGATTGTACTATTAAATTTGTTATGTTTAGTAAAAAAACATTTTTGTAATTTATTATTATTGAAAGGTGTTGCTTTTATAAATTCCATTGAGTTTCTATAAAGTAACGGGTGCCACCACTCTATTTAGCTCTCTCTCCTGCTAAAAACACTTAGGGACAGATTTAAAACAGGCAATAAAATATAATATGCAAACGAGGCTGTATGAAACATAGGTTTGTTAAAGTAATTATCTAACAGGGATTCTACACAGCATTATTTGTAAACTCTATTTTATTCCATGATTTATAGCCGTTCCTAAATGTATCCAGCAGAAGAGAGAGGGAAATAGAATACTTAAGATCAAAACATGGATAACGTCCATTACTTTATATAAACTAAACCTTTGCACTATATCTTCAATATTCAAGCAACTAATATAATTGTAAAACATATATCTACATATTATTCTAAAGCTAACAGTTGCTATACTTTGCTTTGGACTTAATATCTGAATGTTAATTTACGTGTACGCAGTAATATATTTTTTTCCAGCATAATTTTGACATTTATTAGTTGCCTGTATTTTTTTTTAGATATAATGCAATAAATCTAGAAACAATTCCATATTATACAATATATTTTAAGAAATTCAATCCTCTTACTTAAAGTAAATGTTTTTTTATAAAAGCCCTAGTTCCACCAAATATTCCCAAACCAATTATAAATATGTATTCATAAATTTAGGGGCAATGCTGACACAAAATTGCTAAGAACGCATGAATGATTTTTTCTATTTGCTAAACACAAAATCACTAAACTATTCCACAGACCTGATTTAACCCTATGAAAATGTAGGTTTTCTAAAAGTACACACTAATATAACTATACAGGATAGGTCTTAATCCATAAAAACACCTGTCCACTGCACATCTATGTGATTAAAGGGACAGTATAGCCTAAATTAAACTTGCATGAATCAGATAGGGCATGCAATTTTAGTACTAGAAGCTAGCTGAACACATCTGGTGAGCCATTGACAAGAGGCATATATGTGCAGCCACCAATCAGCAGCTAGCTCCCAGCAGTACAGTGTTTCTCTTGAGCATATCTGGGAACCCTCTTTAACAAATGATACCAATAGAACAAACCAAAATTTGTTCCAGTAAATTGGAAAGTTGTTTACAATTGCATGCTCTGCATGAATCATGAAAGTTTAATTCTGATTCCCTTTAAATAAGCCACACGTTTTGGACATGTGTAAGTATGCAATTTTAATGACTGAAAATTCTATCATTTAGTTATAAGGGCTTAAGAACCCGCAAACCCAATTTAAAGTGATGGTAAGCTTGAAGGGGTAGATTTATTAAAAGTCGAGCAGACATGATTTGCTGTTGCAAATCATTTTCGCTCAACCTCGCTAAATGCCGACAGCATCTGCCGCTAGCAGGGGCTGTCAATCATCCCGATCCACCACCTAAAAGATGGCGGACAAGTTAAGGAGCAGCTGTCTTATGACCGCTGCTGCTTAAGTTCCGTTTCAGGCGAGCCTGAAGCAATGGGGCTCTGAAGCAGCATCCACTGCTTAATAAATGGAGCCCAAAATGTTTTTAAATCAGGTCTGGATTCTGAGTGATATTTTACAGGGACTATAATTGATCACTTCTAATAAAGATGCGCTGTAACTGACTTTTTAATCTAGCCGTGCCACTCTAATACCCTGCACTCCAGCCGCCACTTCAAAATGCATATTTTTTGTGAGCTAACGGTTTGAACAATTCTCCAATCCGCACTCTAGCACCAAAAAAGGGCTGTACAGCTAGAGCGCTGATTGGAGAACAGTTCAAACCTTTACCTCACAAAAAATATGGAAAGTATGGAGCTGGAGCGCTGGTTATTAGAACGACACGGCTAGATTGAAAAGTATGTTACAGCATCTTTATTAGAAGTGATCAGTTAAAGTCCCTGCAAAATATTGCTTAGATTCAGGACCTGATTTTAAAATATGTAAAGTTTACTATAACTTTAAGCCCCTAAAGGTATATATAGTATTTCAGATAACAGATTTTCGGCAGATTTTTAAAAATATTGTGGTCGGTAGAAAAAAAAAGGGTGACTATGAATGCAAAAACATACTGTTAAATGGAACTCATTCTCTCCAACTGCTGCTCCCAGCTCCAGCTGAGGGTCACCTTTCCAGTCTTCCCCAAACCTGTAAAATACAAAAGCACAAGAGATACAGCAGCCTGTAGCATTATAACAAATAACAAGCATTACAAAAAGACAATGGCTCACTAATATACAGACAGGATCTCTGTGCCGAATCTACTCCCATGCTCAACCCAACATACTGATATACTAGACATGCTGGTTAAGCGTGTCTTCATCTAAATCCCCAACGTTATAAACAGCACAGCATTCCCACACTATTTCATCCTTACTTATGGGATATCGCCTCCTGGTCAGCAGGAGGAGGCAAAGAACACCACAGCAGAGCTGCATAAATAGCTCCTCCCTTCCCCCCCAACCCAGTCATTCGATCGAAGTTAGGAAGAGAAAGAAAAAGCCAAGGAGCAGATGTGACTGAAGTTTAACAAAAATAAAAAACGTGTCTAAAAAATGACAGGGTGGACCGTGGACTCGTCATGTCGTAAAAGAAATACATTTATCAGGTAAGCATAAATTTCCTTTTCTTTTACAAGATGACGGATTTCATCCTTACTTATGGGATACAATACCAAAGCTATAGGACACGGATGAAATGGAGGGACAAGACAGGAACCTAAACGGAAGGCACCACTGCTTGAAGAACCTTTCTCCCAAAAAACAGCCTCAGATGAGGCAAAAGTATCAAATTTGTAAAATTTGGAAAAAGTGAAGAGACGACCAAGTTGCAGCCTTGCAAATCTGTTCAACAGAAGCATCATTCTGTAGAATGAGCTGTAATACGTTCTGGAGGCTGCTGTCTAGCAGTCTCATATGCAACACGGATGATACTCTTCAGCCACGGAATGGAAAATAAGATAAGGAGAATCATATTACAAAGCCAAAAGCTCAGAAACTCTGCGAGCAGAAGAAATAGCAACCAAAAATAAAACTTTCCAAGATAATAACTTAATATCTATGGAATGCATGGGTTCAAACGGAACCCCTTGAAGAACATTAAAAACTAAATTCAAACTCCAAGGAGGAGCAATTGGTCTAAACACAGGCCGGATTCTAGTCAAGGCCTGACAAAAAGATTGAACGTCTGGAACATCTGCCAGACGCTTGTGTAACAAAATAGACAAGCAGAAATCTGTCCCTGTAAGGAACTTGCTGATAACTCTTTCTCCAATCCTTCATGGAGAAAAATTAAAATTCTAGAA